>NW_016107369.1:311859-346531 GCF_001604975.1 Cebus imitator
CCAGCTAATTTTTTGTATTTTTAGTAGAGATGGGGTTTCACCACGTTGACCAAGATGGTCTCGATCTCTTGACCTCGTGATCCTCCCGCCTCGGCCTCCCAAAGTGCTGGGATTACAGGCGTGAGCCACCGCGCCCGGCCCATAAATGCATACTTTCTAAGAGAATGTCCATTTACTGAAAAGTTTATAGAGCCTTTTCTTAAATAGCAATTTTTACTACTGAATTTTAAAATGACTTAATTTATAAAAATTAAACATAACACAATCCAGAACTTTATCAACTACTTGCATTGATATTTGTTCTCTCGTTCAATGACTAACATCTAATAAGTGACAGACACTATCCTGAAATTGGGGGAAAGTGCAAATAGCATGTTTTCTGTTATTAATAGGGAATATAGCAAGTGGGAGCTGTAGACTCAAACAGGTAAACTGCTATACTTGAAGAATAAAGAAAATGTGAGAATTCCACTCAGGCATCTATACAAAGGTATAGACGAGACTTATTAGGAAGGAGACCTGTCACCTGTGTTTCAAGAATGTAAGAGTCAAGTGGAAAGAGAGGAATGGGAAGGCACTCTGACTGAGGAAAGAGCATAGGTACAAGCTCACAAGTGCATGAAATGAAATCATCTATTAAGCACAGAATCTGGTAAATGATAGTTACTAGGTGAGTGCAAAAGTAATTGCAGTTTTTGCCATTGCTTTTAATTGTGAAAACCGCAATTACTTTTGCACCAATCTAATACCATGCAGAAAATTCAAGGTTCTGGGGGAATTTGGTGTGGCTAGCATGGATTAGAGTTTGCCAACAGTGACACTGCTGACATTTTGAACCAGATAACTCTTTGTTGCAAAGGCTATCGTGTGTATTGTGGGATATCTAGATTCCCGGCCTCCACCCACTGTATACCTGTGGCATTCCCTTTTGTCATGACAATGAAAAACATCTCCAGACACTGCCAAATGCAATTCAGGGGGAAAAGTCACCCCCAGTTGAGAACACCTTGACTACAGCACATAGAAAAGAATGGTAAAATTTGAGATTGGGGAACATATAGAAGACTCTAAAAAGCACAGTTAGGAAGTTTAGATATTAGTCAATATAAAGCATTTTTAGATAGAAAGTGGCATGATCAGACCTACTTTTTAGACTAACTCTGGTAATTCAGGGAAGACAGAGTGGTGTGGTAAGAGACTAGATGCAATCTTTTCAATTTTCTTCCAGATACTTTTGTCATTGCTTTATTGTGCAAACATGTTATAAAATTTCAAAACACAACCATTATAAATGACAGTGGTATGTTTCTGAGAATTGCTCCAACTCTGAGTCAATTCGAGAAAGCTCTATTGTGCTGAACTGTGATTACATATATGGGTCAGCCTCCCATTCAGAATCATTGCTTGGTGTGCTGTCACTGTAAGCATATGAGCTTAGAGTTAGAAGTTCTGGGTGGAATTCCAGGTCTGCAAGTTATTTCATGGTAAAACCTTGTTAGGCCTCAGTTTTCCAAGTGTAATAATAACACTGAATCAGTCAGGAAACTATTAAAAAACAGATGACCCACTTGAATTGTGCCATTTGATGAAAGTTTAATAAATGTAAGATCTAAAAGGTATAGGCAAGAGACAGTGGGCCCTCTAGGGGTAATGCAGTATTCAGGAAGTGTTCAGAGGAAGGGAAAGAGATAGAGTGAGTGGTGACCTTGGGGCCAAGAGACAAGCCAGTTGGCAGCTTTTTCAGGAGCCAGGAAATTAAATGCCCAGATCTCATTCTCATCATTTCCTTTCATCTTCCATGAGTATTTTTCACTGGACAAACTCAACAGAAATACAGAAGGCAAGGGAGCTGTCAATGCAATCCAGATAGAATCACATCCCAAGGTGCAAAACTGAATGAAGAAGAGTGGAGAAGGATGAGAAATAGATCTAGAGTTGCCAAGAAAATGTATCCAGCACAAAGGCAAACCTTCAAGTATTATCCAAACCATGCCTGATATTAATGCTCAGTACATACTGTATATATATGCATGCACATGTGTGTCTGAATTTCCTTGAGGTCTAGAGATGGCCCATTGCTTCCATGAGAGGATACTTCCATGCTACAGGTAGCACTGGTCAGTGGAAAAAGCCTTGGTGTCAGGAGGCCTGTGCTCCATTCCCAGCTCTACCTCTCACAGGCATGCAACCGTGGGACCTTACTTTTCCCTTATGTAAATCTGGAAGCATATTTAAAAACTGCATAAGAAAATATGTTTGAAAGGGTTCTGCAATTCAAACTGTAAAGTGGAACATAATTGTAAAGGGTTAATTACAATTCTTTGTTAGTCTTCACCATTATGAAGTCTACTTTGATTAAATAGAGAAATAAGGGCAACATTCTGTTGTCTTCCGTTCTCAGATTCCCCGTACGATGGATCTACTTTCACGATCATGGTAGAGATTGCATTCAAGAACCCAAAGTTAAGTCTTTTATATTTCTTTGAGGGTAAGAATGACTCCTACCAGTCATGGGCAGACTATATTCAGTGATTGAGCCTGATATCATAGTCTGGTTATGCTAGTCATCTTGAACAGCACTGTTGTACGACATTCTCATTTTTTTGCTCAAATCTTGTGCCTCACTCTGCCATATTCTTTTTCTCAGTATTCCAGGGAATACATTTACTCTCTCATTATCATTGACAATATCTGGTTAGTAAAATTTGAATAAAGGCTTTACCTCTGAGCTATCAAGAAGGATGTTTGGCTGCAGGTACAGATCTGTAATAAATAGATTTGTATACCTATTTTCTTCATTTTATTCTAAAATATTATTATAAAATATCATTGAGCTGATATTGAAAAATGATTAATGGTCAACTGAATGCTTGATTTTGTTGTCTTATCTATGCTAGGTGTTAATGCTTTTGATTTCCAGATGACTGGGTTGAAGGTCTAGGTAACTGAACTGTTCCATACGCAGTTGTACTCATTAGAATGTGGGTGCTTTCATGTTACATGAGGCCAGATCAGAGAAATAAATTATTCAGGGTGGCAGAAGAAAATACACTTTCTTCTTGCCAATTTTTCCAAAATGAACCAGTTCAACAAACCTCTATTCTATACATACTTCTCACAAGGACAGAGTAGATCATTAATACAACATGAACCAAAATTATGTTGGTCTAGGATATAAAAAACATTTCCTAGAAAAGTCAAGCTAATGAAGAAAATTTAGGAAGTCTGATAAACTGATTAAGGTAAAATCGGTTTCCGGTCACTTTATCAAAAAAAAGCACAGAAGTTGTCACATTACTTTCCCTGAATTGCACAGAAATTTAGAGTTAGAAAGAAAATTGAAATTTACCTGCATTCAAACCTGTTATTTTGTACCTGAGGACACTGAGGTAATATTTTAAGGCCTTGATTTCCTTTCTTATAGAGATATGAAAAAGTTTGCTTTTTGTTGTCCCTATTTGGGATCCTACTTCCAAAATCAGGTAATACAAAATCAATGTTTTAAAACAGATGATTAAAGACGTATGTGCATATATACACAAATGTATGTAAAACACATAAAGATCTATTGAGTCCTCACCTGGTTCAGAACATTGCTTTTGTGTTTTGTGAACATTGAAATATATGCCATCACAACACTTCTTAAGCAGAGTTAGCTATGGAATGAGAATACAAAAGAATGGTGACAGAGCCTGACCTTACATATAACTCACACAAGACATGAAATAAAATATATCTTTTTGAGTAGATGTGGCTAAGAGAAAAAAGAGAATTAATAAAGAAAAATATCACAACTCTAGATTTGTATACAGCAGAATCTACAGTTACCCAGGTTAATAAACTGTCCCTGGATTTGAATTCATATATATAGTTTTATAGGTCTTAGAATGTTATTGGAATAACTATTGGATGCTCTACAATGTATCAAGGCTGACACGTCAATTCATCAACCCTCAGGCCAACCTCAGGAGAATATGGTCTTCTTGGGAGATGACTACATTATTTGCAGTATTAGTTCCCAAATCATTAGGGTAGATTTAATATGTCAATATTTGAGCTTATTTATTCAACACGTAGTTTTTGAGTACATATTATTTGTTCCAGGCTCTGTTCCAGACCATGGAGATCTAAATGAATAAAACAAATTTCCTACCTTGTGAAACTTTAATTTTTGCTACAGTCACATTATGTAATGGCTGAATAGAAGTAACCTTGTTAGCCTGAAATACGAATGGTAGTTATTGTAATATACTGTGGAGGAGACTAAAAAACAACTAGTCAGTAGAAGGATAATCATTTGACTGGATACAGGCATATCACATCTCAGAGTTTCGCATTCTCAAGCCTTTTAACAATATCATTTTACAGAAACTTTATCTAGAAGGATAAGGTATCAGATAGTTTCATCCAGGTATAAGCCATGGCTGTGAGATATCCAACAAGTGTGTCATGATTCATTGATTCATAAAGATGGAGGTACATGCTATGGCCACCACGGTAACAGGATTGTGACGTGTGTATTAAGCAAAGTCAAATGTTGTCCTTAGCTTGCCAAACACAACAACAACAAAGTTGTAACTGTCTGGCAGATGACTCGGATGCATCATACACAGGCTGCTGCTGCAGCAACAACGAAGAACACAGCTAAAATTAAGTCATAAACACTTCTTCTTGTCAAAGCTTCATTTCTCTACAAGCAGAAAGCTGTTTTATAGGGCTGGCAAAGTATACTGTAAATTATATTACCAGTCCACAGCTGATGAGTTTATAAGTCTACAGGGAACAAGAAATCTGGCTCCGTCACCATGTTTAGCTCGCCAGAATTGCATGTGAGGCACACCAGCCTGAGAAATATTGCTAAAACTTAGAAATGAGTGGGCCAAGAATAGCGTTGGAGGAGAAGATGGAAAGTACAGGGTACATAGCATTAATTTGTTTCCTTTCCCTTTTGGAGCTGTCTTAATGACTCAGTGACACTGTTCAGCAGTCTTTGAGTCAACAACTAATTATACTGTAAAGTACTAGATGATCAAGGGTATGTCTGATGAATGGGTGGACAATTTCCAGTAAAAATAAAAATGTCTCCTCACATTATTGTACCATCCTCAAAATGTTTTGCTTCTTGTTTATTTCTCTTACTAGCAAAAGCTATCTGTTTCACTGTATTTTTCTTTTCATATTTTTATTTTTCTCTTACAGTTGGAGTAGACTCATTTTTTGAAAACAAATCGAATCATATCACTTTCAATAGCACCATAGTTCTTACTACTTAGCCTTGAATTCTAAATCACAAGTGAGCTGGCCCCTGATCCTGCCTCCAGCCCAATGGCTTGCCCCTGTTATTCCTTTCACTTTTGCTATAGAATGCACTCTTGGCTCCTGGGATATGCCCTACCCCATGACTGTGCTCAGGTCACTCCCTTTGTATAAAATGTTCTCAGCCTATCTTCTAGGAATAAGCAAGGCTCACTGACTACCATCATCCAGTTCTCTCCTCTCCCAAGTCTTCTACAGTCCAAGGCCCCACCCTCTGTCTTCTAACTAGACTTCTGAAATCATCTCCTAATTATCCCCCTACATTCATTTTTTGCTCTCAATAGTGGGTTCTCCACATGGCAGCCAGAACATTCGCCTCCTACCCTTGTTATCCCTTCCCGTGCTTCCTAATGCACTGGGAATAACTTTGTACTCCTTCGCTGGCTCGCCAAGTCCTACATGATTTGTTTCCTTGCTAAAGGATGATCTTATGTCCAGGTTTGGCCAGACAGTCTCATTTCACTTCTGTTTTCCTGGTGCAACTACTTTTTTAGGAGAGACAGGGTTTCACCATGTTGACCAGGATGGTCTCGATCTCTTGACCTCATGATCCACCTGCCTCAGCCTCCCAAAGTGCTGGGATTATAGGCGTGAGCCACCACGCCCGGCCTGGTGTAACTATTAACAGCATCACCTTTTACTCAAAAATGTGCCAGTTTGGATTCAGAGCCATCTGGTAACCTTTATAGCTCATCTTCTACTATTGCCTCCTTGTCCATTACAGCCGAGCATGCTGGCCTATTTTTGTCTCCTTAAACATAAACATACTGATTTGTCCTCGCATTTAGGCATTCAGCCAACCTGATTCCTTGGTATGGAATTACCTACCCCTTGTTCATTTTGCATGGCTGGCTGGTTCCCATTCAGGCCCTAGCCCAAATAGCTTAATTATCATCTTCTCAGAAAGGGATTCCCCAATCTTCCTACCTGCCTGGGCATGTTCTATCATATCAGCTCACTTATTTTTCATGACAATACTTAAAATGGCTAATTCTTTTTGTTTGGGTTTTTTGGTTTTTGGATTTTTTTTTTTTTTTTTNTTTTGCTCATGTGTTTATCTGACTTCTTCCAGGCTATAAGCTTCATGAATGCAGATATCTTTTCTTTTTTGTTTACCATTATGTAGCTATTTTCTAGAAGAGTGCCTGGTTCATAGTAGATGCTCTATAAAACAGATGGTGGATAAATAAAAAATCTTTGAGCATCACCTTCTCTATGAAGCCTATCCTGAGGGCTACCTGTGCTCTTCCCAGGTAAGATGACCACCCTTTTCCATGGCCTTCTATCTGGTACATACATTCATTATCAGCGGTGCCTACAGAACTGTTTTTTTTGTGTGTATTTTACTTTAGTTTACATGTTTGCCTCTCTCTCAATTCTGCAAGCCAACTAGAAGGCCAAGTGTATTTTCTGCTCATTTTTTTTTAAGTTGTTTTAAGCTTTTTATTTCAAACTTACATACTTATAGAAAAGTTACAAAAATTATACTGAGTTTCTTACACCCCTCACCATACTTCCCCTAATGCTAATAATCTCTTACGTTACCATAGTATGATCATCAATAATAGCATTGCTTCCATATTTTAAACTTCAGGCCTTATTCAAATTTTACTATTTTCCCATTCATATGCTTTTTTCCTTCTTCCTGTTCTAGGATTCTACATCACAAGAGCTGGTAGTTTGCTCTGCTCCCCTCTGGTCCACAATAGTTCCTGTCTTTTCTTGTCTTTCATGTCTTTTTAAAGAAGGCTAATCAGATATTGTATCAAAGATCTTCATTTTGGCTTTGTCCAACGTTTTTTCAGTACTGGAGAGATGTTATACGTTTTTGGCAAGAACACCATAAAAATGATATTGTGTCCTTTTCAGTGCATTCTATCAAGGGGTTCATGATACCCATATGCCTTGTTCCTGGTGATAATTTCCGGCTTATTTGATAAGGCCAGTATCTTCCAGGTTCCAGTCTCTACAGTTTTAAATGACTGTATTTTCCTTTGCAGTTGATACACGTATTAGAGAAGATACTTTGAGTCTACGCAAATATTACTCTCCTAAAACTTTTAGCCACGAATTTTAGCATCCATCAGTGATCTTGTTTGCAACATTTATTACTGTGGTGTTTGTCTACTGGTGATCCTCTCCTTCCTTATTTCCTCCTACATTTATGAGTTGGAACTCAACTGTGTTCTTATTCACGTGTAACTGTTTGCCAGTGCTTATCATGACATTTGAACATGTATGTATCTCTACTAGTGCAGATGAAATCAGCACAATTAACTTCTCAGCCTCTCTATGAGGCCGGCCTGCCACTTATTAGCTCTGTGACTGGACAAGTCACTTGATCTCTCAGTTGGGTCTCAGGTTTCTCGTTGATGACATAAGGATAATATTAGCTCATGACTCATTAGCTTCAGGGGGAATATTCAACTCATTCCTCATCCATTCATTCAGGCACTTGAGATATAACAAATGAGAGAGACAACACACCCGACTTTATGAAGGTCCTTAGACCCAGTCCCTGTCACCTATTAGGCACAGCAAGGCTCTGAAACTGTTTTCTACAGTTATGATTTAGAATTTCCTGGTCAATCTTGATTTCTTGGGATTGCAAAAAGCTTTCAGTAGAAGCTCAGATTTGATTCCTTTCCAACCAGAGGCATTGTTTTTCCGTTTTCACTGACAGGAGAATGATCAAAGATGTGACCCGCCTTCCAGAGATGTGAGATTTTAGTAATTAATTTTTCCCAAACATACCAAAATTCTAGTGGGAGAGCTCGATTAAACCACAAGTAAAATCTTTAATGAAAGGTAAATGTTAAAAGTTCTTACAGGAGGGCTCTCCTTTCTTTAAACCACTCCTTTCAGGTTCTACTCTATAGAGGAGCTGGATCACTGTCACGTGGGCCAGAGGAAATATTTGAAAATGGAGAAAACTGTAGCTCGTAAATGTTATTGCTAGCTCTGGGAGGTGAGGCCTGCAAGGCTAATACCAACTTGCTGGAGCTTGGCAGGCCCCTGGGGAAGCCCAGAAGAGCGGGCAAGCTGATCACACAAGCCCAGTCCAAATGTCACTCTAACATTTGCAGAGCTGTGTGTAACTGCTTAAGGAGAAGTTTCCAATGAGAAGGTCAAGAATGGAAAATCTGTTTGGGGAGCTGAAGGATGTATTTGGGAAGGTGCAGTCATTTTGCAAAGTATTCTTTTCCCTTCATGTGAGAAGGTTGTTCTGTTTTGGTTTGTATTATATGAACCTGTGTGTTTTTTCCTGCTAGCTATTACTCATATAGACAGATAATCTTTCAGGAAGGCAAATGCCAATCTCTGTCCTGATTTTAGCAGGGAAGAAGAGATTCTATATCGTTCTGAACTCTATTATTAAATGGCTTTTGTTTTCATTTTTGTTCTTTTATGTCCCTAATTAGTTTTGTATGTCTATAGTTGACCCTTGATATTTCAGAATGTAAGATTCACAATTTTGACATTTTCCCAATGAGTCTGAATAGTTATGAGATGTGGCCATATATAATTTTGTTGAGCCATAAATTTTAATCAGTCCCAGTGAGAGCAGGGAGTGCAAGAACTTCGTGAATAAGCCTAGTACAGCACTCAGCACACACATCTCAGTGAGGTTGAGAGGTTCTTTAATTCTGAAGTATTTCAAACAAGTAGAAATAATAATATAATAAATATCTGTGTACCTATAACCTGGCTTTTATTAATTCCTAACATTCTGGTATATTTGTTTCAGATATTTTTTAAGCAATAAAATATTACAGGCATAGGTAAATATTCTTGTAGAAGTTCCACTTTCTTCCTTTTAGAAATATGTCCACACACATTTTTATATTATTAATATATATGAAACTACACATGAAACATTTTGGATTATTTTAAATGTTTACAAGTTTCATCTAAATAACATCATTGTGTATATGTAGTAATTTGCTTTTTTCATTCAGGAGCATGACTTTGAGGTTCACTAATGTTGCATGTAGCTCTTGTTTGTCTTGCTCCAGTATTGGACATCACAGAGAGATACCACAATTTATGCACTCTTTGATTTAGATTTTTTTCACATAACAAGCAGTATACATTCTAATAACTAGTTCAATGTAAACTTGTTTGAGTTTCCCTTAAGGGTTTACATAAACACGCAATTGTGAGGCCAAATGTCCCGTGTAGCTTCAATGCTAAATTGTATTTCAAAGTGGCTGCCTCAATTCACATCCTGGCTCTTTAACATATGAGAGCTCTCAATTCTCCTCCCTGCTAACACTTAATATTGTCAGAATTGTACATTTTTGCCACTCTGGTGGTTTGAAATAATATTTCAATGTTGTCTGAATTTGTATTCTCAAGGTTCTACTGTGGCTGTGCACGCTTTTAGATGTTATATGTTAACTATCCATTTTGGTTTTGTCATCTGTCATTTGCTTATTTGTATCCTTTGTTCATTTTTCATTGGGTTGTCTTTCTTTTTTTGACATGTATAAATAAGGTCATTATAGAATTTATAATACCAATCCTTTGTGTATTATGTGCATTACCAATGTTTTCTCCAAGTCTGTAGCTCATCTTTTAATTCATCACATCTTCCCTGGAACATAAGTTTTAAAATTAATTGTAATCTAATGTACAAATACTTTTTAAATGACCTATGCTTTTTTCCCCCCCTTTTAAGAAATCTTTCCCACATGTAGGTCTTAGAGCTAATCACCATTATTTTGTTCTAAAAATTTTTAAGTTTTTCATTTTACATTTAAATTAATATGTACCCTTAATTGGTTTTCATGTGTGATATAAAATGAAGTCTAATTTCATTTTTTTTCCATATAGACAAAAATTATTCCAGAACCATCTATCGGTTGACCAGTTCGTTAATTAACTAATGATTTTAAATGTCTGCCTGGTCATGCATCAATTTTCTGTACTGCAAGGGACGGTTACTGAGCTTCATTGTGTCCCACAGGCCTGCATGCCTATTTTGTATCTATGTCTCACTGTCTTAATTATTTTGGACATAAAATATGTCTTGATTTCTAGTTGGGCAAGTCTTTTCTCTTGAGTTCCCCCTCCCACTCCTGAGTTATCTTGGCTATTTTTGGCCTCTTGATCATACATGAGTATGGAATTAGCTTGTCAAATTCCACAAACAATTCTGTTCGAGTTTGGAGTGGAAATGTATGGATTTATAGAAAAATTTAGAAAAAAAAGTGGCATCTTTGTGTTGAGTCTACCCATACATAAATATGGTCAATGTTGATGGCTTATTCGGGACTTGATAGTCTTCAATAATATTTTGTCATTTTTTTTCCATAAGGGTCTTGAATCTTTTATTCTATTATTCTTAGCTACCTTACATTTTTGTCACTATTATATGTGAATTTTTTTTCAGTTCTACATTTTGATTGGTTACTGTAATTATAGAGAGAGGCTGATTAGATTTACATGTTTATCTTGTATCCAACAAACTTGTGTAAATCATTTTTAGTTCTAATAGTCTGCCCACAAACCCTTATGGACTCTCTGCAAATAAAAGTATTGTAGATTCCTCTCCAATCTTTTTGCTTTTTTTTTTTTTTTTATTCCATTGACTAGTTTTTCCATTTCAATAATCGATAGGAACAATAATAGTATTCATTCATGCTTTGTTACTAAACTGAGTATATATGATGTTTGCTGTAGCGTATTGGTAGCTTGTTTTTATGGTAAAAATGTTCTACTCTAAGCTTGTTGAGATGAGTTTTAATAAATATACTGACTATAATAAATGTTTCTACGGTTTAAAAATAATTTTGCTTTTGTTCCTTTATCTTTACTATCACCATCTTATATTAAATTTAATATATTATCTGATGCTATATAATCTTCACACTCCTGAGAAAAATCTATTTTTGTTTAAGATGCATTTTTTAAAATACTGTATTAAATTTGCTGGTATGGCCATCAGAAATTCTATTATAACCATATATTTAATAGGCATACAGTTGTACTTTAGAATAGAAGATGGTTTAATGGTATTAAATTGGGTCTGTGTTGGTTTCTATCCAAGTTGATTTCATTTTCTGGGGTCCTTGTTACGAGTGGACTCACCACTACAGAGCGTCCATATTTGGACTGTGGTTCCAGTGGGTTTCAATATTTAAAATGAATATGCCAGGCACATCGTAAGTGTGAATTAACTATCTGTAGAATGTATAGGTCATTAATGCTTGAATGAAAGAAAATAAGAAGAGGTAGAAAAAAGAAATAAAAGAAGGGAAGAAAGGACAATTTTTATGGTAAGATTTCAGAATATACTCATATTTTCTGGTAAAATAGTTTGTTTAGAGGAAACAAACAAAAACCCTGGAAAAATTAGCTTGTATAAAATTCATTCCATTTTAGATCTGCTTTAAGAAGAAAATAGGATTGCTCAAAATTTTTTCTAATCCTTAAGAAATAAAGAGATAATTTGTGCATCTGACCAAAAATTGTATTTTGGCTTAAAATTAACTGCACTGAGGAAGGAGTATTTGTCTGATGTCTTTTTTAAGGTCTGAAAAAAGCAAATTCTGTTATTTCAACCCCATGGGCTGCAACCTCTAGGATTCCTTAGCCTTTAAAGTAAATTCCATGTGTCAGACTTTTCTATTATTGGAAATGTAAGACGCAGAAACCATTCTCAAAAATAGCTGTAATGTAGAATATAAAGTATAACAAATAACTTTCCTCTAATTACTTATACAAATTCTTCACTTATCAAGTCAGAGAACATGACATCTTGAAGTAATGAGCTTTGTTTTAATATGATCATACTTAGCTTCAATTTATTCTCTTCACATGTCTTTGAAAGAATTCCTTCAACCTAACGCAGGTGCAGTGGCTCACACCTGTAATCTCAGCATTTTGGGAGGCCGAGGCAGGTGGATCACTTGAGGCCAGGAGTTTGAGACCAGCCTGTGTAACACGTCAAAAACCTGTCTCTACTAAAAATACAAAAATTAGTCAGGCATAGTGGCATGCACCTATGTCCCAGCTACGTGGGTGAGGTAGGAGGGTCACTTGAACCTGGGAGGCAAAGGCTGCAGTGAGCTGAGATGGTTCCTCTGCACTCCAGCCTCGGCAACAGAATGAGACTCTGTCTCAAAAATAAATTTAAAAAAAAATTCCTTCAACCTAAATCTCCCTTGTCTCCCTCCAAAGAGACCACCTAATTTTTTGTTAAATGGTCAGTAAAACAGCAGCCAGGAGAAGGAGTTACCATTTTTTGACCATCCAGGGTTATCTAGACAAACATAATCATTATTTCAGTATATAATAGAGGAGCAATGTTGTTTATTTTCTAAGAATGAAGATTCTAGTCTCAGAAGTCAGCATCTAAATCTCAACACAGCTGATAGATACATATTAATAGCATTATTATAATGAGGATCAAACGCTCTGCTAAATAAAATAGAGGAATCAAGATGGACCCATCACATGGGAGTGTAGAGTGACAAGTCACTAAGTATGTGGCTTATATTAGTTGTATTTGGAGCCCCCAAGAAAATGGCAAAAATTGAAAAATTGAATTGAAAGTCTCTGTAAGTCAAACCTTAACTTTTGTTCTGTGCCATGTGCCCATATTAGTTATTTTTGTATGCTGAGCTACGAGTGTGTCCATTGAATAACTGCAATGAAGGCAAGTAAGGCTCTATGGAGACTCTGAGGTGGAAAGATGGGCAGAGAACAGGCATGTAAGATCTTCTGGATAATAAGGATTTGGGATGTTATTCAAAGTTCAACAGGATATACCACATGAGGGCTTTTGGCTAGAAAGGAACAGAATTTGATGAATATATGTACATGAATGACCTTCCTCATGTCCTCAGTTTTCTCATCAGTAAAAAGAAAGCATTACTATAGACCAGTGGTTTTCAAAGTAGGGTTCTGAGACCAGCAACATCAGCATCATCTGAAAACATGCTAAAAATGCATTCTCATTCCCCACCCCCAACCTACTGAATCAGAAACTCTTGGGATGGGACCCAGCAAACTATATTATAGTATGCCCTCCCGTTGGTCTCTGATGTACACTAAAGTTTGAGAACCTCTGGGCTCAATAGGCTCAGATATTTCTTTCAGTTCCAAAGTTTAACATCTCTAATCAAGTTAAGTCCTTCATGGAGCATGTCATGAATCTTAGCAAAGTCCTTTATGCAACAGGTCATGAATCCTAGCAAACGAGACCAACAATCTAGCATTTTTACCACCTCTGCTGGCCAACATTTTGTTTTAGAAAGGAATTATTCAAAGAAAAATAAATAACTACCTAATGTACAGCTCTCATGTCTGTACACATTTTATATCCTGCGCCAAATGTGTAATAAGATGAAAAAGGATTAATATAATGCCACACTGACCTATAAATTTGTTCTTATAGTTATCAGAATAAATTTCTCTAAATCCTATATCCCCCAATACGATTATCTGCTCGAGTTTATACAAAATTACGAGACCATTTAGAAGGATTATATCTGTCTCTATGTTATGTAAAGATCTACACAAAGAAGGTATTTAATCAGAGGCAGAACAGTATGATTAAAGGGCACCCCTTTGAAATTGCACAACACTAAGTTAGAATTCTGAATTCACTAACAGTTTAAGAATCAGAGTTAAAATGTTGAAAGGGTGGGGCAGGCAATTGGCCCAGTTTAATAATACGGCGATCACTATACGTATACATGCTTGAAAAACTGTTCATGTAACGCCATACAACTATGTTCCATAAAATAATTTCCAGACTATATTTTACACAGCAGCTTTTAAGTTCTAACATTCTGGGTGTGAGTTTGTGATTAAAGTGGACTTTTGGTTCATATGTAATATTGGTTCTAAAGCTAATAGATTCCAATAACTGGCCAGACAGAATTACAGTAGCCCCTCTTATCCTTAGGGGATATGTTTCCATACCTCAGTAGACACCAGAAACTACAGGTTTACTGAACCCCATATGCACTCTGTTTTTTGTTCCCCTACATATGCATACCTATGATAGTTTAATTTATAAATTAGGTACAATAAGGTATTAACAACAATAACTGATAATAAAATAGAGCAATTATAACAGTGTACCAGCATCACTACCCTTGTACTTTGGGGTCAAAGTAAAATAAACGTTACTTGAACAGCAGCACTGAAATACCACAACAGCTGATCTGATAACCAAGATGGCTACTAAGCAGCTAACAGGTGATAACATACACGGTATAGACATGCTGGACAAAAAAATAATTCAAACCCTGGGCAGGACAGAGCAGGATGGCACAAGATTTCACCCTGCTACTCAGAAGGAAAACTTCTAAGTTGTTTATTTGTGGAATTTTCCATTTAATAGTTTTATACAGAAATTATCTGTATGAATGTGTATTATTTCATGTAGTTTCATACAGTTTACATACAGCTACACACAGTTAATACAATTCTATACTATTTCATACAGGAACTTCATATAGGAATTACCATACAGGAAAAGTGAAACTGAGAAAAGTGAAATGCTGGATAGAAGGGGACTAGTGTATTTTAAAATACAGATATCCTCAAACATGGCCTAGTTTAATAAATTGAGAATACCTAAATAAAGGAACGTGTCTTCAAATTAAAAAGAGAATATTTTATGATAACCCACGATTAGTTATTCTTCATATCAGAGATACTTATTGACCTAGCAGAATATTTCAGACCACCCTATTCCTCATTCCTCTAAAGTTCCAGGGGTATCCAATTCCAGGGGTATCCAATCTTTTGGCTTCCCTGGGCCACATTGGTAGAAGAAGAATTGTCTTGGGCCACACATAAAATACACTAACAACAACTGATGAACTGAAAAAAAAAAAAAAAACATTTGATGTTTTAAAAAGTTTATCAATTTGTGTTGGGCCACATTCAAAGCCATCCTGGGCCACAGGTTAGACAAGTTGTTCTTAACTATGATACTAATTTGAATTTTTTTTCTGAATATGGGATAGCTTTTACCCTACTAACTTGTATAGATGCTGAAATCTTCTACTAAACGTTGTATGTATGTACACACTGAACCCCTAACAAGATTGTAAAAAGCTCTTCAATACCATGGCTTTTACTTCTGTGCATTTCTCAACAGAACTGAGCATACTGCATTATACCCATTGGGTGTGGAATAAAAATATTGATTATAAATCACATTATGCAGGAAGTATACAGGCTGAAAATAAATACATTCAGGATAGACACAGATAAATCTATTGATAATATTAAATGGGTATAGTGTATTAAATGTTTAAGAATGTGGATGGTGGAATTAAACAGTTAGTTGAAATCTAAGCTTGGTCATTCATTAACCATGAGTTATTTAATCTCTATTTTTTATTTCTTTTTTGTTTAGAGACTGGGTTTTGCTCTGTCACCCATGCTGGCGTGCAGTGGCATGATCATAGCTCACTGCAGTCTTCTGGACTCGAGCAACCCTTCTGTATCAGCCTCCCAAATAGCTGGGACTACAGGTGTGCACCACCACATTCAGCTAATTTTGTGTTTTTATTTTTTGCAAAGACAAGGGTCTCACTATGTTGCCTAGGCTGGTCTTGAACCCCTGGCCTCAAGCAATCTACCTGCCTCAGCCTCTAAAACTGCTGTGATTACAGGGGCCAGGTGCCACACCTGGTCTTAACCTCTATTTTTGACTCTCAGGCTCCTCACCTATAAAGTGGAGATAATAGTATCTACCTCAATGAGTGCTTACAAATATTGACTATTTACATGATACTTAATAATTTGAGATCAATATCTGACAGCTGTAATTAGTGATGATAATAATAGATATTTGTAGCATGTCATCTAAGAGATACTTAGAATATTTAAGTTGTACAAACATGTAAGGAATCATGGTACCCCTCAAACTATTCAATTATTCCCTTTGTTCAGACAGAATATTATAGAATATAGTCTGAACAAACTCTTGGGCTCATTTATCTTGGGATATTCGATTCTTAAGATTTATTATTAGTTAATACACAATAAATTATTATGCAGCCACTTAAAATTTACTTTAACATTTATCTAATATTCATTCCTAGCATGTAACCATCATAATGCTGTGTGACTGTTGAGTCTACTGGCTCAACAGTCAGGCATAGCTAATTCCCTATTTCCTGGGAAACATCACCGGAACTAAATAATGCCAGGTATAAAGCATGGAAATATGAAAATAAGTATAGGAATTATCAAAAATGAAAAAAACCCACCAAAATTAAATAAATAATTCTGTTTTCATTTCTCAGGCTGCACAAGACGTCAGTGCTAAGGAGGCATGCCGAGCAATAATTACTGCCTAGCAGCAGCATACGAGCTGGAAAAGCCGATTGTACGCGATTTAATTTGCAGTTCTCAACTGAAGCTTCTAAACTTAAAATAAAAAACTGAAAAATTAAATAAAGCTAAGTCAGTCTGACAACCGCAAAGGAGTGAGGGAACTGAATTCTATGTTGGTTCCTTTATCTTTCTGTAGATTTGGCCAAACCTGACAGGCACTTCCACAAAATGATAATTACCAGGTTCCGGCCAGTAGGCAGCTCTCTGAGCAGCCTGGCTGACACTCCATGCCCTCTTCCCTATTCCCTCGGAAAAGAAGGGCGAGGAAAGGAGAGGAGTAGAAATCTCACTCCTGCCACACTCAGTATTAACAGATGACCCTCAGACTCTCTCACCCGTAGTCCCAGGAGTTGGCGGAATAACTTAAGAGGATTGAAAGGTTTTGTTACTGACATAGAAACATGGGAATGGCAGCAAGTCTTGACAGAAAAGCATCCAGAATTACAGGACTTCAGTTTGCAAAGCAGCTTTGCCCTTTACAGCGTAACGTTGGACAACTTCATCCTCAAGTGCCAACAGCCTGTGTTAATGAAATCATGACTTTACAGTATTTCTCAGAACTCTTCTACTCAGGGTTTCTTACAGGCCAGTCGGGACTTTGTGCTTAAGAGATTGAAGAACAAAACATAACCAAAAATGAGTTACAGAAATAAAACAAGAGATTATAGAATTGAAGGACATTACTGAGGTTTACAGGGAAAAGAACTTCAAGTAAGAATATTTAGGGGTAGAAATTTTTTTTTAAATTTCTTATTTAAAATTATATTTTAAACAAGATTTCAAAGTAGCACAAGACTTCAGAGTTCACTTTGATTCTTCTGTTCTCTGATACCACCTAAAACTTTTGCAACTCCACACATGGTTCATTGACTAGCAGCATTGGAATCCCCTGAGAGCTTGCTAGAAATGCAGAATCTCAGGCCCCACCCCAGACCTAGTGAATTGGAATCTGCATTTTAATAAAATCCCCAGAAGACTTGTGTGCAGATGAAAGTTTGAGAAACATTGACCTAACTCTGATCTCTTTTCTGTTAGTTCTTACTGTAAGGTATCACCTGGACTGATTCCTTTTTATCATTGCCATTACCCTAGTTTTGACCCTTATTACTAGATAGTTGAATTTTTTTCTTTGGAAAAGTCGTGACTGATTTATTTATTGACTCCTTCTTTCACTTTTCTGGAGTATCTGTGGTGAGCAATGGAAGAAGAGACTTGAACACAAGGATCAACATTTTACTCCGACCCCTCTTTGTCAACAACAGTTTTCCCACACTTTGGTCAAGGGTGCATCAATGTCACACATTTTTACCCCATCTACATACTGCCTGAATTATTATTTCATCTTTTTCCTTAAATTGTTTCACTTCTTTTCATTTGCATATATTTTTGTTTTAAAGTAAATTTATACTAGTACTATACATAGAAAACCAGTAGCACTTGCCTGTAGAGGTTAACCATAAAAATAAACACAGGTTGAGCATCCTTAATTTGAAACTCTGAAATCCAAAGTGCTTCCAAATTCAAAACTTTTTGAGCACTGACATGATGCCACAAGCAGAAAATTTCACACCTGACCTCATGTGACAGGTACTCAGGATTACTTAAAATATTGTATAAAATTACCTTCAGCCTATGCATATAAGGTATAGTGAATATGAGGTATAGTGAATTCACATAAGTGAATTTCATGTTTAGACTTGAGTCCCATCCCCAAGATATTTTATTATATATATGGAAATATCCCCAAATCAAAAAAAAAAAAAATCCAAAATCTAAAACACTTCTGGTCCCAAGCATTTTGGATAAGGAACACTCAATCTGTAGAATGAAAATAAAATACCAGTAAATTATAGGTAGATATTGTTACTCTCTAAAGACCTGGGAAGGCCATGTTAATAAAATTATGACTTTACAGTATTTCACAGGCCTCTTCTACTCAAGTTTATTATGGGCCAATTGGCACTTTATGTTTATGATCATCAAGAACAAAACATAACCAAAAATGAGTTACAGAAATAAAACAAGAAGGATCAATGTCTAAACTCTTTAAAACCTCCTGATACCTCAGATGGATTCTAGGTGGTTTCAGATGGAGTTTGGAGAACCTCTTTGCAAATAAAGGAAATTAATGAGTGGGGGTTACAGACAAACTAAAAACAAACTTGACTTCTTCCTTGTTATAATCAAAAGAAACACACATTTCCTTTTTTTTTTTTTTTAATTATACTTCAATATTCAATTCAGGCCAATCTGTGTACATTCTTATTCCCTGTCTGCAGATTGCTCCCCGCTGCCAGGAATTTATTCTGATGCCAATCACCTGTCTCTCTAAAGCATGCTTAGTTCCTTCAGATTCTAATTTTTACCCCCCCAATTTTGACCATTTAGCTACCTTGGAGATCTTCTTTCTCTGCACCTTGAAGAGGGCATCAGAAATACACAACTCAATGCTCATTCATTGCTTCGTGTGTGCTTAACCTACCCCTATGACTAGGCTTTGAGGCCTTCGTAATACAGGGATGGGCCCTATTAGGAGACAGACAAATATATGTGGATGACGGTGAGATTGTGCCCACTGCGGAACCATCTAGAATCCATCTGAGGTGTCAGAAGGTTCTCAAGAGCTTAGACATCGATCCTTCATCGAGCAGCACTAAATCTTCCTACCGAACCTCCCAATAGCTGTCTCACAGCAGCTTTCACGAAGTGGTTTTCACCCCAGAGACCACAATCAAGGCCCATTAGAGCCTGAGTTGCTTGGTCTTGCTCCACCATGCCACCTCTGAAGGTGTTCAGCACAATTAGCAACATGGCCTTGCTTAAGTGGTCCAAAGCATTCAGGAAGCCCAGGAGACTAGAATAAGGGGAGCATTAACAATTGCATGGAACCACAGGAGACTTCTGCTAAAGGGCCCTCTGGGGAACTGCATTGTTCTGATTGCTGTTTTCCTTTTATACTTGTTACCTCCAACAATGAAAGCGAAAGTTACAATGCTTATTAAAGTGGAGTGCGTTTGCCGGGATTTAGGACAGCTCCTTTTAGCTGCAATCCCCCTCCCCGAAATTTGTACACTTAACTGACATTCCCTCCTCAATCAATCCCTCTGTATCCATCATGTCCTTACCCTACTTACTTTGTTCCTCTTCTCTAAATATCTTCTTTGCAATTTTTTCTTTTTTTAATAAAATAGAAAATATACTAAACTTGGAGTTAGAAGACCTCAATTTTAGTTTCTAACCTGGTTACTAATTTCCCATTTGATTTGGGCATTATTTCACTTCAAAAATAAGAATTTAAAGCTTCCCAAAACGTATTTTGCTCTCAAATGCTCGTATCTATTCAGTCCTTTGGCCACTATCATCCCAGTAATCAAATCTGCCGATTTTCATAAATAGGAATAGAGAATCTAGGACCATCCTTGCACATCTTTGCTCCAAGATATATTTCCCTCCAGTGGGTGGTTTCATAGATATTATCATCTTTGAAAATCCCCCTGAGCACAGGCACCCAGCCCAAGAAGACAAGGAGAACTCACTCTGAAAGGAATCATAGCTAAGCCCTCGTCACCAAGGAGCTGATTTCCCTCACAAGTCACCTACGGGCCATGCCATGGAAGGCACCTAAGTGTGCTCTGGAACCAGCCAGACCTGGGTTCAGTTCCTAAACCCAACATTTACCAGGCCGGGGCGACCCTGGGTGAGGTCCTTATTGTTCAAAGCCACAGTTTACTCATCTGCAAAAATAGGGGTATGGAGACAAGTCAAATTACGACTATTACGACATCTGATGCCAAAGTCTATCACCCCGTTGCGTTAATAAATGTTACTAAATCTGTACAGATACATATCCCTTGGCAACACGCACACACATACCTAGATATATCCTGCCTGTTTATCATCCAACAGCAAAAATAGACAAGAGCATTCCATGTGGTCTCTTTGTTTTTTCTCAGACATTGAAGACAGGCAAAAACCTGTGTTGCCCCATCCCTGGCATCCCTGTCCCTCCAAACATACTTTATACTTCAGCCAAGAGGAAACAGTCACTTAGTAGATGGAAGTTTCTTGTCTCTATGCATTTGCTCATGCTGCTTCTGCCTCTCAAGTGGCTACTGCCTCACACGGCCACCTCCTCGGTATAACCAACATCTCCTTTTTCTAGATTACACACTTCATCTGTGTTATGTCTCTTCTATTCTGCCTTACAGTGTGGTTAGGTGTGTCACTACTTTCTGGATCCTCTTCGGAGTCTTGCTTTGGATTCAGTATTACTCACAGAAATCAACTATGCTAAGCTGCTCAGGCTAGGCCTAGAGTGAGAGCCTAAAAAGCAACTAGGGTGTTTGATTATAGACTCTATCTTTGAAGTGTTATGTCCTTGGAGGAAACTGCTGTGCCTCAATCACAGGGTAGCTCTGGAGAAAGGGGGTCAATTAGTTACTGTCGTGGGTTGAACTGTGTCTCTCAAAAAGATATGTTTAAGTCCTAACCCTGGTACCTATAAACGTGACCTTACTTGGAAATAGGGTATTTGCAGGTACAATCAAGTTAAGACAAGGTCATGCTGGATGAGAGTTGGCCCTAATTCAATTTCCATACAGGAAGAGGGAAATTTGGATAAAGAGACAGCCTGTGATATTGTGATATAATAAGAAATACGT
This sequence comes from Cebus imitator, assembly GCF_001604975.1. Lineage (NCBI taxonomy): Eukaryota > Metazoa > Chordata > Mammalia > Primates > Cebidae > Cebus > Cebus imitator. Next base: position 333,207 of record NW_016107369.1, read on the forward strand.
ACTTCGTCTTTGTCCCTGGTTTGTATCACAAGAGCTTCTAAAACCTTTGAAATTTCCTGAGTGACAGGGAGGAGGAGAGTGTCTTTTGTTATTCATAAGTAGCCCTTTTCAACCATAATCCAAGTTTATCCTAATAAGGTGACTCTTAGTGGACCCTAGATAGTTTCAGGATGGGGACTGGCTGCCAAAGAAACGAGCCATGTGATTAGAGGGTTGGAACTTTAAACCCCACCCCCAGACTTCCCGGAGATGGAGATGGAGAAGATTGAGTCAATTACCAGCGGACAGTGATTTAATGAATCATGTATTTGTAATGATCCTCCTTAAAAACCTTAAACAATGGGGTTTGGAGAGCTTGCAGATTGGTGAATACCTGAAAAGTGCCAGGAGCATGGTGTGGAAGTTCCAGGGAGAACATGGAAGTTAATTTCTATTTTCCTGGACTAAACCGCTGCAGCCAAACAAACATCGGCATTTTAGTGACCAAACTCTGTCACTGAAATATGCAAACATTTACTACATGCTCACTATGTACTATATACTTAGCCCTGTTCCAGGCCTTTAAAGATAGAAAGATATTCAGGCAGTTTCCTGACATAAGGAACTGTTTACACTATTTTTATGTACTTATGTTTAGGTAGATAAAATAGATGTACATATCTTTTCTCTCTTTCTGCCAGTAAACTTTTCTTGTTTCTTATCAAGTAGTGATTTCTTATTCAACTAGAAAAACAAGGTCTTGGCAAAACTGCACTTACTGTAAAATGCTTTTTACTGATAATCCATGACTAAGGATCCTTATTAAAACAAATAAGTCTTAGATCAATAGCATGTCTCTTTCATCTTATAAGAACTTTTTCATGTGCATGAATTTTGTTTTTCTCTAACTTAAACTGAGGCCAAGAACAGGCATGGGGTGTTCTTTCAGGAAAATAATGAAACTAATAGCATTTCTGGTAATTCATAGAATCATGAAAGCATAAGGAAATTCTCAGCACATGGAGAAGTACACAAAGAAAAGTAAATATTGACAGAGAAATTTATTTACAAATATATTTATCCTTCCCAAGGGACTCAGACTCATGCAATCTCTCTTTGTTGTGTTAACAATTTCCCAGGTTACCTACCTGTACTTTTTTTTTTTTTTTTTTTTTTTTTTTTAAACACTTTTTTTTTTTTTTTTTTTGTCATCCAATTGGTTTTAATGCATTTGATTTTTCCTGTTAGGAAATAGAGTGAAGGACAACTTTTATATGTGGGAGTTTCTACTAATTAATTCCACATGAATTGTTAGTATCCTTACTAAAGACACCTGTACATCAAGGGACCCAGAGACAGGGCTGCGATGAGTTCTCTCCACTAAAATGGTGCTACAGAAACCCATGCTTCTACCCCACTGGGATACAGCATAGTTCAAGGATGGCCAATAGGTTTTATAACACGTTCTAACACTGATCAAATGTTGGCATCTGTCTAGTGTGTTGTCTTTTAAAGCATTTTGAGATTAAGTGTGAACTCACAGGAAATAAACGCCCTGTATCAGTTATTTTTATCTACACCAGTGAGGGATGTGGAAACAGCTCATATTTTCCCAAGCATTTCGCAGCTCTGTTTTCTTTGGAAAGAGGAATCTAAGTTCATTGAAACAATTAGTAACAAAGACAAGAGGGCACTCTGTGACATGTGCGAGGGCTATTGCACTTTGACAGTGTGGTAGATAGACCCTAGGGTGATGTGGTCCTCTTCACCTCTAGATATTCACACTTTAGTGTGATTTCCTTCCCTTGAGGATGGGTGGGAATCCAGTGACTTGCTTTTCACCAATAGAATAGGGCGAAGGTGTTAGGATGTTATTTCTGTGATTACATTAATAAATATATATGTAAATATATTTACTTACTACCTTTACCACTGACTTTGAAGAAGCTGCTATATTATGAAACACCTATGGAAAGCCCACATGTCAGGAAACTGGTCGGCTTCTAGCAGCTGAGGGCCACAGTCCTCCAACTTCAAGGAATTAAATCCTGCCAACCAAGTGAGCTTGGAAAAAGATCCCAAGTCTCAGATGAGATCACAACCCTGGGCTTGATTGCAGCTTTGTGCAGTTTTAAAGCAAAGATCCCAATTAATTAATGCCTGGACCTATGACCTACAGAAATGGTGAGGCAATAACTGTGTCTTGTTTTAAGCAGTCAAGTCCCTAGTAATTTGTTATGCAGCAAAAGAAAACTAACATAGGGAATTACTGGGAAATTACGTTGGAGGACAAGTCCGATCTAAGCATTGAGAACCTTGATATCAAGAGAAATTTTCCTTATTATGCTAGCTCCGTGATGAGTTTCAAGCCTCATTTTAAAAGATGAGGAGAGTGAGAGAGAGTTCAAGAACTCTGCCCAAGATAATATAACAGTCTGGATTTCCAACTCAAGTAGGTCTATCTGACTGCAAAGCCCATGTTCTTTACAAGATGCTGCTGACCCGAACTCACCAATTTGGGTTAGATGACTCCCCCTTGACTGCAAGGCTGGCTCTGAGTCATGTTATCATTTCTCTATATTTCACTTTCCACAGAGGTGAGGCATGGAATGCAAAGAAGGCAATGAAAGAAATATGGGAGTTCAAGAAGCTTATCTATCACATGTAATTCAATTTGATTTCAGATATCCGCAATCAACTTGTGAAAACTCTTATCCTTTAGACATAGACCTCAAGCTGGAAATTACTAATGTGGGGGTGGCAGTGGAGAGGAAAAACATATTTGAATTTTTTTAAGGACCCTAAAGGCAATTTTTTTTGCAACGTAATTGGTACGGTAGACTTCTATAAATATTTTCCTTCGGCAAATGCCCTGTTACCCAGAGGTTTATGGTTATAAACAAATTTACAGAAGCATAAGCCAGAGAGATCACTTTGGTTATACAACCTGATACGCTTTCTGCCTTCCCATTGCTAGTTTTTCGCTTTATTTTCCTTTTAAAGAAGCTACTCAAGGTAAAGAGAACTAGAATTTCCATAGCAATAGATGTCTACAGAGGACCATTCATGATTATTAAACCTTTATATTAAGATGCCATCTTTCGCTGGGGAAGAATGTCTCAAAACCTAGGCGGAGTTCTGTCACTGGAGTTATCTCTGGCTCCAACTGAGACCTCAGACTGCGTGATGCGCTAGGTACTGGGCTTCTATGTAAATACTGTCTCCTTCAGCTGAAGGTATTTCAGCCTTCTGAAGGACTACAGAGCACAATCACAAACCGTTAAAGTCCTTTTTGTCATAACCACTGAGAAGCTCAAAGAACACCTCAACGAACAATGCCAATTGGTGTGTGAGAGGTCTATGCAGTCTATAGATATGGAGACCAAAATAAAGAAATCCCAAGTGGCCTTAGCCAAAGAAACAACAGGTCAGGGAAGGTGACTCACAGATACATATCTTTCAACATTTATTCACTTAACATTGACTGAAAATGCTTTCACCAGTAAATTCACTGTACTAGACAGTAGCAATACAAAGATGAGTAAGTCATGGTCACCGTCACAATTGCACAGTGACTCTAGTAAGAGAAACAGACTTGTGAGGAAATCTTTGTAAACTATGGAGTTCATTCAAGGACAAATATGGAAGCTATGAAGTCTGCCTGAGAAAGGTAGCTTCCAAGAGAAGCAATTATTTGGATCTTCAAGAATAATTAAAAGTACACCAGGCAAACAAGAAGGGAGAGTAGCCCAGGAAAAGGTAAAATTTTGTATGCTCTCTTCCTCTACAGAGGCGACCATAGCATAAATTCAGCTTCCTCTCTCTAGTTACCTGCCCAGCTGCAGGTCAAATCATTCTTCTACCCACTCCCTTCACTAGCAAAGCAAATCTTGTCTAAATCCCTTTACACGAGATTTATGAATTGTTTGCAACTATGCCCCCAGATATTGATTTCTCAGTCCTTGAGTGAGGCTGGGGAGGCTGGCACAGCTGTCTCTTAGCCAAATAGACTGATCAGGGAGCCTTGGATGTTGGCTAATCGTGCACTCCACATGAAAACTCTTGGAAGCCTCATTTAATCACTGCCTCTTTCTCCCATTATCTGAACCCTGGGCGTTTTTCCTGTTTAGGAAAAGACCACAAATTTCCTCTCTGCTAAGCTGCTTTTCACCCCTTATTTCCAACTTTCTTCCAAGCCAGTAGTCACTTTGGCAAAGGGAGAGAAGAATTCTTAACATTTTTGTAACATGGTTTAAGCTTAGTAATTGTTATTCTCTATGGAGCCAGAAGAGGTGGTAGGGGGAGAATTTTTAAAAAGTTAAAAAACTGTTTAAGATATGTTTCCCACATGTTGTTCTGGAGCGTGATAGCTGGGCAGCTTAATGGGAAAGGAAAGTGAGTGGGAAGTTGTGGTTGTATTTCAGCTGGAAAGCAAGGAAGCCTGCTGGTGTATCAGGAGATGTGGTAAGCCCTCCTGCAATGAATCACTTGCATGCCAGGAATGTATTTCCCTCCTCAACAGCTATTCCAGCCCTTGGTCGTCTGTCTTCTGTAACTCCTTTGGTTATGACTTCTGCCAGCAACAAGCAACCAATAACTTTATTATAGAGTATCTAACTTCTGTCACTTTGGAAGTTGATGTTTGGCTTTCCTCCCTCTACTCTTAACTAATTTGCAAATTGTATGCACAATCCAAATCCTAACAGGATATGGCATGGTCATTAGGAACACCTGGACCATGTTTAGAGCCAATGTTTCCATGTACTGGCTGTGTGATCTTGGGTAAGCTATTGAGTGCTCTGTAGCGGGGAACATTAGACAGACCTAAAGCCAGTTCTCATAAGGAATGATCCTGGGGAACTGACATGCTCCTCACCTAGTGTCACAGTCAACTATCAGAAATGTCCTAGGGTATCTTTGCAACAGATTCCCAGGACAGTCAGATGTGAAGGAAGAAATGCCAAGGGATTAACTCCACCTTGAGAGAGCAAAGGGAGCTTCTTGTACCCAACAGAAGCCTTACTCCAGGTAGGTGGTATCATCCCCAGCTGTGTGCCCCAGGGAAACACCGGGAGACCTAGGAAGCTGCACCTCTCTCTAGGTGTATGCTGCTTTCAAACTATGTACCGTGCAGTCTCTGTATGTTTCTGTATCCTTCTCATTTAAAGAACTTTATATCTTCCATCTGGGCCTGCTGGCATCTTTCTGTCAATCACATCACCATCATATGTCATTATTAATCATGTCACCATCATTACAGGAGATAGTTCCCATAAAGCTCTTAACACAGTGCTTTTTAGCTAGAATTGCAAATATATTATTTATAAATATAAATTAGAATCATATTTATAATGATATAAATACATAGTATTTTTATTTTTCTGAGAATCTACTAAAATACTACAGACTGTATGCCTACTACCTCAAATGCTTACAATGCTTCAAGGTACTTAATTGTCACCTCCTTTGAAGATTTGGGGAATGAAACCTCAGAAAGGCAATGTAATCACTCCAAGATCACCCAGCTAGCTAGGGGTAAAGCACAATCTGAATGGGGGTCAGCATCTGTGCCATCATCCATTTCTTCCTTCACAATTAGGCCTCAAAGAATTTTGCTCCCAATCATGCACCGATGCTCGTAATAAAGGAAGTGATGAACGCAGTGGATCAGAAGCGAAGGGCACAGCATTGCCCTGAATCCTCACTCTGCAGGATATTGTTATTTCCATACAATTTGAGATTTGTTGGCAATGATATTGTAGTCTCTGCCACCATTACTCCAACACGTACCAGCACTCCTGCCATTGCCAACTTTCATTCCAATTTTTCTACACATGGCACTTAAGCTTACTTATGAAAGCAGCCATCAGGGTGAAGAACTCTGGACAGCATGGAAGGCTCCTCCACATGCCCCAAGACTCAGCTCAAATGGCACTGTTTTTGTGATGACTTCTCTGACTTAGCCCAGTGATTGAACCTTTTGCCTCAGGGCAATCACAATACCAGTGCAAGCCTCTGATGGAGCACTTACTAATTACTATTAGAGCTAAAATTTATTGAGCACTTACTATATGCCAGGCATGATTCTAAGGGTTCTCCATGCATTATCCCATGTTATCCTCATAGCAATCTTTTTGCATAAACAGTATTATCACATTAATTATTCAACTGAGGAAACTGCACTGATTGTGATTACTCTTCTTCTTCCCCTGCCCTTTGGACAGTGTTTATTCATGATGGAGACTGTTTTACCCTTCTCTTTTTAACTCACACCCATGTGTTGACACCTCCAATGGGCTAGGAGCTGACAGATATTACATCGCTTATTCTTACAAAAATATACAGTCAGTACTATTCTCAGCTTCATATTATGAGTAAGGAAACTGAGACTCAAAGAGATTGTGTAGCTTTCTGAGAGGCAGAGTCCCCGTTGGTAAGAAAAGGAGCTGCTATTCAAGTCTATACTCATCCGTTCCCTTACCTAACTCCATCTCCCATGGTGGGTGTGAAAACGAATGCTTTTTGAGTCTACAAAATGCAAGAACAGAATGAGTGAACAGTAGTACACTCCACATTAGGTGGCAGGGTGAGAAAGATATGTTATGTGCTAAACGAGAAATTAGGAACCACCAATACATCATGACTTCCTAAGAAGACAGGTTCAGTCATGCATACGCAATGGCATATTTGTAGGAGACAAACAAACCTTTGAGAATCACTACTAATCAACAGTTTAACACTAAAGAGAATGGTCTTTGGAGTAACAGATCTGAGTTTAAACGTTTAAACACTTGCTTTCACTTTGCCTCTGCAGGACCCAAGGCAAGTAAATGAATTCATCTGAGCCTCAATTTCCCTATCTGTAAAAAGAGGATAGTAACACTCTGCTTGATACAAACTATTAGGAGAATTCCAATGAGATAATACATACAAAAATGTCTGAATAAACTCTAAATACCATCAGGTTGTTATTTTTCATCTCTCTCTCCCAGGGCTTACTTCAAATGCTGTCCAAAATGTGCTCACCAGCACTCATTTCTAATATGTTTACATATAGATATTCCTGAGAGAAACTCTCATGAAAAGCAGCTCTTCCTTAATCCTTGTTAATTCTTCAAATGAGGCCCTGATGTGTACTTTACCACCAGCCACAGACTCTTTCATTAGCAAAATGATTATATTTTTTCAAACTGCTAGGTTTTATTCCCAGTTTTAGCACCCTGATAAGAGTTGATAGATGGGAAAATACAATCAAGTAAAAGTTCAAGCTCAGTTTTGTGCAGAACTGATACTGTCTCTTCTGCTTGAGATGAGAAAGAAAAGCTTTATGAATGAAAATGTCATTGAGTTAAACAAGCTAAATATCTTTGAAGAGACTGATTTACTGCACAGTCCCCTCTGGAAATCAGAGTCACCTATACATTCACAAAGCCATCTTATTTCATGGGCAATTCCCCTGGTTTTTAATGGGTTTTGACTTTCACATTCTCAGCCCACTGGTAGCCCAGGAATCATTACTTCTGACTTCATCAGCAGCAGCAGTCAAAATATTACCTGGATTAATTCAATTTTCTGAGACAGAGGATTTTCTTTCAGGATACTGAGGTCTCAGGAAGAAATACATGTGTGAATCGTGGGTGGAAAGGAGTCATTGTGGGAAATTTTGATTCATTTGTCTTTTCCTCTAGCAGAATTCTCCATGAAGATTGTTTTTTATGAATAATTTCCTTTCCCCAGTTCTAGATATGGCCTTCTATGGTGCTGATATAATGAAATGCATTGAAATACCTCAATTTACATGAAACATGAGTTGCTCAGAAAATTCCAAATGTCATTACAGTGATCTATACTACTCCGGTAATCACTACTTTGAAAAACCAAAGAAACAGATGTCAGTATTCAATATCTTGTTAGAACTAGGTATTCACCTACTCTTCTCCATGATTCCTCCTATCTCCTCATGAGGATTTCATCCACGGAAAATTCCAACCATTTCCAGCTCCTCAAATGCATCATTTATTAACGCAAAGGGCTCATGAATAGAAATGTGGACAGTTAATTTTGCTAGAGTGCAATCCACTATGAAGTAATTACCCATTATCTTCCTTATATGGAACCATAAAACAGAGCATCTATGGTTTATGCAAACCTGGACAAGGATAAAGTGATGATTTCTGATAATGAGGGCAAAAACAAAAAGTCCATATTCTTTGGGCTGGCTCCAATCTGCCTTGCCAAATGTATGCTCAGTTCTGGCTGTATAAAAGTCTATTTATCAATAACAAATCACTGGTGTTTCTTCTTGTGTGGTTGCTTTTGCTTTTTTCTTTAGCTGGAATACCTTTTTTATTTTGCCAAAGAAAGAAGGTATTTATTTATTCACTATATATAAAGCACCTGCTATGTTCCAGATCCTTAGAATATGTCAATGAACAGACATCTTTGCCCTCTTAAAAGAGTATAGTGTATTGATCAAGACTGCAGGCTCTGGACCTGGCTTTGCTTCGAATAAACTATGTAATTTTGCACAAGCTACTTAACTCTCTGTTCTCCTGTTTCTCATCTGTAAAGTGGGCATACTAATAGTACGTATCATCCAAAAATGCTATGGCTTTAGATCGATAGACGGTGGCTATAGTCAAAAGCTGGCAGAAAGTAAGCATTCAATAATCAAGCTACTATCATAATAAACTTGGCTTAACAGGTTCCACAACTTACCTTTCTTCCAAGGATGAGCTGAAGTTCTACTCCTTCTGTGAAGCTTTTCCTTAAACACCTCAACCAGGATTTATTTCCTCTTTTCTTTCAACAAATATTTGTTCGCTGAATGGAAAAGAGGATTTATCTTCTATGCTAACGCTGATCAAGAAATCATGGCTGCTTAGACTCAGGGCTAAGAAGCATGGGGGGCCAATTTCAGAATCTCCAGAGGAAAAACGATATGCCAAGACTGATGAGTGATGTGTGACACAAAGGAGGAAGAGCCACGAGAAGAGACTGGGAGATAGAACTCAGTGATACATTTATGTAACCAAAATATTTAGTCCTCTGCTTACGGTAGCCGTATGGGTATATCTGGGTAAATTAATTAACGTCATCAAGCCCCAGTTTCCTTTTGTAAAAATATCTTAAAGAGTATTACCTTCTAGTATTGTTGGACAGATCAAAAGAGACACTCTATATATAATACACCCAGTTAGAGGCTGGTACATAGTCAGAACTAACTTAGTGTTTGTTATTATTTTTATTACTCTTGTTATCACTATCTATTACCACCAAGTGGAAATACCACCAGATGGGCATTGATTACATGAGGCAGGGTGTGAGCATTTTTAATGCATTGCCTCAGTCTTCCCGGTAAGTAACTCTTGTGGGCAGCAACCCTTTGAGGCTCAAGTGCCTAACATTGGGTCCGGAGGATTAGGTACTCAACGTACGTTTGTGGTGAAGCCGGGATGAGAACATCTTTTTTTCCTACATCCAGCTGAAGAAGGTCAAAACCAGGGAGGCAAATGAATTGCTGAGAAGTCCCGTTTTCCTGAGCTAGTACTGCTGCTTTGCTGGTACACCAAGAACAAAATGAAAGGAGATGAAACTAGATATTAGATGGCGTTTTCCTCCAGCTATACTTCTTCGTGAAGGACTTTGACGACCCGGGCCACAATGCAGCTAAGGTAAGATATTGCATCCCACCCCTCTAGGCTTTATGCTAAGTATGTTGAAATAAACCAGAAATGGACAGACTGACAAAGTAAACCACAGAGATATAAGGGGAAAAGAGTTCGCGCACTCTCAAAAAATGATACATTTAACAGTACAGTGTTGTTGTAAGGCCACTGGAAGCACCATAAGAAAGAAAAATGGATGGAGCTGGCCTGAAGATGGAATGTACGGAGAAGACCTACTGCAATACGTAAGTGAGCTGTCTGGAACTGCTCTTGCAGATACTCCCAAGTCCAATAAGAGGCTGCAATGCTTGGACTATCCACCAGAGGAGGATAAAGTACACATTTGGCCGTTTATCCCCCCCACAGGAAAGCTTTGTCTCTCCATCTTCGATAAAGCAATGGAGTTCAGGTTGTTGAAGGCTCAAGTCTGGGAAGGACCTAGAAGGACCCCTTAGCTGTCATTAGTCATGCTAGCCATGGCTGGAAGGTTTAAGTACCTTTCTCACATTTTTAGAGAACAGTGATTACAGCACTTTTACAACATTACTTCATTTTAAATTTGCTATTAGAGTAGTCCCATTGTCTGCATAAGCAAAACAATATGTTCATTGTACAGATAAAAAAAAACCTGAGGCTCAGATACATTAACTGACCCAAAACCACACAATGATAAAGTAGTGAGCAGATATCAGGTTCTCCGGATTTGGCCCTAATGCCCACTTCACGAGGCTATGTTCATTTTGCACGCCCTTATCCACAAAAGACACATTCATTCCCCCAGTGACCTGTTAATTCTTCACACATCCTCTCAGGCTGGGGGGAGGGAGGGCAAGAATGGGGTGCTTTCCTGAAAATAATTATTTCCCACAATAACCAAGGAGCTTTCTGTTAAGTCTTTACTAGAATCCTAGTACATTTATTTAAAAATAAACATTTCATTTTGGAAGTTTAAATTTATAGGAAAGGTATGAATCTAAAAGTTACGAATCTAATCTAAGCTCCCATTGACCCTTCACCCAATTTCACCAAATGTTAACATCTTACACAACTATGGTACATATGTCAAAACTAAGAAATTAACAATGGCACATTACCATTAACTACACCCCAGACTTTATTCAGACTTTACCAGTTTTTCCACTCATGTCTTGTTTCTGTCTCCGGAGCCGACCCGGAATACCACACTGCATTCACAATTTCTTATGTGAATCTCATCCTGTAGCCATCCTCCTTTGTGAAATGCAGAGTTTCAGTGTTTTGAAGACAGACACCCCATGCCTTTCCTGAGGCCTAGCACAGACAGACACCATGCCTTTCCTGAGGTCTAGCCTTTCCTGACATTGAGCTTTGCCTAGCATATGGGAGGTACATGATTGCAGATTAATTTTGCCATGCAGAATCCTGTTTTAATCATTGTTATGAAAATCTGAACCAGTCTTAAGATTCAAGTTTGTTTAATGGTGGAGGCAGGGCACATTCAAACTGAGAATAACAAGTTCTGCTGAGATTGCAAAGCTAGTTTTGAAATTCAGAGTAAATGTGAAATATAATAAACATCAGCTGAGAAGAGAAAGCAGCCTGTTAAACACTTAAAGAGCATTAGCTTTCCCTTCAACCAAATCTAATAACCCACCAAATGAAAATTAAGAAGAAATATAGGGTTTGTAAGAACTTGGAAGAAATGTAAATAAGATTTTAATCAGTCTATTACATGGACCAGAGTTGGTGGCACACCGTTAAACACTCTCATCCTAGAACTGGTATCTATGCATAGCTGTTAATTGTGCAAATTCCCCAGTTCTTCAATGCTATGTTTTCAAACCAGCTGCCAAGTACAGCTGTTTTTTGTTTTTTAAACAAAGACAATTTTTAAAAGTCAGAGTGAGGGTGAGGGAGAATGGAATACATGATTTTAAAAACAAATGCCACCCAACTTTCATTCTACGGTGAACCTTTTTTATTTTTTTTTCCAGACGGAGTCTCACTCTGTCACCCCGGCTGAAGTACAGTGGCATGATCTTGGCTCACTGCAGCCTCCGCCTCCTGGGTTCAAGCGATTCTCCTGCTTCAGCTTTCTGAGTAGCTGGGATTACAGGCTATGTATGAAAATCTGAACCAAAAGTCTTAAGATTCAGGTTTGTTTTAAGATGGAGGCAGCCACCATGCCCAGCTAATTTTCATATTTTGAGTAGAGATGGGGTTTTGCCATATTGGCCAGGCTGGTCTCAAACTCCTGATCTCATATGATCCAACCACCTCAGCCTCCTAAAGTGTTGGGATTACAGGCGTGATCCACTGCGCCCAGCTAGTGAACCATTTAGAAGTGTTAAAAAATATGAAAATTGTTTTTCTTGAATATTATACTTGCCACACACAATATAAACACATTGTGTAGGGAAGCCCTCAATGACTTTGGATAAATAATTCAATGAAAAAGAGAATACTCCTAATGTTATTTTACTTGCTATAAGCAGCCTTGTTAGAAATATCTCTCATATTTTTCCCTGTCCAAAACCACCACGTTACACAAAGGAATCTATATTTTTCAACTGGAAGTATTTGGTACTAATTTGATTATTATTCTCTTGAATATGTCACTGCCTGCCTAGCATTTTTTATAAAAATGTACATATATAGGAAAATCTACATACACACTATAGATAGATAAACATATAGATAATATAAGCTTTCTGAGGTTAGCATTCATTTTCGTAATCCCAGGATTAGTTACGATATACTTGAGAAATGCCTGAGCAAGGAAGGAAGCAAAACAGGTTTATTTCAGGTTGGTAGGGTAATGATACTAATACCTTTCCTCAGTTTATCCATGAAATATCAATGGAATCTATTCAACAAAGATGTTTTACACCTAGAACTGCTATGGTTGCTATTTTCTGCAAAGGAGAAACTGTAAATTCACAAGTCCTAACATAACTCAAGCCTAGCAGTCAATAGAACTCCCAAAGCCTCAGGTTTTGTTTTTTTTTTTAATCTGTAAAATACAGTAGTACCTCTTTAAAAAGACATTACAAAAGTCAGGTGTGCTCATTCATTTATTGACTAAACTATTAATTGAATGCCTAACATACACTGAATAGTAAGTAAGGGTATCAAGAGAGAATCAACAACTCAGTCTCTGTCCTGATGGAACCAACAGCCTATGAGGGGAGAATGGCATCAATTAAAGGTGTGTGCTAGACTGGGCTCGGTGGATCGCACCTGTAATCCCAGCACTTTGGGAGGCTGAGGCAGGAGAATTGCTTGAGGCTAGGAGTTTGAGAACAGTCCGGGCAACATAGCAAGATCCCATTTCTACAAAAAAATACAAAAACTAGTCAGCCATGGTGGCGCACACCTGTAGTCCCAGCTACTTGGAAGAAGGGAGCAGAATTTAGCCCAGGAGTTGCAGTGAGCTATGATCGTGCCACTACACTTTAGCCGTGGCATTCCATGAGCGTACATGGAGAGCATAGCACCTCTTGACCTCTAGGCTTGGAACTGGCACAACATAATTTTGCTGCCTTTTACTAGACAACACAAGTCCAAAGTCAGATATTTTAAATAAGTAGAAAAATTTTGCTGCCTTTTACTAGACAACACAAGTCCAAAGTCAGATATTTTAAATAAGTAGAGAAATATACTCCATCTTTTAATGGGAAACCTCCAAAAGCATATTTT
>NW_016107369.1:346546-356698 GCF_001604975.1 Cebus imitator
AAAAAAAAAAAAAAAAAAAAAAAAAAAAAAGAAGTGTACATTGAAATGGTGGTTACCAAGTTCACAAGTGCATTAAAATCAATAGGACAACTTGGTAAAACGCAGATTGCTGGGCCCCACCCACCTTCAGAGTTTTCTGGTTCAGTGGGTCTAGAGTGGGGTGTGAAAATTTCTCCTAACAGGCTTTCAGGTGACACTGATGCTACTAGTGTCTAGTGTGGCAATCACACTTTGTAAGCCACTACACTAGTAAATGTAAAATTACAATTTTGTTAATTGCAATTGAAAGGTATGTGGAATTAACCGAAGAGCGGGATTTGATGTAGTTAGAGAAGTGAGGGGCAGCTTTCAAGAGCAAATTGCCTTGAAACTGAGATCAGCGTTTGTGTTTGAGAAAATATGTGAAGAAGAATGTGCAAAGCCTGTGTGGTAGAAACAGGGCAAAAACAAGGGACTAAATGAAGGCCTGAGTGGCTGGGAGTGAGGAGAATGGTGTGTGGTGGGGAGTACCCAGGACTGGGGCTGAACAGAGAAATGGGGGCCATTTGGTACAGAGCCTTCTAAGCCCACCATCGTGTTAATAACAGGGAGACCATTAGGCTGAGTCAGCTCTAGTGCCTTGCGTTACCAGCTAAGCAAACCAAAACCCAACTCAGATTGAAGAGTCATAGCTAGAAAAGCAAAACTTGAGCTTAAAAATCCCAAACCAACACCTAACGTCGAACTACAAACTTCCATTTTAACCAATCAAACATTTTCTTTCCTGCGCTTCTGTGAACACCTTCTAAGGTTTCCCCTCACGCTCGCACCCTTGTCATGGGGCTCTGAACAGCCCAAATCTCACGTTGCCCGATTTGTGAATTGCTGAGTGCTCAAATAGACTCCTTGAAATTTAAATGTACCTGAGTTTATCTTTTAGCAGTTCCTACATATTATTCTTTGGGGTTTGGAAAGCCAAGAAAAGGTGGTAAGTGAAAGAGCTGAGAAGACTAGATCTTATTTTCTAAAAAGCGCCTTCTGGCTTCTTCTATTGACTAGACCCATAAACGAAGCCACTTCCTAGAGTCTACTGCACCATCAGTGCTGAAGCTCTCTGATCTGGACCCCAGCTCTACCAATTACAGCCTGGCTAAGTTACCTACTGCTCTAAGTTTCCGTTTCCTCTTCTGAAAAATGCTGGTGGTAATTCCTTTCTAATAAGGTTTGTGAGGAGTGACTAAATTAATCACATGCAGTACTGAGACCCATGTCTGGCACCAAGTTACCATTCAAATCTCGGCTGCCATTATCATCATTAGTCACTGAGAGCATTAAAAAAAAAAGCTACTGGGCAATTGGAAGTCTTCCTCTAATCCACAGGGGCAGGAGAAAATAGACTTAATTTTCTTAAAAGCTCTTTCAGGCAACATATCTTACTGTAAAGGTGACAAGAGCTTAAGCCACAAAGGAAGAGAGTGGAATCTCTCAATAGCCAAAAACCAGAGCAGTTTCAGTGTCTGTGAAATTAAGGACATAGTAATGGAAATCGATATAAGACCCCTAGCCCCTAACCCCAAATATACAGACTTTTTTTTCTGTTTTGCTCACTGTTGTATCCCTAGTATGTAAAAGAGTGCTTGGGACTTGCAATCTCCTTATTGAATGCAAATGAGGACCCATCGATGTTTTTACATTCAATTGAATTTGGAGGCAATTCATTTTGCTGCCATCGCTCAAGTCTCCTGTTTCACCTGAGTGGCTGGTCACTTATGGAGACTGTAACGTGGGTGTGTGGTTTCTGAATTGACATCCGGGGTCACTATCTAATGGCACAGTCAGTGGAATACTGTCACTGGGGAAGCAGCAGAGCGTGTACACCACTCGCTCAGCCTGCAGTGTGCTCGGGACCCCTGCAACGCTGAGTCAATGCAGCCCACACCTGGACGACAATCAGGACATTCATTGATACCCCCTGCTCAGAATTCTCTGTTAAAAATTCAACAACTTCCCGGTGGCTCACTTCTGTAATCCCAGTACGGTGAGAAGCCGAGGTAGGAGCGTCACCTAAGGTTGGGAGTTTCAAGACCAGCCTGACCAACATGGAGAAACCCTGTTTCTATTAAAAATACAAAATTAGCTGGGCATGGTGGCGCGTGCCTGTCATCACAGCTACTCAGGAGGCTGAGGAAGGAGAAGGGCTTGAACCTGGGAGGCGGAGGTTGTGGTGAGTCGAGATCACGCCGTTGCACTCCAGCCTGGGCAACAAAACTCCGTCTCAAAAAATAAAAAAAAGAAAAAAATAATTCAACGACGTCCTGATGTCCTTAGAATAAAGCTCATAATGACCAGGCTTACAACCCCCTGCATGAACTGACGCCGGCGCACCCTTCCAGCCAAGCACCATCGCTCTCTGGTCAGGCCCCACATTGCTGCCAATCTGAACCAGGCCTGAGAACAAGGCTCTTCCGGTCTCTGGGCCTCTATCCACATTGCTGCCTCTACCTGCTACACCCTTCCCATGCCTATACTTTTTCATACTTAAAGCCTCAGTTTAGCATCTCTTCTTCCAAGACACATAAGCCCAATATTTAAGAATCCCCATAGAGCCCTGCACAAAGATATTAATTCAGAATCTTCTTTCCCTGTACATTTCTTAAGAGAGTAACATATTTGCCTTGCATTCTACTCCCAATGCTTGGCATATATAGGTGCTAAATAAATGTGTCCAGTGACATTACTATTCTTTTACTCTTTCAAAATGCTTTTTTTAAAGACAGAATCTCACTCTGTCGCCCAGGCTGGAGTGCAGTGGTGCCATCTCAGCTCACTGCAACCTCTGCCTCCTGGGTTCAAGTGATTCTGGTGCCTCAGCCTCCCGAGTGGCTGGGACTACAGGCACATACCACCACACCCAGCTACTTTTTGTATTTTTAGTAGAGATCAAACCAGATAGTGTTTCACCATGTTGCCCAGGCTGGTTTCAAACCCCTGGCCTCAAGTGATATGCCTGCCTCCGCCTCCCAAAGTGCTAGGTTTACAGGCATGACCCACCGCGCCTGGCCCCAAAATGCTCTCTTAAAAGGCGAAATCGCAAGTGCAAGAACAAAGACTGACAAACACAATTCCTGTGGAATGTCACAAATACGCCAACACTTGCCATTGGTGACTTCAGTTTCTGCAGAGATGAATTCTGCCGGTGGAATGACTCATGATTCGCCTCACAACTGGGATTCTGCCAGCTCACATCCCGGGATTCACTCACCTATCAATTTCCTGGCCCGGGGCTTCTCGTGCTTTGTGTGCACATGAATCGCCCGGAGGTCTCATTAAACTACAAAATGCAATTGAATACATCTGAGATGGGGCTCAGATTTTGCATTTCTAATAAGCTCCTAGGTGCTACTGCTGCTCCTGGAGTAGGCCACCCTGCTGGGCAAAGCCACAGTCCAGGTAGAAGCCTCTCCCTTATTTCCCCGACTCCTTCCCCGCTTCCATCCCCTCCAAGGCAGGCACACTTTCTTTAGGAAGCAGCCAGCAGTGCTGGAAGAGTGGAGATCTCTTAATTAGAGAGGGGTGGCAAGACTATATGTGTGCAGGACTTAATGAGACACTCACAGCCGCCTCACCCACTTTGAGGAGCTTAATGTGATCTGATAACCGTGATTTCAGATTAGCGTTAGTTGTACAAACAGTAGGAGACAGAGCCTATGAGAAATAGGGAGCAAAGAGGGGGAAAGCTCAAGGAGGGACAGAGAGAGAGAAAAAAAGAGAATTAGCAGCTGGCCTCGTCCTCTGAGTTAATCTATCCCCAAATGTGCATCACCGCACTGGGGGCAATTTGTAATTAATTAGCTGTAAAGAGAATTTAGCCTCATGTAAAGCATATGTTCTGCTTCCTTTCTTTGGAGAATCCGGGATGCTGTGAGGGCAGCTGAATTGCCTTTACTACTTTAGACCTTGCAGATTAAACCAAGTACCCTCTGAATTCCCTGTCTGCAACATCTTCTGGGCTACAGAGACCATGGTGCAGAGATTAACTGTGAAATTGTAAAGAATGTAGTGGGGAGAAAAAGACTTGAGCATAGCTGGTATTATAGTCAAAGCTGAGACTTCTTTTTTCTAAGAAGCTTCAGACAGCCTAACAGCTCTTACTTTCTCTCTGGCAGCTAAGCTGCATGACAAAACGGACTTCTATAATTCAATAGGAATTACACATGTCACTCTTAATGTTGGTTTAATATATTTTCAATATTGTAAAATTGTCACGGTAGAATTCTGGGAAACTGTTGCCCTAGGGACCTTGAGTAATAAACTATCAAAGAGAAACTAAAGGAAGGGCCAGTGCTGGTTACCTCCCGAGCTCTGAAAGATCTGGCCCTCAGAGAGCCTAGCAAGCCTCAGAGTCTTCATGAACAGACATAAAAGCACAGTGAGGTAACTAAAAGAATTGTTTGGGGGTTTTTGTCTACACAAACGTCTTTATGCTTAACGCCAATATGCTTAGGTTCTTACGTC
This sequence comes from Cebus imitator, assembly GCF_001604975.1. Classification (NCBI taxonomy): domain Eukaryota; kingdom Metazoa; phylum Chordata; class Mammalia; order Primates; family Cebidae; genus Cebus; species Cebus imitator. The sequence goes on from NW_016107369.1 coordinate 351,041, forward strand.
AGAGATTGTGAATTTAGGCCCATGTTGTTTGTTGGTATGGTTTGGGGGAAGAGGAGATTAAGCAGGTAAAAATATTACTCTGCTTTGTCTAATTTCTCTGAGTATCTCAAGACCTTGACATCTGGCTTCCTCAAGTGCCTTATCATTGTAGTTTTAATAATATCTGGTCAGCATACTATCCTTTAAACCTATAGAAAAGACACATGCACCAGGTGGGGTGGCTCACACCTGTAATTCCAGCATTTTGGGAGCCTGAGGCAGGCAGATCATGAGGGCAGGAGTTCGAGACCATCCTGACCAACATGGTGAAACCCTGTCTTTACTAAAAACACAAAAATTAGCCGGGCATGGTGGCAGGTGTCTGTAATCCCAGCTACTCAGGAGGCTGAGGCAGCAGAATCATTTGAACCCGGGAGGCAGAGGTTGCAGTGAGCCGAGATTGCACCACTGCACTTCAGTCTGGGCAACAGGGTGAGACTCTGTGTCAAAAAAAATTAAAAAAGAAAAGACACATTCTACCTCACCCCAACCTTCCAATTTGGCTATCTTTCTTACAGTATCACCCTAGATATTAAGCATAACAAGGTCACCTACGCTCCTACCTTTGAGACTTCCTCCAAACTCGAGGTTCCTGTGATTGACCTTTCGGCATAAAGAAAAGTTTGCTCACTCATGGGCGTAGGATATATCGGCTGTATTGGTTCTGCAAGTATTTGAGGCTAAATGTGTCAATCTGCAAGAAAATTCATGGGCTACAAAGGTGCTATTCTCAAACTTGGCATTTACCCATGAGTTGGCCTGAGGAATATTTATAGGGCAATGTGTAAGGTTGGATCACTCTTTGCCAATGGTGGGCTGTATCCTCTAGATTGGTTGCTATTAGCAGAAGCTGGATTCATGGAACCTTCCATGACATGCCAGACAGGAAATCTCTTTGATCTGTTTACAAAGGTGCTGTTCTCAAACAAGACTGAGGGCCAGGCGGGGCTTTTGGAGGCTGAAGGAACTATAGATCAATAATGCAGCCTGATCTTCAGAAACGGAAAATTGCCTGAGGGTTTCACATGTGCAGGGGATTTTCTTGATGAGAAAGGACAGGAGAATTCTAGAAATAGCACATTCACACCACGTCCTACAAAATGAACATGCAGGGCCCATGTGTCATGTAGGTATGTTTTTGGCAATTCCTGCACCAGCTCCAGGACCTGAAGAAACAAAGTTGGAGGAGAAATGAAAGGAAATCCAGGGAGATAGAATCCCAAAGGGATGGCGTTGGATGTTTCCGCCTCCCCACTCAGCCAGCTTCTCTGAAGCCATTTCTCTATTACCAAAGAATTAAGATACATGCACACTGAGATTATGAATGAAAAAATGAAATAAACTGATGGCTCTGATTTTCCCAGAACATCAGCTTCAGATCTGAAAACTGTTGCTAAAATAGTACCTCTTCTTTCTATTGCTACAGCTGACTCCGCCCTATACATGCAGGTGAAACTAACAAGTGTCTAAGCAATCAGCCACAGCGACTGGTTTCTTTTAACAAATCAATATTTCACTGAAAATGAAACTAGGAGCAATCTGAGACCTTGGATCAAGGGCACTGAAGGTGAAATGAGCATAAAAGCTTTTCTTACTAATAATGGTAGGCAATCTATGGGCATTATTTGGGCAAAATGATGAGTACTGATTGGCTGGGGCAATTGGATTTGTTTCTCATTTGTCAACTTGGAATCGATAGTTTCTGTGCATCTCTAAAGCCATCTCTTTACCACAGGGCCCACGTCCATCCATCAGGAGTGGAGCCAGGAAGATGTCACTGCTCAGCCCATCTGACAATTTAATTGGTTTACTTCCTCAGAAAATTATTGTTCTCCCTTTCTCTAAGAGAAATCCACAGAATGTGGCCAGACTCTTATTTGGTGTTTTGTGAGGAAAAGAATATCCAGAAAGAGGGCATTTCTGAGTTGGGTCATTACGCCACACACTGCCTTTTCTGTGAGCAAAGTTACACGCTGTGATTGGAGTAGGCTCTGCACACTGGTCTCCTGGATTTGGACCTACTGCAGAATCTGGTATTCCCAGTGTAGTCATTGCTTTGGGTGCAGGTGTCAAGAGCTGCTGCTAATTACTAGTTATGGTTGCTCCGGCCACAGCATTTGTATTTTCACATTTTAGCTCAAAACAGTTGACTAGATTAACTCTCTTAAGAACTGTGCTTAGGAGGGTATTTGACTCCTCTCCCTTCCTAATCCTCTATAGCTCAATCATCAGCATGTCCTGCCATTTCTAAACCCAGATCTTTCTCATCTGTTCACTTACCGCTATCTCTGTTACCGCCCAATCCAGGTTGGCCCCCTTACTGTGTGTCTTCTTTTTCTCCACTTGCTGCCTGCCTCCTGTACCATCTGAATACTGTAATCAGGATTATTTTTTTAAAAAATTCATGTTATACCAATTCCTCATTGAACTCTTTCAATAGTTTCTCACTGTCTTGAGGATAAACCCCCTAAGCTCCTTATTACCCCTTCTCTACGTTTCCTACCACATCCAATGGCTCTCATTTTCCTTTGAGCTCTACCTTCTGGCCGTACTGCATTTTCTGTTTTCCAAATGTATTATGCTTTAGGATTTTGAATATCATATTCCCTTTACCCTGAACGCTCTTCTTATTCTATCTTCTTCCCATGGCTGACTCCTAACCAGCCTTTACGTCTCACTTAATACACAGGTTGACCTGACCTGAAACCCTGGGCTCCCCTTGAGATGACATCATCATATAAGCTCTGTAAAGAAGGGGGTTCTGTCTTATTCAGTTATATATCCCCTAAACCTAGCACAGTACCCAGCAGAGAGTAGATACTCAGTAAATATTTATTACATAGAATTGAATTAGAAAATGTTGAAGAGGGAAAGGCAAGATGCATCATACCCCTCACGTACACCTTCCACAGAGGATTGCTAAACTAAGCATTTCACCAGTACCCAAGGGATCTCTTTCATGTAAAACGAAAATGAAGGTGCTTAAATAACTGCATTTATCCTAGATGAGTGAATGACTGCAAAATGGATTGGGAGAAAGTCTCATAATGCACAAAAGCTTTAGATAAGGCATAGGGAGAAGAGATAGAAATGGGTAAGGAGGCAGAAAAGGTCTTGAGCAGGAGGGAGAAATAGTCTGCAAGTTAGTTGAGAGAGGCCGATGGTGTGAGAAGAGTGTTTCAGGAGATTTTTGAGAAATTGCTGCTAAAATGATAGTTATCATGTAGGAAGTAAAGGCACTGCTCAAAGTATGACGAAGCCTGAATGCAATACCATATTCTACAGAACTCATCAGAAAAATACAGATGAGATGGAGAGAAGCAGAAGGTTCTCAGTTCAATTAAGAAAGCATTAGGAAAAGAAAATCAGCTTCTCTAAGTATAAAGAGAAACTCTTGCACCGGGGCTCTGTAAAAACCACTAAAGCACATGAAATGAGATGCAGAATAATCTGTTGACTCCTCACTCTTCTTTCACTGTTCACCAGTTATCTAGCTGTAGCAGATGACTAAAGCTCATTGCACCTGATTTCCTTGGTGAGAAAATAGGAAGGGCAAGGGAACTAACGATTATTGAACACACTGCTTATATATATATTATTTAATTTCATCTTCGTAAGAATTTATGATCCCTGACATCATGGATGAGAAAACTGAGGCTTAGAGAGGGTAAGAAATTGACTTACATCCACATAGGATTCGAGCTGGCGTCTTGGTCCTGAAGTTCATGTACAACACTGGCCAGAGAGGTGATGTGGCAGAATGTGAAACACCAGACTTTCACCCCTGGTCCTGGCTCTGCCATTTATGAGTTTTGAGGTCTTGCCAATTAACTTATCCTGACACCCAGGTTTTTTCCTCTCTAAAATGGTAAGGTTCATACCTACCCTGGGAGCCTAACTGTTCCTCCCAAGCAGAGGCATAACTGGATTTTAACAACCACAGATCATGAATCAGCCCAGGGCCAGGCAACCACGCACTTTTATGCATATGTCAAGATAGGACTTTCACAACTCTTTCTCAATTGTCTTTTCATCATAGTCTTAACAAAAATTGCATCAGCACTTTACTTGAAAAATATGTTGCAAAGGCCCTACTCTTGGAGAATGTGTTCTTCTATTCCACTTTCTAGCTAAGTGACTGAATGCAAAGGAGGGGTGAGGACCAAATGAGAGGGGTTGTGCAAGCTCTCTGCACAAGTTAAAGTGAGCATGCCTATGGGTGGTCAGGAATCTCTCCTACAGAAAGTCCTATTTAATTCATATTTTCCACTTTCCCTAAAAGGAGAAGACTTCCCCAGTTCTCGTTAGACAAGTTCATCTGCTACAATTGCTTAGGGTGTTGTGAATTTCCTCCATGTTCAGGGACTCCCATTTTGACACAACAAGACACTCAGGGTGGGCTTGTAAAATCAGCAAACAGTGCTATCTTTCTAAGGCTCACAAAGTAGTGATGTTTTGTTCCCAGAATCCCTCCATTGTAAGAACTTACCCCACTAAAGGGCAACACACAGAGTTACACACTCCAGGGAAAGAGTATGCTTTTGTGAAATGCATAAAGGCCTCTGTGTGTTCTCACTTAGAGCAACCCAACATGATATGGCTGAGTCTCCTGAGAACGCTGTGGCAGCTCAGTGATGACACCACCAACCTATGTCATTTCTAATCAACCTTCATAAATGTGAGCAATCTACCTACAGCTTAGGGGACATTAGCAGCCTTTTAATTAACGAGCCTCGGGTATGCTTTCATTTTCTCTAGCATGCCAGAGCCTATCTTTTGAGCTACCAGAATGAGAGCCTGTCAATACCAGTCCTTTTGCAGAATGTGTTTAATCTCTGTTCATAAATCAGTATCCTAATATAAGTAAGAATGAGTTAACATTTAGAGATCTTACTACGTATGTTAAATAAATTAGTATGTTTAATCTTGCTGAAGCCTTATAATTTCCATGGGGTAGGTAGTTATAGCCATTCTTACATTTTAGGGCTGGAAGTGAGGTTCAGAAAGGTTAAGGAAATCTTGGAACTATGATTTGGAACTATGAGGCAAGAACTATTAGTTTTGACTGGCCTAATACTGCCTGTTATTTTTACTCTAATGCACACATCATTAGAAATTAGACTATTGTTTAATCAAAACAGTATCAACTATTGAGACACAAAAAGGAGCAACCAAGTGCCCCTCTCACTCTGGATGAGATGAAATCTCTGGAATAAAGATGGAAAAGATGATCCTATCAGCATATGGAATAAAACAAACTGTGCCTGGCACCATGCCCTATATAGTCTGGAAAAGAGGCAAAAGCAGAGGGCTGCTAGAAAATGTAGATATAGGCCAAGCACGGTGGCTTTGCCTGTAATCCTAGCACTTTGGGAGTCTGAGGCGGAGGGATTACCTGAGGTCAGGAATTCAAGACAAGCTTGGCCAAGATGGTGAAACCCCATCTCTACTAAAAATACAAAAAAATTAATCAGGTATAGTGGTGCGCACCTGTAATCCCAGCTACTCAGGAGGCTAAGGCAGGAGAACTGCTTGAACCTGAGAGGTGGAGGTTGCAGTGAGCCAAGATTGTGCCACTGTGCTCCAGCCTGGGCTACAGAGCAAGACAAGAAAGAGAGA
>NW_016107369.1:356768-415395 GCF_001604975.1 Cebus imitator
GAGAGAGAAAGGAAGAGAAAGAAAGGAAAGAAAGGAAAGGAAAGGAAGGAAGGAAGGAAGGAAGGAAGGAAGGAAGGAAGGAAGGAAGGAAGGAAGGAAAGAGAAGGGAGGGAGGGAGGCAGGGAAGGAAAGAAGAAAGAAAGGAAGGAAGGAAGGAAAGAAGGAAGGAAGGAAGGAAGCAGAATGGGAAAGGGAAAGGGAAAGGAAAGGGAAGGGGAAGGGAAGGGAGGGGAGGGAGGAAGAGAAAGAAGGAAAGAAAGAAAGAAAGAGAGAGAAGGAGAGAGAGAGAATGAAGGAAAGAAAGAAAGAGAAAGAAAAGGAAAGAAGGAAAGAAAGGAGGAACTAAAGAAAAAGAGAGAGAAAGGAAGGAAGGAAAAGAAAAGAAAAGAAAATGTAGATATACTGGAAATAGACTCTTTGTGAGAAAATAGCTGTGAATTAGTACGCAAAGACTCAATGCAGAGAAAGGCGAAGTAGATCAAAGAAATAAAATGATTCCCAGCCTAACAAATTCTCTGTGGTAATATGGAGTGCATTAATGCACCTAAAGAAACAATGTGTCAATCAGAAAGGGATTTGGTTACAATGGAAGATGGAGGGTGAGTGAAGCGGGAGTCAGTGAAGTCCTCTTTGATGGGCCTTCTCTCTCTGCAGGAGTCAGCACCTTGGCCAGCAGACTTAGCATTCTGGTGCTATTGACCAGGCGCTGCATGAAGACTGGACAACAGGAAAAATCTATCACAGCTGAGGAAAGCCGCATGTTGAACAGATGACTTAAACTCCTATTTTCTGATTCCATGCTCACTAAAGCAACTTTCTGATTATAATTTAGCTTCTCTGCAAAAAGGAAAAATACAAGTGCAAGTCATGCTGATAGGAGAGCTCAGGTCTCCTGAGATTTTATTTCTCGTTGTACATTAGTAAACTGCATTATGGTTTTCTACATCAGTGTCTCGTAGCTTGACTAATGTTGGGCCGATGCCTGGGAGGTAAAGCCACTCTTGATGTACTGTTCAAAACTGCTGATCAGGATTCTGACTCTGCAAGGTTGCTGTCCAGATTGAAACCATGAAGAAGGCATCTTGGTAAGGTACCCTGTGGTCCTCCTACACGCCCCAGATGGCCTTTCCTAGTTGACACTTCAGTTATCTCTGTGTGTATCTTCATTCAAACTGCAGGTCTCTGTGCAGTTATAGCAGTGAACAGGGCAGAAGCTACCCTAGAGGAGAGACTTGCCTTAGTGCAGTATCATAAAAAAAGTGTGGACATTGATATTGACAGATGCTGTCATTAAATAACAGCTTCACCCCTAATTAATAACATGACTTTAAAAATGTCACAACCTCCTCAAGCCTAAAACCCCACATCTACAAAATGGGAATAATGTTGCCAAATGAATCCCTTCAATGTTTGTTCCCTTTCAAAGAAGCTGCCACATAAAAATATATGAAGCATAGCCAACTGAAATCCTCTTTTTCTCCAAGGCAAACACACAAAATTGTATCTCAAAGCTGCAGGATATCAGGCCGGGCACAGTGGCTCACACCTGTAATCCCAGCACTTCGGGAGGTCAAGGCAGGTAGACCAACTTAAGTCAAGAGTTCAAGACCAGCTTGGTCAACATGGCGAAACCCCATCTCTACTGAGAATACAAAAATTAGCCAGGTGTGCCGGCACACCCCTGTAATCCCAGCTACTCAGGAGACAGGCAGGAGAATTCCTTTAACTTGGGAGGCAGAGATTTCAGTGAACCAAGATTGTGTCACTGCACTCCAGCTTGGGCGACAGAGTGAGACTCCTCCATCTCAAACAAACAAACAAAACAAAACAAACAAACAAACAAAAAACCCTGCAGGATATCTGCCTGGTATTTGCCATCTGCCACCTGAGTCACTTTGGACAAGCTTAAAAACTTCTGTAAAGGAAAATTTACCAGATTATGTAAAAAGCCCTTCCAAAGCTGAGGTTTAGACCTAAAAAAACCAGGATTTCATTGTCCACAATAGAGTGTTCTCTTTGAATGCTAGGTTTACTGCAATAGCTTTCTTTTTGCTTTGTCTGAATTCAGTTGAATTCTCTTCATTACATCCCCTAGATGATCCTAGAGAATCTTAATAACACTTAAATCTGACCATGTTATACCCTTGCTAAGAAGGTTTTCTGCGAAGGATCCCTCCATTGCCTTCAGAATAAAAACAAGCACTTCCTACTTGGCATACAAGGTCCTTTACAACCTTGTTCTTTTCTTCTCTCCTTTGTCCCCTGACTCCTCTACACATATATTTTGTGCCTTGGTCTTAAGAAACTATATTCAGCTAAGGATGGTTCCCAGATATCTAGTTTTGATATCTTAATATCTGACAAGAGTTCTCTTTTGGGCATGCGGATTTTGAGTTGATTGTGAAATATCCAGTTAGAAATGGCAGGTAAGCCATAGCTAAGTGTGCCTAATGCTCTTGGGAAATTCTGGGCAAAAGGAATAGAATTTGGAGTCATCCAGACAGACAAAAGTTAATTCCATGCAAGTGGAGGAGATCACCCAGGAAGAAATGTGGATAGCAAAGAGTAAGAGATTGGTGGTATTACTGGATACTGATTGAACAAATACCAATGTTGAAAGACTTTATGCTAATTAATTCAATTCATGAAGCATTCTATAATGCGAACACCAGATAAGGCATAAAGATCATCTTGCGCCACGTCAGCAATAACTGCAATGAACAGAGTAGATAAATTAGCATCTAACATATTTTTCCAAAAAAATAAAAATGGAGGCTTTGAGAGGCTATACTCATTTGTGATAGGTGACGAAGCTGGTTAGTGAGGAAGCTGGGATTTCTAGTCAAATCTTTTTTGCTTTGATTTTTGACCCAAGCTCTTCTTAAAACCACGCTTGCCTGCATAAAGCAGACAATATAAGAGTTCTCCTCTCTCAGACAATAATGGAGGCAATAAACTAAGTAAAGCTCAATTCAAATAAAGAAGTAATTATGATTAGTAATAAAAGGAGTATTAGACTTTAATTACTGAATTGTTTAAGATGATGTCTTCAGTTTATTTAACTAAGCTGTTTATTTGCAAGAAGTAGAAAACTAAGGATTTATAGCTAAAAGAAGAACATTGTTAGAGCCTATTTGCAGGCAGTTTCTGTGATAAATTATTATAAAGAGAAGCTTAAACTTTCATTTACATATAAACTTTCACTACCTACATAATGAAATAAGGATACTATTACATAGTTAAAAATAGGCTTTCATTATACAGACATAATTCCACTCTTGATGAACATTAGGAATTTGTGATCAGCCTGTGAGACATACTCTGGCCAGATTTTCTCCCACCCCAGAAAGTAAAATCTGATCAAAGTTCCAAGAATCATTCTATATCACACACTACATACCTTTGGCTAAGAGAAACAGTCTTTAAATTTAATGTTGCTTAACTAACGCTTAAACAAAACAAGCTATTTATACAAGATACATGCAGCAGGTGATACGGCTTATTCCCTTTCTTATTTATGATCATTAAATTCTCTAGCTTCTGAAATAGTTCTTAATAGAATTTCTTCATTATTATTACTTAGCGCTTAATGCAAGCTATTGGGAGCAAACAGTGAAACTTCCGAAACCTGAGATAAAACAATTTATTGGTTTGTGGTGTGACTGCCATATGATTGTCTTCAGAGCCAAGTTTTGGAGAAAGCACATAGGCTTGTGTGTGTGTTTTCTCCCATGGCATCTTGGCCTGTCCAAAAACGTTGTGCTTTCAGACATTCTTGCAATATTCTAGAGGAAGAGTTGGAGGTAGACAGTCGCCAGATGCCATCAGTTCCCGTGGGAAGCCAGCTAAGAAAGGTAATTCTCAGGGAGAGGCATGTGAGGAAACAATTAGCCCTGTTGACAACTTGGTTTGTTGAAATGAGGCTGCACCACCTCCAGGGGCAACCTAGGTCTCCATAGAGCTCAAAATAAGAGTCCAAAGCCACCAGCGTTCCAGGGCTTTACAGTGTCTAGTCCATTTCGAGAGAATTTTATAATTTGAACCCTAGACAGGGGAGAAAGGCTGGGGGAAGATTATCTTCCCCTATGTTACTGATAGCGTCTATAGGCAGAGCAGGCATTTTAGCATTTAACCTGTTGCTCAGAAAATAATCTGAGTCCAAGGGTACTAAGTTTTGGTTATATAAGATGAGTAAGTCCTAGAGACCCACTGTACACGATAGTGGCCTTTAATTAACAACACTGTACTGTATACTCAGAAACCTGCTGAGAGAGTAATTCTTATGTTAGGTTCTTATTGCAAAATAATAATAAAAAGGTAGGAGGTGATGAATATGTAGTGATGCTTTCATGAATACATACTTTTCATGAGTATGTACTTCCCTCGAACTCATCAAGTTGTATGCATTACAGAGGTTCCGCTTTTTGTATGTCAGTCATACCTCAATAAAGTGATTCAAAACAAAAAAAGAAAAGAAAGAGTAAGAATTTAGAAACTGAGATTTTTGAGAAGCTATAATGATTTGTAAGTGACATATTTCTAACACTCCCTTGCAATGCTGGTCAGGTTTTCCCACTTTGCTTCTTTGGCTTCCAAATTAAATGAAGTGTTGATGCCTTTCCATTGAGCTGAAGGATTCACTCTGTCCTTTCCTCCATCATATCTTCCCATGTGTTGTTACAGTAGAAAGGGAAAGAGGAAGAGAGGGAGGAAGAGGAATGCCGCCCTAGGACCCTTTAGCATGGATATAAAATGAGGATTCCTGGAGTTCTTGGGGGAAAATTGTGTCCTTGGAAGATATCAACACCCTTCTCCTCGTTCCATGAAACCTACAAAAGTCACTACTAATTGATAACTACAGTCTTTATCCCAGTGAGGGACGCAGATTCTCAACATTCTCTACATAACGTGCTAGGGTGAAAAATTTGCCAATCAGCCAGAGTGGGTAGCCGATAGGAAAACATCTTGGCCACCTCTGACTCTCAGTTTCCCCAATATCCTAATATGTAAAAGAAGAACAGCAAAGCCCACTGCACAGAGCTATTTCCTTTATACATAGTTTCATTTAGCAAAGGATTTTATATGTTTATTGAAAATAAATAAAATTATCAGAGCTAACCAAAAGAAAAAGAAAGTCATAACCAGAAAAAATATATAAATTCAGATATAAGCTATAGTCTCAAAGAAGAAAATTATCACTGATAATTAAGGCACAAGATTTTACAAGGTTGAGCTGTGTATTTCAACTCTAGGTTTCCTGCAAGCCTACACACAAAGAGAAGTTGGGTTATTCTTTGGTCCCCATTATCCATGAGGAGAACACTAGGGGTCAACAGACTTTTTTACAGGAGTTTCATGTAGAGGACACAGATGTGGAAAGCAGTAGTGCAGGATTAATGGCTAATAGGTAAAAAAAAATTCTTTGCAAATGAAAGAGCTCTCCTATATGTTGCAAGTGAGGACATTAGTCTCAGTAGTGAATTTGGTTTTCTTTTAGAAGAAATTTACTATGAGCTGAAAGAGGATGGAAAGACAGTAGTTCGAAAAGTACTGTAGCAGGAAAAAAGGAGACAACGAAACAAGTGCTTTATTATTACCTGTTACAAGAAGAGAATAGAGGATTCTCTATTCTGGGTCTGTAAGCCTCAAGACATCAGGTGATATTCACTCAGGCAAATGGAGTCAGTTTAACCAGTGAGCAATCGCACCTTCAAACAAGGCCACAAAACCAAATGGTTTCTATTAGAGAAGCAAGCCCAGGAAAACTTCTAAAACTAGAATTCTAATTCAGAGACCAGGGCTTTGAGAGTTTAAAAATGAAACAGAATGTCAGAAACTGCATGTGGACTTCTTTTGAATGTCAAGAATATTAATGTTAGCATAAAGAGATACCTCTCTCACATCCACTCCAAACTTAAGAGATGCAAGGGTACCCAACCTATGCAAAAGGAGGACCTCAAAGGCAAGTGGCACCATTGCACATTACTTATCAACGACATTGCTTCCTCTTCTGCTCTGACCACAGAAGCCTGGTTTGTTAAGATAGGGTTAGAAAACCCTTGTTCTGAGAGAAAGTAGGTCCCCATCATACCCACCGAAGATCAGAAGATGAAGCATGATTGCTTCATGCCAGACCTGGTAATTGTACCCCCTCCTCCAATGATTGGTTTTGGGATAGAAACATGGATTCAAGGGGATATAAGGAGTTGGCTGGACGCAGTGGCTCATGCCTGTAATCCCAGGACTTTAGGAGGCCAAGGCGGGCGGATCACCTGAGGTCGGGTGTTTGAGAGCAGCCTGGCCAACATGGCGAAACCCCATCTCTAATAAAAAATATAACAAATACCCAGGTGTGGTGATGGGTACCTATACTCTTAGCTACTTGGGAGGCTGAGCCAGGAGAATTGCTTGAACCCAGGAGGTGGAGGTTGTAGTGAGCCGAGATCTTGCTATTGCACTCCAGCCTGGGCATCAACAGCAAAACTCCATTAAAAAAAAAAAAAGATATAAAGAGTTTTCTGTAAAGGACTATCGAAGCCCCTGTGGAGGGCAACCAGAGTTCTTTATGTTTTCTTCTTCCTCCAGCCTGGAATGAGGTTATGATGCCTGGATGTGCAGGAACCATATTGTAACCATAAGGTAACAAACCTGAGGATCGCAGCCAACATGCTATGCATGGTGGGGTAAAATATGGACTATATTCCCTAGCGGCATTGTTGGGCTTCGTTACTAGCTCTGGGCTGCCTTGCTTGGAACTTCTTGATATATAAGAAGAAAGTATCTGTCTAAACTACTATTCTTGGTCATCGTAGAGGAAAAATCATGAAAAAGAGCAACATCTACTGTGTTAATCCAGACTTGAATGGAAGAGGTGAGAACGTGTGATGGAGAACTGATGACGGAGAATGGGATCTGGGGAAGAGAGGGGAGGCTTGGCGTTCACAGGCAGGCTCTGGGAGAGGGATAGAGACAGCGAAGCAAGCACATCTTTTAATTCTCATCTGCATTCACAGTCCACAGAGCTTTCACTTTATGACTGCAATGTTCTGTTTTTTTTTTCTGTGGGCCCACGTGAGCACCACATGGTCAAGGCAGATTCCACTGGGCCCAGGCTTTACTCAAAAATCATTCTTCCATCTGCCTTCTTATTCCCCTGATCTGATTACGGTTTGCTTGTGTCTCTGGTTTTAAAGCACCCATCCCCAACCCACCCCTCACACAGTGTTAAAATGAAAAGTAAAATCATAAAATAGATAAAAACAAAGACAAAGAAGAAGAAAACCATAAGGGAGAAAAAAGAATGGGGTGGGGAGTATTTCTTTTTGCCCTGTGTCTTTTCAGCTTCCCTCTTCACGTAGAGTCTTCCCTAAAATAGACCAGTGCGACAAATAGCATGGACAAAGTTCTCGTGGCTGACGACATAAAGCTTTCTGGCAGGCGCTTCTGGTTCCTCTGAAGTGATGGGCAGTGACACACAGATGGGGGCCATGGACAGACACCACTGCCCTGAGTGTGGGGTCTAAGTGGTAAATGGAAGGGGACGGTAAAGCTTTCACACCAGCTGACATCCCTCACCTAGGCTGGGAGCGAGGGACCAAGGATGAGGTTCACACCTTGAACATGTGAGCTGACATCTTTGGGGACCACGTTTGAGTTAATCAGATGTCCATTTAGTCTTTTCCACTAAACTGACAGCTCCTTAAGGGGAAGGATGACACCCGTCTTAGCTCCCGTTCTATTCCCAGTGCTTAGCACAATGTGCGGCACATAGTCAATGCTCAATAAATCATGAATGAATGAAGGTGTGGATGTTTAGGGAGTTAAATGCTCCATAAGCATTAGTTCTTGTGGTTGGTGGAGTGTGTTGTAGCTGCAGTTGCTGTTACTGTTGTGGTGGTGGTAACAGATGGAAAGGAAAATTCCCTCCTGAATCCCCAATCCTTAAAAATCAAGAAGCTCATTCGCTTCTTTAGCCCAATGCTGAGGCATGGCTTTTCTTGGCTCCACTGGCTTTCCTTGTACAAGATACCTCCCACCCCACTCAGTGACAGACATAGCAGAGCAATCCTCACGGGCTGCTGGAGATAGGGTGAGACACTAGCAGGTAAGCGGTGCCTTCTACACCCAGGTCACTGCCAAAAGTGAAGCCATCCTCCCCTTCCCCTGCAGACTGCCTACCAGCCTCTAAGCAGTTTCCGAGGACTTAACTGCCTGATAATGGCCCCCCTCCTCAGGAGACACATGCTGCTCTTGAATAGAAAAAGAGTTTCAGTGATTAAACCCACAGCTGTCATTTAAAGCTAAGACTGGAATTCTGAAATTAATTTGAAAATGTTCCCATTTCTACCCCCTTTTTTGCTGTTTCCTGATCAATTCTATCCCTCCCCAATCTGAGGACTGGGGTGAGAGCGTGTTGGGCAGCAGAGCTCTCTGTGTATAGCTGCAGCTCATGGGTCAAGTGCTTCCTACATCAGCAATGAGGGCACCCATCACTTTGCTCTGCAAAGATCACAGACTGCAGCCACCCTGCTGGGAGGCCCCTTAATGGGGTGAGCAGATTTTTAGTGCTCATCCCAGTGGTTCAGGCTAAGGTGCTTTGGTGCCAATTCTATCAGGATTTCCTAGAGTGCACTTGGGAACTGTGCTTGGACCCCTGGGTACCCACAGGACAGTTCAGCTTCCAGATCCCAAATCGCCTCCCACAGAGCTGCACAGCCTGAGCAAAGGAATTAAAAGGCTGGACCATTCCTATTTGTTTGCATGTGTCTTAATCTTTTGTGGAACAAATAGGGGATTAAGTGGGAAGAAGGGTAGGTAGATAAGCAGATAAAAGAAACATTCATCTTTATTCTGAGCAACTAACACAGCCAATATCACAAACATGTGACACATTAAGAGATGAAGGGAAGGAGGAAGGGGAAAGGGAAGAATGAGAGGTTCTAGCAAGTGCTGCATTTTCCCAAGAAGCAAATTAGCTTATTAGTTCATGTAATCTACCAGGAAGTCTTTTCTGAAATGATAATATATATTTTAATCAATGGTCACATCCAAGACCTCTGCCTACACTACACACAGCAATATTCTGACTCTTCTCAACCCCCTTTCCCTATTTTATTTTTGTCCTGAACACTTATCTAATAATCTACATGTATTTACTGTATTCTGCTTCTTTTCTATTTCTTCTCACTAGATTGTTAGCTGCACGGGGGCAAGAGGCTTTGTCAGTTGTGTTTTTTGTTTTGTTTTGTTTTTTGTTTTTTTCTGTATCCCCAGTGCCCAGAAGAATGCCCAAGAACAGAGTAGGCACTTCATAATAATAAGTGAATGAATAAAAGTATAAATAAATGATTGTGTGACTAACAGTAATCATTACTATTAGAAGCATTTTAAAGTAGGGTTAATATTACCCCCCTCACCAGGTTATAGCATAAGGATTGAATGAGGCAACGTCCATTAAGCATGTTGTGCCTGGCACATAGTACATGCCCAATAAAATGGTGGCTAATATTATTATACCCCCATCGAATAGTTGCAAGAATCAAGTAAGACAATTGTAAGTATCCAACCCTATGAGTGAAAAAAAAATAAGGCTCAGAGAACTTAAATAATTTTACCTAGATGATATAGCTAGTGAGTGGCAGACTTGGGCTTTCAATCCAATTCTGCCTGCCCCAAAAACCTACAGTCTATCCACCACACCATCCTGCCTTTTAATTATCTCTTGAAATCCAGGATGGCTACGCTAACGTGGAGCAGGATGATGAGGAACCGAAAATTCAAGGAAGCAATTAAATTTCAAATTGACATCTGGCAGCTTTCAGAATTAGATACATGGATATATGTGTGTAGTAAACATCTGTGTGTGTAGTTGTACAGGGGATAGGGTGGGTGGAAAGCACCTTAGTTTGCTCCATGGGAGGAGTCTACAATGCTACATTGAAGTGTCGTGAGAATTATCAGATAGGAAATGGCCATATAAAGGAGGAATCATTCCCAGGCTGGATGTTGGAAGTCCTGGGTGCTGGTCACAGCTTTCCATCTAATGGGGGATGTGTTAGATAAATTTCCCTCTCTAGACTATGTTTTATGTAAAATAAAGAGACTAGAAAACTGAATTCTAACTTATCTCCTTCAATTCTAAAATACCTCTCTGATTTTATGAAGGTAAATGAACTCAAGGGTGTTAGAAAACTTTGAAACCCCTAAAATAAACCCCTAATATGAATTAAAGATATCAACTTTCCCCTAGAGAGAGGAGGGCAAGAATTGACTGATCCACTGAGAAGATTCTACCTCTCCTGCTTGATCCCTGTGAAGTCATCTTTTAGGTCAAGGTGAATTACATTCTCTAACCTAGTGTTCACAATTGCTCTTCCTTCTGTTTTGTCTTGATCAAACTTCAGTCATTTCTACAGGTTCCTGAATGCTGCTTGTCCCCAAGTCTGAGCACACACATAAAAGCGGAACATGTACCTGCTTATCAGTTTCTCCTAGGAATCAGCTGGCTAAAGTGAGCTGTCCTATCAGACTTCAGGGGCTATTTCCACTTGCTTATCCAGCTTCCTCCCATCCCAAAGATTCTGTTTATCTCTGCTAGCCTCCTCCTTTACCCTATGAAAGAAAAACATTTTTTTTTCTATTTGATTTTGAGATGTCTGCAAACCTTATTGTTATAGCATTCTCCCTTTTGCAATTGTCCTTTTCTTTCTCTTGCAAGAATTCTTTTGAATAAAAGTCTCTTCTTACTAAGTCCCGATTTGTTTTTCTTTGACATCTCAAGTGCTACAAATATAGAATCTTCTATAAATATTTCAAATTCACCTACAGGTATTGATCGACTTAGGACCTATAAAACTTACGACCATTCGACTTTACGACCACAATCGCTAGCCACGACTGCTCCGCGTCTGGCAGCGCAAATGTTGCCCAGCTGGGCGTACGACAGTGCGGACCAGCTTCCGGCAGCACTACCATCTCCGTGTGCATATACCCCACTCAACTTACGACCAAATCGTGTTACGACCGGTCTGTCAGAACCAATTGTGGTCGTAAGTTGAGCACTAGCTGTACTTGCCTTCACATCCCTAGTCAATGCCCTAGTCCAAATTTAGTCCACCGTCAACTATTTTTTTTTTTTTTTTTGGAGACGGAGTTTCGCTCTTGTTACCCAGGCTGGAGTGCAATGGCGCGATCTCGGCTCACCGCAACCTCTGCCTCCTGGGTTCAGGCAATTCTCCTGCCTCAGCCTCCTGAGTAGCTGGGATTACAGGCACACGCCACCATGCCCAGCTAATTCTTTATAGTTTTAGTAGAGACGGGGTTTCACCATGTTGACCAGGATGGTCTCGATCTCTTGACCTCGTGATCCACCCGCCTCGGCCTCCCAAAGTGCTGGGATTACAAGCGTGAGCCACCGCGCCCGGCCACCGTCAACTCTTTCCTGGAGAACTAGTATTTTAACATCTATTCTTATCCTTCTCCAATCCACTCTTCATCCTATAGCCAAGATGATCTTTAAAAAACAAATCTGGTCATGTTATTCTCCTGCTTATAGCTGTTCGAGAGTTTGCCACTACTTTTAGGATAAATTCTAAATCAGTATCATACTCTTCCAGTAGGTGACGGCACGACCAAGCCCTGTCACCCCTTTCCTCTCCTCCCCACTTCCACCCTCTGTGCTCCCACCTGACCTACCCTCTGTTCCTTGAACTCTAACTTGCAATACTTCTTTTTACCTATTGGGATTCCTTCTGCTGGAAGACCGCATCCATCTTTGTCCGGCAATACCTTCTAATTCTTCAAATGTCAGCTCAAGCATCATTCCCTCAGGGAACTTTTCCCTGATCGCCCCTCAACTAGTGCTGGTTCTTCATACTTCTCAAGTTTGAAAGTTTGAAACTGCATGTTTAGTCGTTGATTACCTGGTAAATGTCTTTCTCCTGCCACTAGATTATAAACTCCATTAGGCCAAAAATGGGTCAATTTTTGCCCACCATTGTACCTCTCAGGGACTAACATGGTATCTGGCATTAGTCATCACTAACTAATATTTGAGTAAGTATTATTTAAAATGACATTGTGAAGAATAGCATGATATACAGGAGTGTTCATCTATGTATGTCTTTGAAATAATATCCCTTTGGGTAAAATGACTTTCTTTTGATCTTGCATCTGAAATTCATTATTTTATCACTCAAGTGATGGGAAATATAGGGATTAGTAAGATTAAAAAGGGAGTGTGTGTGTGTGTGTGTGTGTGTGTGTGTGTTTCAGATGTAGATACATGTATTTAGCTCTTTTAAACCTATATGTTTTTCACACTAAAACCCTGATCTAACTGTAGCAGAAGTTTCTTTGCCTCTTTAGAGAAATGCCTTACTATACTCATTGCATTTGAGATTGGAGAAATTGAAGTTCTATTCTGAGATGTAGGCCTTTCTCTTTCCCCCTCCTCTGCCACCTACAGTCAATCCTGCATCTTAAACAAGGTCATTCACGCAACAGTAAGAGCAGGATCTTTGTTCAGTAGACTTCATGTTCAATCCATCTTCCTGGAGGCAGCCACCGGTTATTCTTAGGGTGAACTTGAACTCCTTGAAGGCTAGCCTTTGTATCCTTTCTTCTTTTCACAGTGCCTGTCACATAATAGGGTCTCAATAAATACATGCTGGATGGTAGTAAACCACAGTGGTAATAGATGATTTTCTGCTAATATTCTGTAATATTAGCCTTACGTAATATCCCTTCCATGACAAAATCCTCCCAAATAAATTTCTCCTTTCCTGCACACTTACTTGCTGAGTCCTCATGCAATATAGCTAACTTAGAGCAACAAGCTCCTGACAAAATTCTGGCCAGCAATATTTTCTCTTTGGAACAGAATAGAAGTTACTAAACCTAATCAATTTAATTAGTCTCCTTATTACCTCTGACCACCCTAAGTTGGCTTTTCTAGCACTAAATGATTCCTTGACATTAGTAAACTTTGCTTGGATGGTCATATCCCTTCCTTAGAAAATTATCTTTGAAATGCCTATATAAACTGGTGTCCTAGAGGAAATTTTTGGCTGTTAAACACAAAATATAAGTTAAGAGTAAGAAGATTTGCATTAGAGGGAGAATACATAGGTGAGAAAAGGGTGTGTCAGGTTTTGGATGTAAACACCAAGGATACAGGATACCTGTGCCCTGAACCTCACCATCAACAACAATGTGTTGAGCACATTCTATATTCCAGGCACGAGGCAGAAAATAGTGAAGCAGGCATGGTCCAAGCTTTCCAAGAGCATGTTGTCTAATCTGGTAACTAGATTATTATTTCAAAAAATAAATACAAACTAAAACCTGAGTACAGATACAAAAGAAACAAAATCAAGAGGTCCATCAGCAGACAACTAGGACCTTAAGTATTACAAAGATTGGAACCAAAGATAATGAAGCCTGAATACCAAAACCCTATGCAGTACATATTATTCAAAGCCCTGAGAAAACCTCAAGTAGAAAAATGGTCCCAGACTATGAGCAAATTTCAGTGATTCTAAATTTTCCAAAAAAACAAAAAACTGAATCCATTTCTTACTGCTCCTAGAGAATCCAAGTGTTATCCCACTAACCTTTTCTGACCTCCCTCCGTTATATTTTGTAGAACCACCCTCAAAAACCATTGAATCTTTCTCTCATGCCTAGATTTTGAAGCTGATTATTTTCTGGAACTGGTCTTTTTAGTTCCCACGCTTCATTGCTTTAAGCTCATCTAAAATAATGGTCATAAGCATTCTCTGCACTAAAATCAAAACTAGTTTCTTAACTGGTCTAAGAGACTTCTGTGAAGCAAGAAATCAAATTCCTAGAGATATGATGAGTTGAAGTATCAACAGATATATTAGAACCACAAAACAGAAAATAGGCGGTGGAGAAGGCTCTGATGTCTTCTGAGGCCTATGTGTTTGGAAAAATGTCTCATGGTATTTATTAGCATTGGGACACATTAGAGGTTAACAGAAAGGATAAAAAAACTAGTCTTCTTTGACCAACCTATGGTCATTAGTGATAACAAGAAAAGCAAGTAGTCTACTGTGGTAGGCTGCTTCATTGTTCACAGTTCTTCACATCTCCCCTGTGTTTGAATTATATAGTCACGCCCTTTGCTTGTGACTTTGCAGTCCCTTCCAATAGAGTAGGTGTAGTGTGTCAAAACACCCTGTGTTGGGCTTGGCCACGTGACTTGTCTTGACATAGAGAATGTGGACAGTAGTGACAATGTATGAGGTGCAGACTTAGGTCACAGGAGCTACTGGGTGCTTCCATCTTCCTTCTTGCACTCCTTTCATTTGCCAGGAGGAAAATATCCCCTGCGTAGCTTCTGGTCCAAAAAGCACGTGATGTGATGATAACGAGGAGCCGATCTGAATCTAACCTCAAACTTGCAGCTATTGCCAGCCACTCCACAGCTTGGAACAGAACCTCCTCAACCTATCCACAAATCTGTAAGTACAGAATTTAAATGCTGCTTGTTATAAGCCACAAAGTTGTAGGGTGGCTTGTTCACAACATTAATGAGGCAGTAGCTGGCAAATATAACTACTTTGAAGTCATTAAAAATCACTTTTTAAAAGATTTTATGATTTGAAACAAAAATCATATAACGCTGAATAGAAATTACGGTATAATTATGCAACTATGAGATAATTTTTTGAAAAAACAGAATAATTACTTATAAAATTGCATTAACATATATATATATAGCTTTCTAAGAATATATATATATTCATGAATAGTATATATTCAATAATAGAATACACACACACACACACACACACACACACACACATACACACTCCCTAAACAGTAGAAGAAAGGATATGAATATGTTCATAATAACCATTTCTTCTTGGTATGATTATGCTAAATTATATTTATTTTTGTCTACCATGAAATGGGTTTTGTAGAACCACCATAGGTTTTTGTATTCAGGGACTCAGTTAATGTTGGCCAAATAAAAAGTTGAATTAATAAATTTCCATGTGCCAAATGTTCTACAGTAAATATATATTAATTTTAGAATTATAAAAATCAATGTTTTTTTTAAATGGAGATTCATAACCTATAATGTTAGCAATAACCCACGGATGACAATTTTTATGAGGCTTCTTTCAACAGTGATAATCACTCCTAACAGAGCTATATCTAGAGATTGGTTTATTGAGTAGCATTTTACGAAGACAGAATGACAGTCCTACCAAAGTCAAGATTCATTATATCAAGTGTCCCATCAGAGCCCCAGGAATGCTTCTCTGTAGTGAAAAGAAATTGAATGGGTCAAACATGTTCTCCACATAAGAAAAAAACGAGAAGTGTTTTGAAGGGATCACAGGCAAGAAAAGGAAGGTGAAAGAAAGGTGAGAAAGAGAGGTTTGAAGGGAGAGAGGAAGAAAGAAGGAAAAGAAAATTTACAAAGAAATGATTGTTATCAGCCTCATTCTGAGGACACCTCCCTTGACCATCACACCACCACCATCAATCTCCATTTACAGAAGGCTCAAGGGGCAAACCCAATATTAGACAGAGAGGGGCTTCTTTGTGCCACAGCCAAGTCATTTCCCCAAGTAGGGATGGATGTAACAGTGCACTCTTCTGCATTCCTCAGTCATGTTAGCCACCTGGTTTTATAGTCATTGTTTTGTCTTACCCACACCCTTTCTCATTTATTGTAGTTCAAAAGGAGATGGCTTCCAGGTTAGACAGCCTGCTTGAAGAGGCACTAGGGGCCCGTCCTCCCCTTCAACCAGACGCCACTTACCTGTTAGGCACCAGCCACCTTGCAGTTTTGTGCAGCCCGCATTTTATGACAGCCCTGAGTCAAGTCATTCTGAATAAATAAGGGTTAATTTCATCCCTCTGGGAGGGAATAGTCCTTTAAACAATAGACATTATTGCTGCATCAAGCCTAAAAGATAAATAGAAATGAAGAAAGGACTATGTGAGGCTGATCAAAGAAGAAGAAAGGGGATAAAGAAGAGAAAAACGGGAAAGGTAAGCAGGACAGGGAACAAAAGGGTATCACCCACTAAGTGCTCCTTTCACCAAGGAGAGCTGCAAAGTCACCCCATTGTCTTAGATGGGAGAAACGTCTGCCTCAGATGCATAAGCCTGCTTCTCCGTCTATTCTAGATTCATTCATTCCATGCCTGCTCATCTGTCTACTTTAAGCAACACTGAACCTTGCCACTCTATAGCTAATGCTGAGTTACAGGAATAGTTGCTACTGGGCCAAGGGGCTAGGTCCTAGCCTGGGGAGCTTTTCATTCGTCTTCTCTAGGTGCATCTCCAATTCTGACCACCAGAAGATCCTAACTTCTTGTTGTTGGGGGTGAGGGTAGGGAGTTCAGATGTCTAGCAAGTACTAAGTTTCTTCAGATTTGTCAGATAATTAACCAGAATTCTAACTAAAGTGTAGTTAACTTCAGAAGTCGTTCCATTCATTTTGCTTTGCATTCACTCTTTTATTTATTCCTCCACAAATACAGATCGAGCTCCTTTTCCTTGGCACTGGGGATACATAGTCGATGGCTCCCTGTCTAGTGAAGGAGATTCCAGCAAAGCAAAAATTAGAGAGGTCCAGGTTTATGCTGAAGAATTTGTGTCTGAGCATTCGTGTACATGTGTACGTGTGTGTGTGTGTGCCTGTGTGTGTGTGTGTTTGTACATGCGGGTAAAGATGCAGGTATGAGTTAGGGTATGTTGCAGCCCTAGAAAAATTGTGACAAGGCAAAATTTGTCTTCCCAGGTTTTGAGCTGTGCTCATTTCATGCTCTTTTGGACCAGCCCCATGAAACTTTACAGTTCTCCTCCTCCACCTAGGAACAAAGATATGAATGAAAAGATGTGGAAGATCGTGATTGCTTTTCTCATCCTGAATTTACTCCAAATGGTCAGCTTCCATCCCTATGTATTTCTCACGCTTGCCCCTTGAAAAGTCCTAAAACAGAGAATTGACAAGGTTGCAAGAGAAACTGAAAAAGCCATCTCATTTCTTATAGCTCTGTCTTCCTCCCACAGTACCTAAGCCCACCTCTAAGGCCTCCTGTTTTAATGGATGGCAGAGAATGATAGAAAACCCGATAGACTGGGTTAAAAACCCCTACCTTTAGTATTCGCTAACCTTGTGACTATGGAAATTTGTTTTATCTTTCTGATCCTTGGTTTAAGTACCTAAAAATCTGAATTATACCACAAGCTTTATAAGCTTTGCTCTAAAAATTAAATGAGAGATGAAGAATATTCCTCCATGTATTGCACACTTACAAAATTATAGGCATTGTGCCAAGATTTTTACACAATTATGTTATTTAAGCCTCATAACAACCCCAAAAAGGCTTTTATATGGATCAGAAAACTGAGGTTAAAAAGAGGTTAAAAACACATCCAAGACCACATAATAGTGAGCGTTGGAACTGGGATTCAAATCCATTTTTTTTTTTTTTGAGACTGAGTCTCATTCTGTTGGCCAGGCTGGAGTGCAGTGGGTCTTGGCTCACTGCAACCTCCACCTCCCAGGTTCATGCGATTCTCCTGCCTCAGCCCCCTGGGTAGCTGGGATTACAGGTGCCTGCCACCATGCCCATCTAATATTTTTCTGTATTGTTAGTAGCGATAGGGTTTCATCATATTAGCCAGGCTGCTCTTGAACTCCTGACCTCATGATCTGCCTGCCTTGGTCTCCCAAAGCACTGGTATTACAGGTGTGAGCCACCACATTCAGCCTAAATCCAGTTTTGTTTGACTCCAAACCTGGTGCATTTTACTTAAGGACCAAATTATACCTGGCACATGCAGGGACTCAAGAAATGTGAATTCCCTTTCTATTCTTCCTTATATGTGAATGTCAGTAGCTTTCATGGCCTCAGTCCAATCGTCTACTCCCTCCCAGGTTGCCTTTTAATCGTTTCTTTCTTGTAGATGAGCAAGAATCTGCATATTTAGATCACTTATTTAAGCATCTCTTTTTAAACAGATGTGTTGATAATGTAAGGCTTGGGTAATGAGATTTTCCAGGCCATAAGTTGCTAACTGAATTAATTGCCAGGCTTATTTGCAATAAATAAAGAGATGATTACATGTATAAAAATCACAAGGACCTACTGAGCTTGTGAAGAAAGATTCTGACCTGCACAGGAGTATCTTACTCTGAGCTAGGAAAGGGCCAGCCCAAGAGCACAAAGCAAGAGCACCTCTGAAATTGCTTTAGGTTAGAGAACTCTGGTCTGAGATTAAAAATACTGAGTGATAAGTCTCACCATGGCTACTTACTGCTTCTGCGACTTTGGGCAAGTTATATAATCACTCTGAATCTCAGTTATTTCTTTGTAAATTATAAGCACTAGAATAGGTGATTTTTTAAGGCCCTGGCCAGCTATAGCATTCAATAATTCTGTGTCAGCTGATACTTGTCAAAACCATGATTTCCTTGTCTAGTGGTACCCTGAGATGTTCATATGGTCAAAAATACATTTAGCTTTGCTTTTGAGATATTCAACTTAGCACACGCAATCTGGGACTATTTTGAGGAATAAGATGAGGTAGTAAATGTGATGCTACCTGATGTGGGCCCAAAGCATTTTTACAGGATAAGAAACTAACAAAGCACTCACTCCACCCCCACCATAAATATACCAGTGAATCCTTTTAGCCACACACACCCATAGTCCATATATGTCATAACATCTGATATTCATGTGAGTTACTGCATTAATAATACATGCTTTCTCCTTGGAAGGGCATGGCCTGCTTCACAAAGACCCCTGTGAAGTACTGAAAGCCATCCTTCCATTCAGTGAACACAGAACCCTCTCCCACCTTCCCCCACTTCTCTCAGTGACTGCTGGATTAACTCAGCAAGGAACTTAAAACAATAGGTGAGAATGAGTTAATGAAACTAGTTATGTTTATCCTCAGAATGACTGACATTTCAGGGAAAAAATGATAGTTGTCTTTGAGTAACTGAAGGTGTGTTGCAGAGGAGGGTTTTTGATCTGTTCTGGGCTTCCCTAGGATCCACGGCATGGTAAGCAACTAGGGAAGGTTTTTTTTTTTTTTTTTTTTTTTTTGAGTGAATAAATTCTATGTAGCTCCTAAAGCCTGAACAAAGGCTAAAAGAAAGATATTAGATGAATAGATTCTGGAGATGGATGATGGCTACAGCAATGAGAATGTGCTTTATGCCACCGTATTATACAGCTAGTGCTCGACTTAATGACCACGATTGGGACCGGCAGACCGGTCATAACACAATTTGGTCATAAGTTGAGTAGGCTATATGTACAGTTGAAATGGTGCACGCGGAGATGGTAGTCCTGCCGGAAGCTGGTCCGCACTGTCGTACGCCCAGCTGGGCAACATTTGCTCTGCCAGATGCAGAGCAGTCGTGGCTAGCGATTGTGGTCGTAAAGTCGAATGGTTGGAAGTTGCATAGGTCGTAAGTCGATCAATACCAGTACACTTAAAAATGGCTAAAATGAGGCCAGGCGTGATGGCTCATGCCTATAATCCCAGCACTTTGAGAGGCCGAGGTGGGCAGATCGTTTGAGCTGACAAGTTCGAGACCAGCCTGGGCAACATGGTGAAAATCCATCTCTACAAAAAATACAAAAATTAGCTGGGTATGATGGTGCATGCCTGTGGTCCCAGCTACTTAGGAGGCTGAGGTTGGGAGGATGGCTTGAGCCTGGTAAGCAGGGGTTATAGTGAGCTGACATTGCAAGACTGCATCACTGTACTCCAGTCAGGGCAAGATAGCCAGGACTTGTCTCAAATATTAAACAGGCTAAAATGGTAAATGTTATGTTATACGTATTTTATCACAATAATAAAAGAGTGTTTAAACAAAGAGACTTCAGTTACAGTGAAAGGAAGACTTTTAGACTACTTTTTAACACCCGAAAATGCAATGGCTGCTTCATGAAGAGGTGAACATTCTTGTTACTGAGATTAGTGAAGTATATCGATCACAGAAGAGAGGACTCAGGAGGGAAGACCCAGAGATCATTACCTCAACATATTTTTGGGTGACCCTGGGCAAGTTACTTAACCTATCCTTGACCCCAATTCCTCAGATATAAATTAAGAATGAAAATAGCATGTATCATATGTAGTTATTGCAAAGATTAAATAAGCTAACCACTGCCAAGCATTTAGTATATCATATGGAGATGAGAGTACATATTCCTATAGAGTCTACATAGCAATTTAGGAATTTTGTCCAGGGGTATACATGCATCAGATATTCAGTTAGACTCAAAAACCTCAGAGGTCCTTTCCAACTTGAAAATATGAATGTAGCCAGGCATGGTGGCTCACGCCTGTAATCCCAGCACTTTGGGAGGCTGAGGCAGGGGGATCACGAGGTCAAGAGATCGAGACTATCCTGGTCAACATGGTGAAACCCTGTCTACTAAAAATACAGAAAATTAGCTGGGCATGGTGGTGCGTGCCTGTAATCCCAGCTACTCAGGAGGCTGAGGCAGGAGAATTGCCTGAACCCAGGAGGCGGAGGTTGCGGTGAGCCGAGATCATGCCATTGCACTCCAGCCTGGGTAACAAGAGCGAAACTTCGTCTCAAAAAAAAAAAAAGAAAATATGAATGTGTAAACTCTGACAAAAGAGTCACCCCCCAGTAAGTACTTTATCATCTATATAGATAACAGAACTGTTATTCATCAATTCTTTTCTCTTTCTACCTCTGCTCTCAATACAGCCTTGACTTTGTGGATTTCCACAGAACGAGGGTCCATCTTATAGTGGCTGAAGATGCTAGGTTTCTCATAAAAGTTTCATTACGGACTGAGCCATGGGACGAGGAGATCAGAAGCAACTAACTGGTTGGGGATGAGAGCCTGCTGAGCTATTGCGTGCTACTATGGGAATGATGACATGAGAAGTCAGCCACTATCTTCAGACCCAGGAAGGATGCTCTCCAGGATGGGGAGAATTCAACTAAACAAGCATCAGAGCACTTATCTTTGCTTTACAACATTGCTAATGGGGATAAACAATGTGCCAGCCTTGGTGTCAGTATGTGGCCCCAGGCGACTGAATGAAAATAATATTCAAATACCAGTGAGCTACAGCAGGAGGTTTCAGACAAGGGGCCTGCAGAGAAGATTGAAATCTGAAATGCACAGGGCTTTCTTACCCTGCAGAAACAAAGAGGGGGAGCATGCTAATCCCACAGATTTCATAAGGCTTCTGATTTACAGGCCTCTTAGAAGGCTCTGTTGGAGTTTGTCATTTTGATGACAGTGTCTTGCTATAAAGGTTAAACATACTAAGAAGCATGAAATGATCTTCTCCAAGAAAGACTGCATCTACTTTGCAGAAAAATAGCTGGCCAATAGCCCACAGAAGGGGGTCTTTCAAGAGCCACTCATACCAAGGGATCCAGCCTCAAGTTCCAGATGCACTTGTCACCCCAATATCCTTTCTGTTGGGGTGGGTTTATATGTTGGGGTAAGATGGGATGAGTGATGAAAGAAAAAGAGAAATGTATGCATGTCTCTTCCCTCCATATTTCTTCTCTCTAAATCAGTTGCCAATGTTTCAAATAAAATTTATCAATTAGAACAAATTGCTGGAGATTTACCAAATGCCTTTGCTATAATGGCATGACCACTGCTTAGAAGATCATAAGACGTAAAAGTATATCCTCACAAATATGCACAGATGCTGCTCATGTATATTTCTTTGAAAAATCCAACAAATAAGAAGCAAAATGAGGGACTAAGAACATTCTACTCTATTCTATTGGCCACTCATTTCCTACCTGGAGGCCTCAGTTTCTTCATCTAAAATTCGGGGTGGGTGGTTTTGGTTTTGCTAGACAGTATCTGAGCATCTGTTCTACTGGCAAGATAAATAATTGTACAACCCTTTATTCTCTGCCTGGTTTCTCTGGGTCAGTCAAGTTTCAGGTTTTGAGTTTGAGACTTCTATTCATGATTACTACATATTTGCTGTTCTTCTTCTTAACAATCATCAGTGGGATTAAAACAGAACCCATGATAAAATAGAAAAATTTCTCAGAAGCCAGAGGGAAACTACACACGTGCTCTATGCGCAGACACGTACATAATTCTCAGTATCGGGTATCATCACTATAAATCCCAAATAAGAGACTGGAATATGGAGAAGTTCAAAATATGATTTTTCTATCTCCAAGGAAAAAAAATCTTTCGGCTTAATTTCAAATCTGCTTAATGGTCACCGCAGTCTTCCCCACTCCTGAGAATCTTCCACTGATTCAAGATGGCTTAGAACAAGACGAAGAAAGGAAGAAGCAAAAGGCTTCCATGGCCAAACCCTTGTTCTAATCCAGTTTCATTTGTTCTTTAGCTGTGTATAATTGATGACTAAGTCTTATTGATATTGCCTCTTTTATATTATCAGATATGTTCCAAAACTCAACCTCCACTCTCCCTTCTTCAGAGAGGGCTCTTATCTCTCATTCCTGAATTAATGCCAATGCAAACTGGACTATCATATACTGACCTGCTGGTCTTCTGTCTTCTATATTCAGTTTACCCTCTGCCACAGTGATCTGACCTGGTTATCCCATTGTTAAACGTGGGATGCCTGCTGTAAGGTAACACCTAAACTTGTTGGGAGAGCAGTGTTTTGTGGCTGGCCTTGTCACCCCTACAGCCGCATCTTTGAAAACTTCCCCTCAAATCCCTCTTCCTCACTCTCCAAGCCCGACATGCCACCACATGGAAAACCTACTGTTTATTGAAGTCACCTTTATCCATCTGTTCCTTCTGCCTGGAATATTTTTTTCCCAGCCTAGTCTGCCTGGAAGATCTTTGCTTCTCCACCAAGCCTCAGCTCTAGCGGCATGGATCTGTGATGCCTTCCATGATATTTCTCCCTGCACTGATGTCTCAATTCCTCGGATACCAGAATATAATGGCACATTGATGAGAACCACAATCAATGCCTCTGCATCCCAAGTGCACAACATAGTCCCTGGCACGTAGCACACAGTAGGTATTCAGAATGAATTGGAGGGGAGCCTTAATTTCTTTACATAGAAAATGAGGATAATAATATGCAGCCCACAGAGTAGATGTGAGGGTTAAATGACTCAGTATATGTTAAGAACCAATCATAGGCCGGGCGCGGTGGCTCAAGCCTGTAATCCCAGCACTTTGGGAGGCCAAGGCGGGTGGATCACAAGGTCAAGAGATCGAGACCATCCTGGTCAACATGGTGAAACACCGTCTCTACTAAAAATACAAAAGATTAGCTGGGCATGGTGGCACGTGCCTGTAATCCCAGCTACTCAGGAGGCTGAGGCAGGAGAATTGCCTGAACCTAGGAGGCAGAGGTTGCGGTGAGCCGAGATCGCGCCATTGCACTCCAGCCTGGAGTGAAACTCTGTCTCAAAAAAAAAAAAAAAAAAAAAGAACCAATCATAAAGAAGGTACTTTTTTTTAATAACTAGTGGGTCTTTTAACTTTCCTTTCCTCTTATTCCAAACTGTAGCGAAGAAGGATTCATATCTCTGTGAAAAGAAACACGAAGCCAGAGATGCTAGAAAAGCCTGCAACGATCCCCTTGTGTTATGTTTCAAAGCACTTGTTTCTCATGATTTAGCAGCATTTCAACTCACGGCATTATTATGGGCAGATGTCTGCCGGCAGTTAAGCTGCTTTTAGCACACACAGTCATAAAGATACAGAGTGGCAATGTAAATGGCCACCGAGTCCCTGCATTCGACAGCACTGCAGCCAGCAGCAGGTGTACCGTGGTTCATAAGCAGCTGTCACACACTGCACCAAAGTGCTGACCCTCACATTCTCAACTTGAATGCAGGTGTCGGTGTCAATTTTTTTGACTCTTTTTTTTTAAATATACTTGAAGTTCTGGGGTACATGTGCAGAAAGTGCAGGTTTGTCATATAGGTATACACGTGCCAAGGTGGTTTGTTGTATTCATTACCCCATGATCTACATTAGGTATGTCTCCTAATGCTATCCCTCCCCTGACCCCCACTCCCTGCTATCCCTTCCCGGGCCTCCCACCCCCCAACAGGCCCCAGTATGTGATGTTCCCTTCCATGTGTCCATGTATTCTCATTGTTCAACACCCACTTATAAGTGAGAACATGCGGTGTTTGGTTTTCTGTTTTTGTAACAGTTTGCTGAGAATGATAGTTTCCAGCTTTATCCATGTCTTTGCAAAGGACATTAACTCATTCTTTTTTCTGGCTGCATAGTATTACATGGTATTATATGTGCCACATTTTCTTTATCCAGACTATCATTGATGGGCATTTGGGTTGTTTCCAAGTCTGTGCTGTTGTGAACTCTGCTGCAATAAACATATGTGTGCATGTGTCTTTATAACAAAATGATTTATAATCCTTTGGGTATATACCCAGTAATGGGATTGCTGGGTCGAATGGTATTTCTAGTTCTAGATCCTTGAGGAATTGCCACACTGTCTTCCAGATCTTCAAGGTCCCCAGCCTGTCCTTCTCAGACCTTGAAAGCTTTGAGACTCTAGAATAACTAGAATCTACAACCTTGATACTCTTTTTTAGAGAAATGGACCAGCTGTGATCAGAGGTAGCTCAGACTCTCACCTGGTGGAATAACTCTAGCTACGGTTCATGTACTATGGAACAGCTTCCTGGAATCATAAAATCCTGTGCTTGTGGAAAGGGAAACTTGTAGAACTGGATAAAAAAAAAAAAAAAAAAAGAAGAGGCTGAATCTGAGTTCTGCCTGGTTGTCACCAGGGATACATTTGTATGATTTAAGCAGCAACAGAAAAGCAAACAAAATGAAGACTTTGATTTATGTCAATGAATTGTACATTTCTTGGGAGGCCCCTTTCTCAGATATATGTCATTATATATCAAAAAGAGTAAACAATGGCCAAAGAGGAAACAGCCTTTTAATGTTCTTTATAAATCTAAGGTTCTATTCATTAATCCATCAATTAAAACTCAGGCATGATGGGCCTGAAGTGTACCCAGGACACCAAGGTATTCATTTTCTTAGACGAATCAATTAAGGAGATGAAAATTTCATTGCAGTGCTGATATAACTAAACCCAGAGTCCTAATCCAGACAGTTCTGCAGATTGCAAGGAACAAGGACTCACATTCCTGTCCTGCCCTTCATTCACCTTTCTCTCTCTCCTCAGGATAAGAGAAGACATTACCAAGCTGATGACATTTGAGAATCAGAGTTTTAGAGTTGAAAAGGCCCTGAGAGAGCATAAAACCAAACTGCCTCATTTTATTCTTGCAGAAAAGAGAGGTCAGAGGATCCAAGAGACTGTCTCAAGGTCACACATTTAAATAAAGGATCAGGAAACCTATGGGGGGTGAGGGCACAGCCATAAGGCAGATCCCCTCCTCAACAACATTGAGACCCATAAAAGCAGGAAGAAAGACCTCAATATTTCTGCTTTTCAATGGTATGATTAAGCCGTCCATTAGATATCCAAATGGAGATGTCAAGTAGACAACTGGGGATACAAGAATCTGGGATTTCAGGTAGAGTTCCAAGCTAGAGACTTCAATTTGGAAGTCATTAATATAGATGGCCTTTAATAAGGCCATGAATAAGGCCAATGCAAAGAATAAGAGCCCCAAGGGAACTATGCAGGCCAAGAAGAAACCTAAAACAGAACCTCTGGAGCCCTCCAACATTTAAGAACCATCTAGTATATGTAAATAACAGAATCTCTGAAGGAAAGGCTGCTCAGTGTAATGGAAAGTCTGATGTATGAGAAATCAGGAATCGGGAATTCTAATCATTCTATAGCTATTTCAAGTCAAAGTGATGTTGACTTAACTTCTCAGGGCTTCCAATTCCTCACTTACCAAAACAGGAGTGAGGTACATGTAACAGGAATGAGGTAAGGGTAACACTAATGTATCTGCCAACCCAACTATTTTCACTATTTTCTTTTTTTTTTTTTTTTTTTTTTTTTTTTTTTTTTTTTTTTTTTCTTTTTTTTTTTTTTTTTTTTTTTTTTTGAGACAGAGTCACTGTGTCACCCAGGCTGGAGTATAATTGTACAATCTTGGCTCGCTGCAACCTCCACCTCCATGTTCAAGTGATGATTCTCATGCGTTAGCCTCCTGAGTAGCTCGGCATGCACCTCCAAGCCCAACTAAATTTTGTATTTTTAGTAGAGATAGGGTTTTGCTATATTGGCCAGGCTGGTCTCAAACTCCTGACCTCAGGTGACCTGCCCACCTTGGCTTCCCAAAGCGCTGGGATTACAGGTGTGAGTCACCATACCAGGCCTCTACCAACCCTACTATTTTCTTATGTCATGATTTCCATGTGGCATATGTGTAGCATTCCAATGACACAATCCAGCCTCATTGAAGAGTGGTGTCTCACCCTTCCAAGGCAGAATCTGCTGCTGCTGCTGCTACCCAGGATCACATAGCAGGTTGCCTAAGAAGGGGAGACTCTGAGTGGGGAGGCGCAGAAGCTGCCGCCTACATGCCTTTCCCACTGGAACAAGAGTCACTGGAGAGAAGTCAAAATATTTGCATTCTTCATGTTCAGCTGCTGCATATGTCAGATAAATGTTGTACTGTAGGTTATTTTTCTTGACATTGGGATGAACTTGCGCTGAGCTTTATTTACTTTCTTGCCAAATAAATGCCAGCATATGTTTATAAAAAGCCATTCAGGGAAGAGAAGAGAAACAGCAATGGCCTAAAATTTAAGCTCCGTGATCCAGAAATAAATCAAATCGTTGGCTTTGCCTTACTGGAACTTGATGCTCACCAACTGAACTAAACAATTTGGCTATACTAGCAAGGATAAGATGTTGTCCCAGGTCAATTGATTATAATTCCTTATGAAGGACTAACTCCAGGACAGGCTAAAGACCAGCTAGACTGTTTCTTCTGTCCAGCAGGACTCCACAGGATGGCAGGTGGTCTTGCAGTATATTAAAGAATTTTGACCTATCTGATTAGAACTAAGTAGCGAAAACAGGCCTTTGCTTTTTAGGTTATGGGGATGTCTCGCACATTACTATGAATAGCCAACCAAAATAACTAGAGCTGAATGGTTGGGATGGGTAGAGACGGTAGAGACAGCTACATCTTAGAATACCAGCAGATTATGCTGAAAAAAATCTAAATACAATATCAAGCCAATTTTAGATTTCAAGATTTAGAGTAGCTCATCTTCACAGGCAGAAGAAGCACTCTTATGAGTACAGAAGCAGGAGTTAGCCAATTTTACTTTAAGGGAAAGATACTGATACCCATGCAAATTAATCTTACCTGTTGCTCACTTTGCTTGGGTCATTGGGCTATTTTGATCTAGTGTCTAGTGTCTGACCTGGGCCATGAAAACTCCAGTTTTCAACATTCCATCTATGCTTTCTTCATTGTATATACACAAGTGCTTCTTTCTAACACTCCCAATTCATGTGTGCGGCTGGTGATGCCAAGGGACTCACCCCCAAGGAAGTTCCAGTAGAGAACACAGTTTGAGCTATTGGGACACACAGCCTTAAGAACTGTCCTAGGCTTAACACATTTAGTACAAATTATCCATTCTAGGTTTAGGATTGGTTCTAGAATGTTTCTAGATAATAAAAATTAGAGAGAGAATGGCAAACTGTGTGACTGTGTTGGCATTGTTACGGTGAATGGAGCAGGGCTCCTTAATCCAAAAAGAAACCCATTCCTGTATAGAGGCGATGCCAAACACATTTTCTTCACTCTTCTTCAGAAGTGCCTAGAGTGGGTGCCTAGAGTTAGAAATAGGAGCCCCCAAATCCAAGAAACCTTGGATCCCCCTCTCTGGACCATCACTCCTTCCATATAGAAGCGGCCGTTCTTGCCCGTTTATCCTGCCATTTCCCTATAGACATCTACCATAACATCAACCACGTTAAACATTTCTCACATTTCCCTTCGTTTCTCCAGGAAGACTATACACCCCTTGTTCAAAAGTAAAGGCTGTGTCGAGTTGGTGTTTGTGTTTTGGTTGGTTTGTTTGTCTGTTGCCTTTCCCACCTCTAACATAGTGCCTGGAACACACTAGGGCTTCAATATATGTCAATTTCCTGTAGGAAAAATGAACAAAAGATACACAAAAGAGTCTCCACTAAGGAATCAATTTCAATAAAGAAAAACAATGTCATTGGGAATCTCAACTTTTTCTTTGCTAGCAGAGAAGAGTCCTGTAATTTTTACACTCCATTGATTCATCCTGAACATGGTGTCAGGAACAATCCATGGGCAAAAGACAATTAGCAGGAGAACAAAACAGTCAGTTGAACCGTCTGGGATTTGAGCGATGTATAGATCAAATGTCTTAAATTGGCTAAGCTGCTTCTCATTTGGCCAGAATGGATGACTCTTGGCTGCACTGCACCAAGAATAATTGTCCCTCATATATCCCCAATCAGCTGCCTTTCAATGACTAGTCAGAAGTGACAACATAAAAGGTGCAGTGACTTTCACTGTTCTTGGCAAGTTTTGGACCAGCTCCCATTGATTCACCCTTGATATGGGTGAGCTCAGAGACACCTTGTATAGCTGGCTACAGTCACTGTGTCCTGACTCCAACAACCACAAGGCCCTTGAGTTAAGAAGAAACCCAAGAAGAAGAAGAAGTGAGATGGCTTTATACTGCCTTCATAGATAACGGAAGATCTGCAACACTTCAGCAAACACCAAAACTGTCTCATGCATCTCAGAGACAAAATGACCTTTCTATCTTCCCAAACCAGCACCAGGGTAGGTTACCCTACAGAGATATTTGGAAAAAGCCCAGGCACCTGACAGACTGACCAGCGCATTGTCGCCTATTTTCTTATCATAGCCCCTGTTCTGGCAGTTGCTGCCTTGAAAATTCAGTGAATTTTAATTCCATAAGCTCCAAGAAAGCTCTCATTTCCTCCTCTGTCCTCATATCCTGTGTTCTATCTCTAATCTGACTGTAAGAAGGGTTTGTAGTTCTCTTGAAATATACCTTAGTGAGTAACACAGTTGGTCACACAAACACCATGCCTTTAAAACACCTTCTCACTGGTCATCCAGCCCTTGTTCCAGGCCTCGTCCAGGATCTGTCCACATATCACCTGTCTTCTGATACGTGAACAATTTCTGGTCACTGACCACTGGTCTGTAGAGATGAGACCCTGTAGGTCTCTCCTTAAAACATCCTTCCCTTCTCTGAATCTCCATGTCCTCCTTCTCTATCCACTAGCATGCTACTGTCTTGCGTTATCTTATTACAGCTTATTATATAGCTGTCTTAACTCCTCAACTAAATAAGTGATAAACTTCTTGAAGGCAAGAACTATATCTAATCAGGTATGGTATTCTCAAAGCCCTGGAGCCATACCCTTCACAAAAACTTGGTCTTGATGTAAATTACCCTTTTGTAGAACATAGCAGCTGACAGCCCACGGATAGTCAGCTTGATTCTGTGTGCTTGGCATATAAAAAAAAAAATAGACCAAGCTGCAATCTCCAAATAGCTTGCCTGGAATCTCCTTGTGTTGATGTTGTCCCTCTTCTTGTCTTTATCTCTGCCCTTTGCCCAAACTGTAAATTGGGTGCAAATGTCAGATACTGAAGTGATGAATGAAAAGGGAATCCTCCCAGCATTCTGGCTTGGTCTATAGGGTCAGCCCTCATCTCTTCGGTCCCCTCTCACGCCCTTCCTCCCACCTCCACAGTTCCCCAATTCCATTCTGGACAGTTGCCAGAAAGGAACAAAGCATCCAATCCATTCTGGACTCTGTTCAGGTCCTCAACTGTGTCAGCGTTGCTCACTATACAGTGAACCTGTAGAGTATGTTGGTCTCCTTGCAAGGGCCTCCCAAGCTTCTCTATGCCTTTTCTTTAATGATGTTGATGACAATAATTATGACCATAATAATCACTAATACTAAATGCTCAGGAACCTATTAACTCATTTAATCATCATCAGTATCTTGTAAGGTAGGTGCCTGATTATCTCTATTTTACAAATGAGGAAATCAAGTCTCAAAGATATTGACTACCATGCTGAAACTCACATCACTGCATGAGGGCCAGATTTCTCACCCAGTCTGGCTCCGGAGTTCATGCTCTTAACCAATACATCACTCTGCCTCTTATAAAACCCACCATGTTTGTAATCCGTTATTTAATGGCTAAATATTTCACTAGGCAGCAAGCTCCATAAAAACAGAGATGAATCTGTCTTGTTCAACTTTGTGCTTCTAAAGCCTAACCCATGTGTTAGCTTGTAAAAAGCACTAAAGAAGTACAAGTCAAATAAATAAATAAAACAGCCAGTTGGCTAGACTCCCTGGAGTCCCAAAAGGGAATTATTTACCCTCTCTAAATAGACAGTATTTAATCAAAAAGTATCATAATCATGGTAATATTTATTATAAAGCTTCCCTTTCGGCAACCCAATCTTAGCCAAACGAATCCAAGCTTTCAGAACTAGAAAGGGTGCATTCGGTTAATCAGTAAAC
Source organism: Cebus imitator (assembly GCF_001604975.1). NCBI lineage: Eukaryota > Metazoa > Chordata > Mammalia > Primates > Cebidae > Cebus > Cebus imitator. The sequence goes on from NW_016107369.1 coordinate 387,291, forward strand.
CCAAAAACTGCTGGAAGAAAGAAAGTGCAGGTAGGTGCAAAGGCTCGGGCTGTCCAGGGATCCAACTGTAACACATCAGCCCCACTCAGTCCCTCACTTCCCACTCCCTAGGCCGACTCACCCCTTTCGCAGGTTCTTCCCCAGTATCCTGTGCCCGTACAGTCGCAGATGAAGCGGTTCCAGCCGTCCTTGCACACCGCATTGTTCTTGCAGGGGTAGCTGTCACACTGCTTGGCGCTCATCCGTGAACAGGAGGACTTGACACCCGCAGCATTCTGCATCTCTGCCAGCTGTCGAATGTTCTTGCTGCGCCCGTCAATGAACAGGTCACGGATGCAGCCCACGTAGCCATAGTTGAGCATGGCGGTCCACAGCTCGGTGGGGAGAATAAGGCCAGCACGGTTCTCTGGCAGCCCTCCCAGGTACATGTCTCCTTCCAGGTCCAGGATCTCGCTCTCCCCACTGGCGGTGAATGGCGTGCGCCTGCTGTTCACTGATATAGTACCTGCGGTGGGAAGACAGATCCAGAGTTAGGAAGCTCTCCCGGCGACTCAGGTGAGTCCGTCAGTTGCTTAACCAAATGAAAGAAGCCCACCAGGTGAGTGCTGAGACCAGCCATTGCCCGGCCAGGAGAGAACAATGAAAGGAAGAGAATTAGATGTTACGGGACAATAGGAAAGACAATGTAGGCCACCTGGTTCCAATCTCTGCCAGCTAAGTCCACCTCGCCCTCAGGAAGACTCAGGAAAATCTCAGCAACCTAACATCTAGTGTATCCTTTCTCTATCTAACCCTGTTGGCTGAGACCACACAGGCTGAGAGCGGCACACTTCCTGCCTGTATTTAAATTTCAGCTCTGATATGAATGAGCTGTATAACCTTAAAGAACTGACTTCACCTTTCCTGTGCCTCAATTTCCTCATCTGTGAAATGGGAAAATAACTGTCTCCACCTCACAGGTTGGTGTGATTAAATGAGTGAATATATACAAAGTGCTTTTAAGAGTGCCTGAGACAGAATAAGGCCTCCATACGTTTGCCTGAGTCTTCTTCAAGGGCTCACCAACCCCAAAAGATGGAGCTTCCTCTTCTATCTCTCCCTCCATGTACTGGTACTCTCTATATTGGGCATTCACTACCAGCCCTGCCAGTGAATATTTTGAGCATTCCCTGTGATAAATTTTAACGGAAACATGATTCCTTATTTAATCATTTAATAAATGTGTATGGAAGATCTATTCTGTCTCTGGTATAGCTCTAGGCAGAGACGAGCTTGATAGGCATGACTCTCCTCTTATTGAGGGGATGTTCCAGAGCAGAGGGACAGAAATAAATGCTATGGTTTGGCTGTGTCCCCACCCAAATATCATCTTGAATTGTAGCTCCCATAATCCCACATGCTGTGAGACAGACCTAGTGGGAAGCGAATTGAATCATGGGGGCAGTTACCTCCATGCTGTTCTCATGACAGTGAGTGAGTTCTCACAAGATCTGATGGTTTTATCTGGCATTTCTCTGGCTGGCACTGCACTTCTCTCTCTCCTGCTGCCATGTGAAGAAGGACATGTTTGCTTCCCCTTCCAGTATGATTCTAACTGTCCTGAGGCTTCCCCAGCCATGCTGAACTGTGAGTCAATTGAACATCTTTCTTTTATAAATTATACAGTCTTGGGTATGTCTTTATTAGCAGCGTGAGAATGGACTAATACAACAGGCAAGCCAATAACAAAATAAATTAGCTAATAACAGGTGCTATGAAGACAGTAAATGGGGTGGTGTGCTAGTTACTCATGTGTTCTACTTTAAAGTGTAGAGTCACTGAAGGTCTCTCTAGGCAGGTAACAGTTGAGCTGAAATTGGAATGTTGGGAAGGATTCAGCCATGCAAAGTCCAAGAGAGAGAGCAAGGCAGGCAGAGGGAATGGCACCGGCAAAGGCCCTGAGGTAGGAAGGAGCGTGGCTAGAATAGAGAAGGCAAGAGTGGGTGAGCAGGAGATCAAGTCAGAGAGGTAAGCAGACCCAGGAAGGGGTTGGATTTTGGACAGCATCGAATGAGACTGTAGAAGATGGAACTCCACAAGCTGACCTGAGACCTTGAGAACAGGGATTCTAGTCCTAAACGGGTTTCTGACCCTAGGCCAGTCCCTGAATCCCTGAATCACTTAATGGCTCAATTTCCTGAACTGGAAACTTAAGAAATGGACTACGTAATATCTAAACATCCTGTCAGAAATTTTAAAATAGGTACTTATTATTCTCTTCTTTTTTTTTTTTTCGATAGAGTCTCACTCTGTTGCCAGGCTGGAGTGCAGTAGCACAATCTCGGCTCACTGCAACCTCTGCCTCACAGGTTCAAGTGATGCTCCTGCCTCAGCCTCCTGAGTATCTGGGACTACAGGCATGTGCCACCACACCCAGCTGATATTCTTGACATGCTTTATTGGTATCAAGATAACTGGGTCATGCCATCCATCAGCCAGTCTTCACCTCTGTCTGATTCTCAGTTCCTTCAGCTATGAAGGGTATATAACTTGAAGAGCTGCAAAGATCAAATGAGATTAAAAATGAAACATACACTTTAAAGTGCAAAGTCAACCGGGCGCAATGGCTCACACCTGGAATCCCAGCAGTTTGGGAGGCCGAGGCAGGCTGATCACTTGAGGTCAGGCATTCAAAACCAGCCTGGCCAATATGGTGAAACCCTGTCTCTACTAAAAATACAAAAATTAGACAAGTGTGGTGGTGCATGCCGGTAATCGCAGCTACTCGGGAGGCTGAGGCAGCAGAATTCCTTGGACCCGGGAGGCAGAGGTTGCAAAGAGCCGAGATCATGCCACTGCATTCCAGCCTGGGCTACAGAGCAAGACTTGCTCTCAAAGAATATAATTAATTGATTAAAATAAAAATAAAATGCAAAGTCAATACAAGAGTAGAAGCATAGACAGGATATTAAGGGGAATTTAACATCTCCTTTCCTACTGTCTTCTAGAAGTTTTCTCCTAGAGAAATGTGCTTTGCCATTTTGTCTTTAAATCTTTCAAATACTTACAAAACAACAATAATGTCCCAGCCACCACTTTAACTATTTTATGTGCATTTTTGGACTTAATCCTCAAAACAATCTTGGGAGGTAGGAGTTATTATTTCCTCTATTTTACAAACGAGGAAATTGAGGTCTGCATCTCTTACTATTTTCTGTATTCCAGTTTTCTTTCTTTACCCTTCACTTGTCCACAGGGTGAATCTGATCACCAATTAAAGGGGGGGGGGTGGATATCTATTGTCAAGTAAGGACAGTACTAGAATCAATTTAAATTTTAGAGCCTTAAATACAACCTGAGGAAAATCTGTCCTCAGTGTTTTGAAAGCACTTAACAAGTTCTAAGACTCACTTGCCCAAGTGGCGATTGATTATAAAAGTTTTCTAGATCACTGTCAGTCATATTATTCTTCAAGATGATCAGGGAAGGATGCACCACATTTAGATTCATTTGTTTTTAGAACTATCCATTTGAGTACAGATTTATAACCAAAAACAAGGTACCAGGAAACATTCTCATGAAAAGATGAAAGTTTAGCAGATTGTATTATAATTTCATATTGTACTGCTTTCATGGGACAATTGTTTGTTTACTCGGTAAATTTTTATAGGCTTTGATCAAATTTATCAGTAGTTAAAAAAATCGGCCGGCACAGTGCCTCCTGCCTGTAATCCCAGCACTCTGGAGGCTGAGGCAGGCAGATCACCTGAGGTCAGGAGTTCAAGACCGGCCTGGCCAACATGGTGAAACCCCGTCTCTGGCTCAAAAATTAGCCAGACATGGTGGTGGGTGCCTGTAATCTCAGCTGCTTGGGAGGTGAGGCAGGAAAATCACTTGAACCCGGAAGGTCGAGGATGTAGTGAGCCGACACTATGCCATCGTACTGCAGCCTGGGCAGCAAGAATGAAACTGTGTCTCAAAAAAAAACGTGAAAAAAAATTGGCCAATGCTTTAGCTCCCAGATATGAAATTTAAGGCTTCTGAAATCTCAACATGTTTGCTGAAGATGGCTCCACTGGTGGTTCTAACAGGAAAAATTGTTCCCCTACTTGAAAAAAAAATTTGCACTGGGAACAGACAGAAATAAACATATAGCAATTCTATGTGTTCTACCCTACATGTGGACATAGGTAGATAACCTTTATATTGTGCCAAGCTCTAGGTTAGTCAGACACAAAACCCGTCCACCATGACCTAACCTCAGAGATCCCAAACACATGATCTTAAAAACCAACTGCAGTGTTTCCTTATAATTTTGGAACAGCTTTCTGACTCTGTCCTTGCTGACATTTTACTGAAAAACAGAGAAAGAGAATGAAAAGAAGAAAAAAAAAGAGGCGGGGGGGATTCAGCCTCCAAAGCAATTAATTTTGGGGTGTTTTTCTGTTTAAAAAGGCACATACTATTCATTCTTGCTCAACGAGCACATTTAATTCGAAGCCTCTTGGTTCTGATCAGATTTCAGACAACCAATAAAGATTCCTACTGGGCAATAAAATATCCAGGGCTGCAATCTGCCACCCATCTGTCCTCTGCAAAGAACCCATCCAGCTCTTCCTAAGGGCAATGTTGCTGTCTCTGCCATCAGTCTAGATTTGGAATTACGCAGGAAAGTCATCCCACCAAAGCACAGTCATTCCCAGCTTCAGCCTTTTGGGGGAACTTATTGCTCTCTTACTGGCCAAAAGAACCTAGAAAGAAAATATCCAAATAAAGAGTTTTTAATGTTCATCAGGAGAGTGAATCTCTATAATATGGCACATGAAGCCAAGACCCTCCTTGAGTATATCCTACCTAAATGGAGAATCAGGAAATAAGTCTAAAACGCTAATACTCTAATTACTGCTCTTGGGAAAATGCCTTTTCTGATAGCACAGAATGTGACCTTCACTGACACATCGTCCACAGAAAGCGAGGCAGACTGTCCAGGCATTCAAAAACCCCTATTTGTGCCCCAGCCCCACCCCCACTTTGTTACTGTTCCAGAGTGGCTATGTACTGCCTGGGGCTAGCTTGTTTGATCTGCAGCTGCAGAAACAAAGCCATTTAAATGTAAAAGGTTATGAAGAGGAAGGGAGAGTCAGTGAGGTCTGAACCAAGAATGAAATACAGGCTTTTATACCAAAGGAAGGCTTTAAATTGAATATGTCTTCAGGAAAAATCAATTTGCCTTTTCCTTTCTTGTCATAATTTCTCCGTGCAACATGACCCTTGCCAATTATTGAAGGGTGTATTGTTGCATAAACTCTTGCACAGTGAAGTTTATCCCACAGAATAATCACATAAAGCAGCATCTGTGATGTCACAATTGGTTTCCTTGGTGATGAGGAAAAGAAGAAGCAAAGAATGAGGGATGGGGTGGATCACACCAGTGACATGACAGTCGCTTTGGTAGCAGTAGAAATGCTACTTGTGAAACTATCCTTAGCTCCAGCACCGTAGAGCGATCACTGACAATTGTGTGGTGAGTGACAGGAGAGAAGAGTGGAGGATACAAGCCATATGAGGCAGGTATCTTTTCAGAAACATAATTTTACAACAGCCATTAAAGAGAATAGCCAAAGCATCAAAAAGCAGGCAAGGGCAAAAGTTTTTAGAAAATAAAGGCAACAAACAAACTGGGGAGTACAGCTTTCCTGAGTCCCAGTCATACATCCTGCCTCTTCCTACCTGATCTGCCATCTCGCTGAATGTCCACATGGTACCATTCCCCATCATTGGCTTTCTTCTGAGTGGCTTTCACTTTGATGGTGCCGGAGCCCATGTCAAGCAGCAAGTACAGGTTGCCATCAAGGAGTTCCACAGCAAAGAAGTCTACTTTTGTGTTCTTTTGGCTCCGAGCATCCTTCCTCTCTTGGGGCTTTCCATGAGTGAAGAGGATCAGGCCATTGGGCTCAGTGGTGCGGAAGTCAAAGGAGATGGAGCCCATACGTTTAGTGTTCCACTTGGGCAAGCTGATGTAAGCCTCTGGGGTCTCGAAGTTGATGGGGTCCAGTGTGGCCACATTCTCACACTTGAACACAACTTCACCATAGATTTTCATCTTGGTGTCCCCAATCCGTGCCAGGCGAGACAGCTCCAGACGGATGTCATTATTCTTATAAACAACCTGTCAAAAGCCAAACAAAAATGCCATATGAATCAATCTTGCAAACAGTATCCATCCATCACTCACCGGGCACCTGGAAAAATGACCCAAGAAGAGCCTTGAGGACATAGTCCAAAACAACATGAGAAACAATGAGACACAGGAAACAGAAAGTATCTGTGGAAACATCTGATGTGCACACAAGCTCTAAAAAAAAGCCTCTATATTTCCATGGAATTTATTTGTCTCCTGGCCAATTCCTTGTGTTGTCAGAAAGTTATACAACATAAGCTTGCAAATAAAAATCAAGAGAGATTGAGTTGCTTGGAATCATATACTTCACACAAAGTGATTTACTGAAACAACCTTAGTTAGTAAAAGACCAGAAACAACCTAAATGACCATCAATAGCAGATGGCACAGCTTTATAATGGAATATTAGGCAGCCCTTGAAAACAAGGTATTGCTTTTGGTTTTAATGTGGAAGCTCTCCAAGTCACATTGTTAAGTGAAGTTGTCAAGGAACAGGATAGAGGGTGCATTATGCTATCATTGTGTAAAAGTGTGGAGGTGTGGGGACATTATATATATATGCTCCTGTAAGCAACAAGTCTCTTTGGAATTATAAAATTGTCATTGGGGAGTATACTTGCGGGATTAGTATTCTAGACGGGGAGGGTGACTTACTTTTCTCTGCGCCCTCTGGTAGTGTTGGACTTTTTTTTTCAACCACGTGGATGTATTACTTTAAACAAAGATTAAGTGTTAAAAGCTGATGGAGACAGAGGTCCAGTTGTGTTTTTGTTTTCTGCACATTGCATGTGCCTTCTGTTTAGTGGTAGAATGAGACACCCTGAAGCCCTAGTTCGGTCAGGGTTATTTATTTAGTTGTGAGCCTGATTTTACAGAGACTACTGAATCAGATACTAATTCACCTCGTCAGGGGGTCCAGCAGGGCTTTCTGTCTCTGTGCCCTACTGAAGGTTAGTGTACACTTCTACAAATCCATGGTCATTGTTCTGCAGAATGGGTAGGTAGGTGGAGAAGGGGAGGATGCCAGTCAAAAAAATGTTATGACTTTCTAACAGCTGCTATAGAAAACAGTGTGGAGATTCCTTAAAGAACTAAAATTAGAACTATCATTTGATCCAGCAATCCCACTACTGGGTATCTACCCAGAGGAAAGTAAGTCATATGAAAAAGATACTTGCACACACATGTTTATAGCAGCACAATTCACAATCGTGGAACCAACCCAAAAGCCCGTCAATGAACAAGTGGATAAAGAAACTGTGGTGTGTGTGTATATATATATATATATATACACAATGGAATACGACTCAGCCATAAAACAGAATGAATTAATGACATTCGCAGTGACCTGGATGAGACTGGAGACTATTATTCTAAGTGAGTTAACTCAGGAATAGAAAACCAAACATCATATGTTCTCACTGATACGTGGGAGCTAAGCTATAAAGACACAAAGGCATAAGAATGATACAATGGGCTTTGGAGACTTGGGGGGATGGGTGGGAGGAGGGCGAGGGATAAAAGACAACAAAAAGGGTGCAGAATATACTGCTCGGGTGTTGGGTGCATCAAAATCTCACAAATAACCACTGAAGAACTTACTCATATAACCAAACTCTACCTGTACCCCAATAACCTATGGAAAAAATCAGTTATGACCTTCTAAACCAGCTATAATCCATATAAAAGCAGAAAATAATCTTTCTCTCCGAAATTAGAATTTCAAAAAATTTTTACTCTTATTCAAACTGAAATTTGATATAGTTCCCTGGGATGGTTCTCAGTGCTCTGATCTCTGAGCAATGTCACATCCATAAAAAATTAATAAAGAGAAAACAATGGAAGGGAAATTGACAAGGATCTGAGTATTGAGCATACCAACTACTTTGCTATTTTCTTCGTATTACCTTATTCAAATTCTAGGTCAGGACCTAGATTTAGGTTTGAAGTCCACATCTACTACTTACAAGCTCTGTGACTTTGGCAAAGTAACTTTTCTGGGTCTGTTTCGCCTCCTGAAATTGGGAATATAGGAATAAACTATTTTGTAATAATAAAATGATTTAAAACATGTGAGAAATGGAACATCATAAGGGCACAAAAATCACAGCTATTCAGAGGGTTACTGTTAATCTCATTTTGTTCTTTCCACAGCCCTGAAAACGTTGTATTATCATCTCCAAAACAACAATACTTAATTCTAAAATAAGTCTCATCTGTCCATCTCTGTGACAGAAAGTTAATTGGATGGCTCATTCCAGCACATATCACATAATCCCCCTCACATCCGAGTGTAGAACTGGTTCCCATCTCTCTCCCATCACCAGGAGAGAATCAGGCAGAGCTGTTTGCATTCTAATGGACATTACAAGAGTGACATATAACTATGGCAAAGCATTGAAAATGACTCATCTATCATGTAACCTTGACCATGGACCTAACCATAGTCAGTAACATTGAAAATAATGATACTAACATTTATTAAGCACCTACTACCAGGCACTATGCTAAGGATTTAACACCTCTCCATCCCATTAGATCCAGACCACACCCATTTGAGATACCTGTAATCCTTCCCTTATTTTACAGATGCAGAAACAGAATGCAGAGAGTAGTTAGGGAACCAGCGACAGGCGCACAGCTGATAAGTGATAGAGCAGGACTCGAACCTAAGCATTTGGGCCCCAGGGCCCACATGCTCAGAAGTAGGCCCCTAGCAGCACCTGTGAGGTTTATCTTTAACATTACATGGAAAGTCACGCATGCTCAACTTCACAATTCAAAAGCTGATTTTTTCATTTTAGCAAAACTGGGCTGACCATGTGCAAAGGGAAATAGTGCAGGATCCTCAGCCAGTCACTCAAGTGAGTAAACCAGAAAAAAATAATAAAAGTTTAATGACTGTCAGCTTCTTTCTAACCCTCACTATTATAACTCAGCATGTGAGATCTCTTTGACATAAACAAACTTTGGCTTTTTCTGCATTTGGGTTAAATGCCTATCACTAGTGTTCCTTTAAAGGTTAATTATTAATATATAACAGTAGGTTATCCCCAAGGGACAGAAGGAGGCTTGGCACCATGGAACAATAAATAGAGAGAGATCAGGCATTCCTACAGGAGGCTGGAGACAGAATAAAAAGAAAAAAAAAAAAAGCCTTTAACAGGATACAAGAGCAGTGAAGAGAAACTCTTCTGTGAGAAGGATACCTAACTGAGACTGGGAAAGAAGGTGAATAGCCAGAATGAAGATTTCTGAAGAGATAGGTAAGAGAATCAAGGGCCATAAACTGGCCAGACAGAGATAACCAGACTTCTCTCAAAGGCCCTTTGAAGGTGAGTGCTCTATCTACTCCACTGCCGTGAAATTACCTGTCTATTTATATGGAGTTTTCACTGTCGTGAATAAAAAGCCAACACCACTCTCACTGACAGCTGAATAACCTTTCTGAGTCCCATTTTATTTATTCCAAAGGTAAGAGCCTCAATATCTGTTCTATAAACGGTCCGTCTTTCCCACCCCACAGGGCTGTTGTCGAGATCAAATGGTAGGGCACAGACATAGTAGGACACAGACAATTCTGACATACAAACCTAGGAAGAAATAAAAGTATATCTTCGTCTCCCATGGTGTGGGGGTTCTGTTGGAAATGGACAGGGTCCTGAACTGAGATTCTGTGAAGGTTTTTCTACCAAGAGGAAAAGGGCAGTAGACAAGGGACTTGTAGACCAGTGATGCTGAACTGGGACCCTCTATTGTTAATATCTTTACCTTCCCCACCTGCTCTGTGCAGAACCACAGCCACAGGCACGCAGAAGTGTACTGGCACCCTGGGTCAGCACGGAGGCAGGAAACCCTGCTGGATCCCCTTACGAGGCAAATTAGTATCTAGTATAATGTTCTCTGTAAAAGCAGACTGTCAACTAAATGAATGTCCCCAAATGGCTGGCTGAACTAGGAAGAGATGTGGCATCAAGTGACAGAAAGCAGCCTTGGCTGACAAGTCGCCTCGGCGAGGAGCAATTAAGGACAAAGTAGAAACGGCTCCCCGTGGGGAAAGATGTCACACAGACTGGGAGGTATAGAAACAGAGTTGCAAAGAGTGACAAGCTGGTCTTGCTATCCCACCCATGGGCTTGTAAAGACTGCTGTTTGGACACGTAACTCATGCTTAGGAGACCAGACAGTAAAACAGCTGAGGACAGAATCTCAGAATTAAGACAAAGTCTCTAAGAAAAAAAATATACCTGTATTCCTCCACAATCTTTAATACAGAGACACACAGGAGCAATACCAGGAGTAAGGCAAGCTGAGGGCAGGAACAATACAATAAAAACTGAGAGTCTACGTGTACTGGGTACTTTGCAAACACTATTTTACATCATCCACAGGAAGCGCATTAAATAGGTAGCAGTTACCCCATTTTACAGACATGGGGGTCAGCAGGGATACTTACCTGCCCAAGATCATGTAGGCGATTAAATGCATAACCAGTCCATTAAATGCATAACCTGCACTGGGGTAAGGATATGCTCCAGAGAGGGCAATTTCTAGGCGCTTCTGTAGCCTATGCCTACATACAAAGCAGAAACCCCTTCGCCATGCACAAAAACCATACCCAAGTCCATGTTGACGTGCAAAGCCCTTCACCCCTTGTGCAATCCATTTCTAATGGATGTCTATACCTCCCCACTTAGGGGTCACCTCAAAGGCTTCTGACTGAACCTAGGCGCTGTTGCTTCTGCACTTTTGTTCACTGAGTTTCCTAGGCTGCAGCACCTTTCTCTTCTCTCCATCCTCTCTAAATGATGCCCCTTCACCGGAATTTTCAAATTCACTCCAGAAGTTCTCCGCTACTCTGGTACTTGCTGATCCCACACTCTGGTAAATCAGAGTCCTTATATTATCTACCAATGAGGAAGCGGTCTGCCCTATTGCCCAACCCCCTTGTCTTGGTTAGAAAAAGAGAGACTATCCTAACCCTACATGATGCACTTATTACATCAAACTCTTCCAAGGTGTTTGAGTTAGAAGGCAGGTGCATAAGAATAAATCTAAGAATTGGAGATAGTCCCCACTCAGAGAAGTATTTTCTTCTCTCCCTCTGCCATCTTATCCCAGTCCACTCTGTTCTCAACTTTCTGAGACCGTGTTTCCGCATGTTCTGTTATAAATGCCCCATCCCTACGCATTCCAGCAAGGGAACTAGAAAGAATGAGAAGATATGGGCACGTGCCCGGGAGTGCCCAGGTGGCTTCTTGACACTATTTCTCCTGCCAAGGAATAGGAGGTTTACCACCTGGTCTTTCTTTTCCCTTGGTTTTGAACTATCTGCAGAGAGGACAACTTTGATTAAAAAAAAAAAAAAAAAAAAAAAAAACCACCAGGTCAGCGGATAAGACCATGTCATTCACAGGTTTGTGATTTGATGCCTCAGCACCAATAATCCACTTCACATCACTGGAGAATGTTTGAAAGTAAGGACGCTGGGGACGTTTTCTGAAGTTGGACAAAATGGAATGGTGGAGAAGCCAGTATTGGGGTACCATGAGCAGAGCAGAGTTGACTACAAATCTTAATAAAGCTTCTCAACTGTATACCTATGTGCAAAGTAGTTTACTCACAACAAGCAAAACTAAAGATATACTTATCCCCCTCCCAAATTGAATCCTTTGACAATAGATAATAATGAAATGAGCTTTATCTCTTTAGCTTCCAGGATGATACAGCTTCTAGATAAAACTTTCAGGCTAATTTTACTATTGTGTAACATTCCTACTCAGGGTAAAACAATGATTAAGAAGTGTTGTGAAAGAATCTTGCTTCTGGGGTCTCCACAGAATCACAGATCTCACCGTCTCTGCCCACTTCCCGTCTCCCGCTCAGGCAACCGATGACTCGGGCCTGCTGTGATTTCTCCCCCTCTAAACTGTCTGCTCCACTCCCCTGACACTTACAGCTCTCAACTTTGTTATCTTGGTACAGCACACATCTTGTCTTTTCAATAGATTTCAAACACCTTAGGAGCAAAAAATATGAATGACACCTTTTAAAATCTGAAATTGCTCCTAACTATATAGGTGTTTAACACATGTGTTTATCTTTAGTAAATTAGACGTTAGACTGAAGTAGCAGTATAGTGCAGTGGTTAAGGTCATGACCTTTGGAGCCCCCTAACCAGGGTTTGGGCACCTTACCAACTGTGTAACGTTGGGTAAGATACTTAACTTGTCTCAGCCTATGTTCTTCTACTGTGGAATGTAGACACTATCTCAGTTCACAGGATTGTAAGAAATAAAGAAGATGCTGGTGCTGCATATAAAAATACTTTACGGTTTCTGACCCTTGATAAGCACTTAATATGTGGTGGTGATCACTGTTAATTTTGTTATTTTCTGAGAAAAGCCAGAATAAATCAACAGACAGTATAGCATGGGGTCATTAAGAAAGAAAGATTCAGGCTGGGCACGGGGGCTCGTGCCTATAATCCCAGCACTTCGGGAGGCCGAGGCAGGTGGATCACTTGAGGCCAGGAGTTCAAGGCCAGCCTGGCCAACATGGTGAAACCCCATCTCTACTAAAAATACAAAAATTAGCAGGTGTGGTGTGGTGTGCCTGTAATCCCAGCTGCTCGGGAGGCCGTGGTGGGAGAATCACTTGAACTCCGGAAGCAGAGATTGCAGTGAGCTGAGATCGCGCCACTGCACTCTAGCCTGGGCAACAGAGTGAGACTCCATTTCAAATAAAAAAAAGATTCTCTCTGAGGATAACTTCTAAACTGATGGTCAAGCCTAAGAGGTGGGGGTACAACAAAAGAAAAACTCTGGATTTAACAAACTATAAAATCATATCTTTATATATTTATTTATAAGTAATATTTATGAACTTCATGTATTTATTTATAAATATACTTATTTATAAATTTTATAGACTTCATTGCCTAATGTAACATTTATGAGATGCACACACTCCAAATACTTGCCCAGATTGAGATTCATAATCATTAACATCATTTTTTATCACAGGATGCCACTGATCAAACTCCAACAGTGAAGTCCAAGCACAAATGTGGCAGCAGATGGTCCTCTTAGGTTCCAAAGTCAGAAGAACCTAATATCTGGCATGACCAGAGCCACATCTGCATCTCTGGTCTTGCTAACAGAGGTCAGCAAACTAACTCCGCCTGCTGAGATACAGCTGACATCCAACCTGGAGCTCAGTTCCCAACTGCTGCATCTCATGGATGTCACCATTTTCATGCTTTATGTTTTGTTAACAGTGTTCAGGATCTGCCAACAATGAAAAAAAACCTCGGCACCAGAAATAGGAAACTGAAACTGAGGTCAGACTTGCAAGGCAGGAGCTAGAAAATGTCCGAGTTCTAGAGCTCAAAATAAAGGTCAAAAAGCCTCCAGATAAAGTTGAAACTAATAGTGCAATGTTGACAATTAAATTTTTTAAATTCTGTGTGAGCTAACACTCTATGGGTCAAATGAAGCATATCTGAAAGCTAGATTTCACCAGATGGGGCCACCATCTCTGATCTATGGCCGTATTTGTGAGAAAGTGGCCAGGAAAAGATAAAAGGGACATATGGCAAGTGAGAGTAGCAAAAAAGATCCAGGGAAACTGATGTTGAAGTAGCAAAATCCTTAGTCCATACCTCATTCTGAAAAAATTATTCAGTCTTCTAGGCATGCATGCAGGCCAGCCAGAAAAAGACAGACAGCTGTAAGCCAGTCAGTTATCCTGCCTTCATGAATCACAGAGCCATGAGAGCCAGCCCAAGAACCCCGCTGATAATGCAAGTCATTACCACTGGTGCTTGAGTTAAGCATAGGCTTTCACGAGTATTTTCCTGATGGATTGTTTGTGAAACGAAAATGATCATAAAGGTTTATGCCCAGTTTCAGATGGGAACAGTAAGAAGTTAAGCAAGATTTCCAACCCCTTGCCTTATGGAGTGTTCCATGCCTGTTCAGAGTGGAGGTCTCCATTTTATGCTTCTCAAGAAGGAGAACTTTCTTAGGACTTTTATTCCACTTGAAGGCTGATCAGAAACAGGTTGCAATGTATTTGTGTATTTCCTAGAAAAAGTTGCCAGGCCAGGTGTGGTGGCTCACTCCTGTAATCCCAACACTTTAGGAGGCTGAGGTGGGTGGATCACGAGGTCAGGAGTTCAAGACTAGCCTGGCCAAGATGGTGAAACCCCATCTATACTAAAAATACAAAAATTACCAGGCGGGGGGACGGGCGCCTGGAATCCCAGCTACTCGGGAGGCTGAGGCAGGAGAATCACTTGAACCCAGGTGGTAGAGGTTGCAGTGAGCCGAGATCGCACCACTGCACTCCAGCCTGGGCAACAGAGTGAGACGCTCTCAAAAAAAAAAAAAGAAAAAAGAAAAAGAAAAAGTTTCCAGTCAATCAAGTTTCTGGAGCATTCAGGATACTATAAAGGCTCAGTCTATCACAGTCTATCACAGTCTTGCTGTTTCAGGCTTTATCATCTTCACAGAGTCTAGTACATTTCTACTAAGTTAATAAATAAGAACTTGGCATAGACAGACCCAGGCAGAGACATATGACATGAACTGGCAAGTAGGGGCCATGGTCCTCCAAGATAGAACTAGTCAATGGGTGGTTTTAACAGTTTCCAGTTGCCAGTTAATCTTTTCAGGCACAACTGGATAGCCACTCTCCCATTTCTTAGAGCCATGTTGGCAAACATGTGCCCCTACCCTCCTTTACCAGCAGATGCCATTCATCATCAATCGATGTATTTCTGTTCTACTCCCACTTAACCCAAATGAAGCCGCGGAACCCTCTCAAGGTAGTGCTCCAGGAAGTTAACTACAGGTCACTGAGAACCAGAACATGAGATGAACCTATTCTCCACATTTCTTATCCTCTAATGCAAAAGCCAAGTTAATATTAATTAATTAGCTATACTCAAATATTAGAAATAAAAACCCATGTAAATGTACTAAGTAACCACTGTATCTTTAGTTCTAGACCCTGGAGGATAGACCATGAGACATAATCACTGCCACCAACATACATAGAGAAAGTTGAAGTATACTTAAGGGGGGAATATTTTTTCATATCAAAGTTGGAGTGAGATATATTTGTCATGTCAATTAATGTACCTATGTAAAGGACCTATGAGCATAAACTTGATCAAAATCATAGTTCTGTGCCTTCTGGTGGCCAGCGATGGCACTGTTATGATCCTCTAGACTAAGCTTCATAAACACATGGGTTATGTGTTTCTGATGTGGTAACTGATGCATTCATTCCCAGCATTTAGCAAAGTGTGTGGCACATAGTAGAAGCTCAATAAATAGACACACTCATTTCCTGAATTTTCTTAGGCACTAAACAGACCTACCCAGAGAACGCCTACATTTCCTTCTGTCTTAGAATATTTGATGAGGGCACCAACCCCACTAGAGTGAAAGTTACATGTCACAAAGCAGAGGAACTAAGATCAGGTGAACAGGTGGTATGTGATTATGAAAAGCTCTAAAAATATATACCTTATGCAATTAGGGTAAAAAGGTAACTATTAGAGTAGATAGGAAGCCTTAAGCAGCTTGATTAAAAAGATGACAAAATTTAAAACATACTTTGCTGAACCACTAGGAAACTACTGTTATTTTTATTCCAAGGACTAGAAAAGACTCTAATTATCTCACTGTTAATATGTCTGGGAATAACATGTCATTCTCTGCTTAAAATTGTTCAATGATTCTTTGGAATTAAATGCAAACTTTGAAGCATTATATAAAAACCTCTTCCTGATCTAGTCCTCTCTTCATTGTTACCAGTCTTGACAAAAATTCGGCAGGTCCTCCAATTTATCACCCTAGGGATCAGCCTTACCTGATTCTCTACCTGGATAATTACTATTCGCCACTTGAGGCACAGTTTAGGCATCACCTCTTGTGAGAAGCCTTCTCCAATGTTGCTACTCACTCCACTCCCACCCACAACTGAGTTCTTCCTCTCAGCCCCCATGGTTTCATGTTCTAGCTGCTGTCATTGAATTGATCACATTGTGCTGGAATTGTCTGTTACCCCCGGTAGACCAGGAGTCTCTCGAGGGGAGGAACCTATGCCTTTTCTCACCGTATCTCTCAATGCCTGACACAAAGTACACGCTTAAGGGAGGTGGTAGAAAAATGGGAAGAAGAATAACAAGGAAAATCACAAGGGCTACTTCTTGATGCCTTTAAGTCAGTGAAGACTATAATGCAGAAAGAAGCCTCTATATCTATTCTGCCTGAAAATAAGTAATGAAATGGAAAGGTAGACAGCTAAAGTATTACAAATAAAGACATTTGATGGAACCACTGAATATTTAGTAGAGTTTTCCCCAGTGTGCATGCTTAGAAAAATGTGCTTATATTTTTAAGGCAATCTATATGGAAAGTTCTGCACCCCAGAGTGGCAGCTACCATTAGTGTATGTGTCTCAGCAGAATACAAACAGGAGAAGCAGAAGCTCAATCACAAACTCCAGTAAGATCCTCTAAGAGACTGGCTGGCAAAGTTCAGTGCCATCACTACCTCCCACTCTGAGGCATGCTAAGGGGCTACTGGACACCTCTAATATGACAATGTAGCTTTGACTTGTCATAGAGAACACATGGATGTTTTGAGGCAGTACCTCAGAGACTTCATCCTCTGTACCTAGCGTCGAAGAGCAAGAGAGAATCTCCAACAAGGAAGCCTTTGGCCCTAACTAGCAGCTTCCGGCTGTTAGCAGCTACTCTGAAAGAAAACAGATGACAATAGGCATACCAAATACCTTTTGTAGAAAGAGCTCATATGAGAGGCTCAAAGACAAAAGAGTCAGAGAAAATACTGGAAAAAGATTCAGTGAAACAGAGCCTTTAAGAAGTCTAGCATAGCTGGTTGGAAATAATAGTAGCACATGAGGCAAGCAAGTATTGTAAGCTGTCCAGGCGACAGAAGCAGTTATTTCAGGACCACGTGTAAGACAGGTTCTATCAAGAGGTGCAGGCCAATGGGTAAGTTCCAGAAAACTCTGGGGCTGAGAAGATAAGTGCACATAGGGGCAGCCGCTTATGATGTCGAGCCCACTAATTTATACAAAATACACGTGGACCAGTGCTGTATGGCTTCCTGATGGCTGAGCAACCTCCAAAGGAGATCTGCCCATCAGGAGCAATTACAAACTATTTCTTGCCTGGCCTGTGAAGCAATTCTGCTGCTAGCCTAATGAAGGCTTTAATCAGATGGCTTTTCAAAGTGGTCCAAAGAGCCCCTCTACAATCAGCAAAAGAGGTGGGGAAAGTAATAAGAAGAATATGCCAGGCTGGCAGGTAGCTGATAACAGAATGATTTCCAGCCTGGTGCGGAGGCAGCATGTGAGAGTTGGGTTGAAACTGACAATATTATAGATAGAAATGCTAGGACTCAAATTATGTTTTTTCCAAAAAAAGGTTTCTTTACACTTTTTTAGCTTAAAAATAGTCATGCAACAAAAGGCCCCCTCCTTTCTTGGGACACCCTTTCAAGGTGATGATATATAAGCCCAATACTTATACCTATGAGTTTGCATTACCTTTAGTAAGTCTGCAGAGACCAAGATAACCACTAGATGTCCCTTATGCCATGCAAAATCAACCGGAAAGGAATTTCACTGCCAGTGACACAAATCACATTTAAAGATAGCTTTTCTAAGCCTTTGATCTTAGGTGCCAACTGTAATTCCTATGATGACTCACTCCTTTGCCTTATTTATATTGTGTCCACTTCAGTAGTATTTCAATAGTCTTTTATTATAAGATATAAAACTATAGGCAGAGAACAGAAAGCTATTATGAATTAAACTTCTTTTATATTTATATAAACAAGAGGTAGAAACAATAGAGAAATGGGTAGAGAGGAAGATTGGCGAAAAGGGACATAGGGTATCTAAAGAAGTCCAAAATTCATTATCACTTCCAGGAATCAAATAAGTTTTCATATAAAACCGCAAGCTCAGACTAAATTCAGATTCTCCATACACTGGGTTCTTGTATTAAATAAAACTCGGCGTGATAAATAATTTTGATTTCACATGTCAAGTGTGATCCGTCACGAATGGTTGTCTATGACACTAAGTGGGAAAGACTGTTGTGCTATGATCAGTGAGCAATGCCTGCTATGGTTGTGGGAACTGGGAACAGTGGCTCCAAGATATGCATTTGCAGAACTTGGGTTAACCTCCTAACCCTAAGGGTCCCAGACTTGGGATGAATGTGGGTGATGCTGATGGTGGTGGCAATGGCAGTCATAATAGAAATAGCCATATCTAATGTTCAGAAAACTTCCTATGGGTCCGTCATTGTTCTTAGTGTTTCGCATGTAAAAACTATTAATACAAATGTGCAATATATTCAAACCAAGATATGACAGTGCCTTGAGAATAAAAGAAGGGGGCACTATGCATAATTCACCTGGACAGGAGATGTTACCCAGAACAGGTGACCTGGGATAGATGGCCACCCTATTTGATCCTCACAGCCTGAGGCATGAGAAGCGGCATAAAATATAGTTAACAGCAAACATACTGAGTTGAAATATATTCTGAGTTGAAGCATGTACTCTAAGTTGAAATTCTTGTTCTGCAACTTGTTGCTGTGTAATCTAGACAGGTTACGTAATCTCTCTATACCTCAGTTTCCTCATCTTTGAAGTGGGATAACAATAGTACACTTTCCTCATAGGGCTATTGTGAGAATAAGAAGATTAAATATATATAACATGCTTAGAATATCTCCTGGTCCCCTTGTATATGGTGGTGACTATTATCCTCATTTTGGTTTCCTCATTGAGAAAACTGGGAATCTGAGATTTTAGTATCTACCTAAGCTCATACGACTATTGGTAGTGGAACCAGCATGGAAATAGAGATAAGTCTGGCTTCAGGGCCTATAGGCTCAACAACTATTACTACCCTGCCTCTCTACAATGGAAGAGAAATTAAGATTCTTTAAGATCCCTTCTTTGATCACACTTCTTCAGCTAGCTGGATTATAAAAGAAGTCACTAGAAAAATTGATCTCTCCTGCCTGTGGCTCAAGATAGCAGATTATAGTCAAGTAGGCATGAATGAAGCATGTTTAGGAGCACCTGCCAAAGCCTTGAGGAAGACTCCTCCAAAGTCCATATCTTCCTTAGAGTATATGAGAGAGGTGGAAAAGGTATGAAGGAGTCAAGAACTATCTGCATCCCAATTTCAAGTACTGAATTTCTCTAATTCAAACATGGGCGAAGTCCCTGCTATAACCTTCTATGGGGTGCCCCACTGGAGCTCATAGTGTCCACTGATACTCAGTAATCTCCCAGTGACAACCTAGATCCATTTTGGTTCTCCTGATGAGACAGATGGCAAGAGCTACTGCTGGACACAGAAGAGCAAGTGCCAAGCCAGCTGTGCACACCTTATCCTATAGAACTGGACCACAATCTACCCACCACAGCCAGATGATGGAAACTGTCACTAATTCCTTGCCCAGAACTCAGACCAGCTCTCCCAGTTGCTTACCAGTGCCTCAGTAAGTATTAATTTATGGTTTATTTTCATAATGGGAGCTGGGAATGTTGCCATATACATCTGTTCAGTGGCATTAGGCTGACCTAAATTAGACCCTTCCTGAGAGCAGCCCTAAGCTTTTTTCAACGGACCATCACTTGAAAGTCATTTACTCCTGAGGTAGGTCTGTGAGCAAACGATGTTCTTAGAACAAGCACTTTGAGGTTACAAAAAAAGAAAGGTATCTCTGTAGTAGGCTGAATAATGTTCCCCCAAACATATCATATCCTAATCAGAAGAACTGTCAATGTTATCTTATTTGGAAAAGGGTCTTTGCAGATGTGATTAAATGAGGGGTCTTGAGATGAGACTACCCTGTATTCTCCAGGCGGGCCCTAAATGCAAGCATTTGAATCCTTACAAGATAAAGGCAAAGGATCACACATACAGACAGAGAGAAGATGATGTGAATATGGAGGCAGAGATTAAGGCCCAGAAGCCAAGGAACATGGGCAGCTACCAGAGATGGAAAGAGTCAAGCAACAGATTCTCTCCTTGACCCTTCAGAGGATGTACAGCCCTGCTAACACCTTGATTTTAGCCCAGTGAAACTGACGCATGACCTCCAGAATTATGAGAAAACAATTACTGTTTTTAAGCTACCAAATTTATAGTAATTTGTTATAGCAACCACAGGAAATTAATACACCCTCCCTCTGCTGCTCATGCTTCAGCTCCTGCTAGACTTTGACTTGCAGTAAAAAACCCCAGGACAAGGCTTGCATCCTTTGAGGCTTGCTATACATGGACTGCTCAGGTTTATGGAGAAAGAAACAACTAAGAATAGAAAATTCTCTAGGACTATCAATACTAGGAATCCATTCCTAGGATGCATCCAGTATCTGACATTTAAATTTCCAGCTAAACTTAGCTTCCAGATTTTTGACCCCAAGCTTCATCAAGTACATACTTATGTAGTACAGAGAAGCTGCCTGACACTCATAAGGCACCGTAACTTGAGTTCAGCTCAAAGCAAAAATTAAACACGCGAATCAAACAGAGTATGAAGTATTTGTAATTCATTGTGCTAAAGACTATCTAATTCTTATGACATAAACTTTTTGTTGAAGAACTTAGAATGATCTGGGGAAGATAGATATGTATATCATTATTCATTCACTATTTATTGAGCAACTACTATACACAAAGAACGATGCCAAGAAATGTGGAGCATAAAAGGAAAAAAGAGTCACTGGCCCTTCCCTAAAATAACTTACTCTATTAAAAGAAACAGACATATACACATTTATTCAGTTTTTCACACATTCATATATTTATTCAGTGTCATGCTCTGTGGAAATACAAAGATAAAAAAATACTGCAAGTAAGCCTTCTTTTAGAAGAGGAGACAGTCAGAAAACCAAAATGAGTAATCTGCATGATAGAGGTTTCTAAAAAGATATTTCCAAATTACCATGAAATCAGGGATGAGCTCTGAATTCAAGCTGTGGGTAGGGGGAAGAGGCAATCAGAAAAAATGCCTTTCAAAGAAGGATGGAATACAAAGGTGAGACCTGAAAATCAGTGGCATTAGCCAGGTGAAAGAGGAAGGCAAGAGAAACAGCATGAATGGCGAGAAACCAGGGTGAGGAATCCTGGCATATGCGTAGTCTCAAGAGTAACCAATATGGCTGAATTACATGAGTACAGTGGGAGTGACAGTGGAGGTGAGGCTGAATAGTGCCCCAGAAGACCTCCGGCACCCAGCTGATATAAAAGTTTTAACTTGATCCTGAAGGCACTAGGGAATCGTTCTGGTTCAGAAGAGTGATGAGGTTAGGTTGGTATTATATAAAAGATTAATCTGGTGGCTATATAGGAAATGAACTAAAACAAAGCAAGAGAACACACACACATACACACACACACGCACACACACACACACACACACATACAGAAAATCAACTTGTAAATCCGCCACAACAAGACATATATAAGACCAAAAGTATAAAATACTTTGAAAGGAATGATTATTGGCTTGGGAATGATATGTGTGTTTTAGGGGAGAAATGCACGAAGAAGATAAAAAATAGATGATTAAACTGATAAAACTGGCTCATACCAAATCATAGTCTTAAGTACAAATCTGAGGACCAAGGATCTAGAGCAGGTATTTGAGCAGCAGAAAAAAAAAAAAAAGTTTTCTGAGAACTACATGGCAACTGTGTATAAAGTATTAACAAAATATCCAAGTAAGAGGAGGTAGTTCCCAGGTCTACAGCAGCAGTGGTAATGATGAAAAAGGAGAAGAACTGCCTAGAAAAAAACATCAGCGATAAAGCTGATACAGCTTGCTGACCTGTTGAAGACTGTGGAAATGCTGTCTGGCCAGCTCTATTGAGGCATCCAGTTTTTCATCTAAGACTAGCAGTGAAGGATAGATCCTAAATGCCAAGAACTGTGCCACATGCTTTCTTTATTTTTGTTTATTTGTTTTGTTTTTCTTTTTCTGCGAAGTGAATAATGGCATCCTCCTCCTCTGACCTAATCGAGGGCTGCCTTGAAGAAAATACTAACAGCACAGCCCATTATATCTGAAAGATTGTTAGTATCTATCCAGGGTTCTCTTACTCTTATTCAAGCCATGAATGTGTAAAAAAGAAAAAAGAAAAAAAAATTGACAATCTGACTAGAGTGTCCCTAGATCTAGGTCAAAGAGAGTCAAGGCATCCACTTGAATTTTATCAAATAAACCTAAATCTATTGCTTATCTTGGTATCTAATAATGGGCAGAGAAAGCTGAAAGTGACAACAGGATAAATTGAGACACTTAGCTTTTATTTCTTTGTTTCTATCACAGATTAAACTTCACTGTTTGGCTAGAGGGTACAGTTCCAAGAAAAAGCAATAAAGGAATTTTATTCAACCACTTATGACATAGGAGGGAATTTTTACAACCTCTGGGGCATTCTAAATACCGTTTCTTAACTTAGTTGCTTCCTAAGATAAAACATATTTAACCCATGAGCAAATAATTCTAAAATAATATTACTGGTGTTCTAATACTTAAATTTAAACAGGTCTCCATTCTCATAGTATGCAATATATGAGCAATAGCTGGCATTTCTATCACTCCTTCCTCAACATCCTCTTTTCCTGGGTTTCCTGACTGTACACTTTCCAAGTAACTATTTGATGACTCATTTCTGCCTCTCATTTTCAGACTCATTTTCTGTCATCAGCTCCTTTTCCAAATTTCTTAAAAGAGGCTTTCCCCAAGCATCTGATGAAGGCCCTCTTTCCTGTTTTCACTGCTGTTTCTTGGTAATTTCACTCAGTAATACATATTTACTTCTGGACCAAAACTCCCTCTACAGCTTCAGGTTTGAAACCTGAATTGTCCACTAGAACAATTCATCAATGAAAAATTAAAATTCTCTACAGAACCTTAAAATCAACCTGCTTAAAAGCAAACTCATCAGTTCCTCCTCCCAACTTCCTTTTTTCTATTAATGGTCACCCAAGCTCAAATTTGTGTAGATGTATCAGATCCTTCTCTCTTCATTATCCCAGAATTAATGTTTTACTAAGTCCATCCAATTCCATATCTAATCTTTTTTATATTCATTTTCTCCACTATATTCTTTTTGACACTGGTTCTATTTAAGACCATATTTTATTTATTTACCCAACAAACAACCATGGAGAGTTTATTGAATGTTAAGATGTTAATGGTCTCTGACCTTAAGAAGTTTACAATTTAAAGTCAACAAGACAGAAAATTAACATGGATATCCAGGACTAGAACTCAGATGTGGACCAAGCAAACCTAATAGACATCTACAGAACTCTCCACCCCAAATCCACAGAATATACATTCTTCTCAGCACCACATCACACTTATTCTAAAATTGACCATATAATTGGAAGTAAATCACTCCTCAGCAAATGCAAAGGATGGAAATCATAACAAATAGTCTCTCAAACTACAGTGCAATCAAATTAGAACTCAGGATTAAGAAACTAACTCAGAACCGCACAACTTCATGGAAACTGAACAACTGGCTCTTGAATGTTGACTGGATAAACAATGAAATGAAGGCAGAAATAAAGATGTTCTTCAAAACCAATGAGAGCAAAGACACAATGTACCAGAATCTCTGGGACACATTTAAAGCAGTCTCTAGAGGAAAATTTATAGCAATAAATGCCCACATGAGAAGCAAGGAAAGATCTAAAATCGACACCCTATCATCAAAATTGAAAGAGCTAGAGGAGCAAGATTGAAAAAACTCAAAAGCTAGCAGAAGACAAGAAATAACTAAGATCAGAGCAGAACTGAAGGAGATAGAGACACGAAAAACCTCTTCAAAAAATCCATAAATCCAGGAGCTGGTTTTTTGAAAAGATCAACAAAATAGACCACTAGCCAGATTAATAAAAAAGAAAAGAGAGAATAATCAAATAGATGCAATAAAAAACAATAAAGGGGATATCACCACAGATTCCACAGAAATACAAACTACAATCAGAGATTACTACAAACAACTCTGTGCACATAAACCAGTAAACCCGGAAGAAATTGATAAATTCCTTGACACTTGCATCCTCCCAAGACTAAAAGACTAAACCAGGAAGAAGTCAAAACCTTGAATAGACCAATAACCAGGGCTGAAGTTCAGGCAGCAATTAATAGTCTACCACCCAAAAAAAGCCCAGGTCCAGATGGGTTCACAGCCAAATTCTATCAGACATACAAAGAGGAGCTGCTACGACTCTTTCTGAAACTATTCCAAAAAAATCTAAAAAGAAGGAATCCTTCCCAAATCATTTTATAAAAGCAACATCATCCTGACACCAAAACCTAGCAAAGACTCAACTGAAAAAGAAAACTTCAGGCCAATAACCACGATGAACATAGATGTAAAAATCGTCAATGGCAAACCGATTACAACAGCACATCAAAAAGCTTATCCATCACAATCAAGTAGACTTCATCCTGGGGATGCACGGCTGGTTAAATATATGCAAGTCTATAAATGTAATTCACCACATAAACAGAACAGAGACAAAAACCACATGATTATCTCAATAGATGCAGAAAAGGCCTTCAACAAAATTCAACAGCTATTTATGCTAAAACCTCTCAATAAACTAGGTATTGATGGAACCTATCTCAAAATAATAAAAGCTATTTATGACAAACCCACAGCCAATATCATACTGAATGGGCAAAAACTTGAAGCATTCCCTTTGAAATCTGGCACTAGACAAGGATGCCCTCTCTCACCACTGCTATTCAATATAGTATTGGAAGTTCTAGCCAGAGCAATCAGGCAAAAAAAAGAAATAAAGGGTATTCAATTAGGAAAGGAGGAGGTCAAATTGTCTCTATTTGCAGATGACATGATTGTATATTTACAAGCCCCATCATCTCAGCCCAAAATTCTCCTGAAACTGATAAGCAACTTCAGCAAAGTCTCAGGATACAAAATCAATGTGCAGAAATCACAAGCATTCCTATACACCAATAATAGACTTCAAGAGAACCAAATCGAGAATGAACTGCCATTCACAATTGCTACAAAGAGAATAAAATACCTAGGAATACAACTAACAAAGGATGTAAAGGACCTCTTCAGGGAGAACTATAAACCACTGCTCAAGGAAATAAGAGAGGACACAAACAGATGGAAAAACATTCCATGCTCATGGTTAGGAAGAATCAATATTGTGAAAATGACCATACTGCCCCAAGTAATTTATAGATTCAATGCTATCCCCATCAAGCTACCAATGACCCTCTTCACAGAACTGGAAAAAACCACCTTAAACTTCATATGGAACCAAAAGAGAGCCCGCATAGCTAAGACAATTCAAAGCAAAAAGAATAAAGCTGCAGCCATCATGCTACCTGACTTCAAACTATGCTACAAGGCTACAGTAATCAAAACAGCATGGTACTGGTACCAAAACAGAGATAAAGACCAATGGAACAGAACAGAGGCCTTGGAGGCAAGGCCACACATCTACAACCATCTGATCTTTGACAAACCAGACAAAAACAAGCAATGGGGAAAGGATTCCCTGTTTAATAAATACTGTTGGGAAAACTGGCTAGCCATATGCAGAAAGCAGAAGCTGGACCCCTTCCTGACACCTTACACTAAAATTAACTCCAGATGGATTAAAAACTTAAACATAAGACCTAACACCATAAAAACCCTAGAAGAAAACCTAGGCAAACCATTCAGGACATAGGCATAGGAAAGGACTTCATGACTAAAACACCAAAAGCATTGGCAACAAAAGCCAAGATAGACAAATGGAATCTAATTAAACTCCAGAGCTTCTGTACAACAAAAGAATCATTAGAGTGAACCGGTAACCAACAGAATGGGAAAAAAATTTTGCAATCTACCCATCTGACAAAAGGCTAATATCCAGAATCTACAAAGAACTGAAACAGAGTTACAGGAAAAAAAAACAAACAAACCCATTCAAAAGTGGGTGAAAGACATGAACAGACACTTCAAAAGAAGACATATATCAGGCCAACAAACATACGAAAAAATGCTCATCATCACTGATCATTAGAGAAATGCAAATCAAAATCACATTGAGACACCATCTCACGTCAGTTAGGATCATTAAAAAATCTGGAGACCACAGATGCTGGAGAGGATGTGGAGAAATAGGAGCACTTTTACAATGTTAGTGGGAGTGTAAATTAGTTCAACCATTGTAGAAGACATTATGGCAATTCCTCAAGGACCTAGAAATAGAAATTCCATTTGACGCAGCAATCCCATTACTGGGTATATACCCAAAGGATTATCGTTCTATTATAAAGACACGTGCACATGTATGCTCATTGTGGCACTGTTTACAATAGGAAAGACCTGGAACCAACCAAAATGCCCATAGATGATAGTTTATACAAGGAAAATGTGGCACATACACACCATGGAATAGTATTCAGCCATAAACAATGATGAGTTTGTGTCCTTTGTAGGGACATGGATGAATCTGGAAACCATCATTCTCAGCAAACTGACACAAGAACAGAAAATCAAACATCATATGCCCTCACTCATAGGTGGGCTTTGAACAATGAGAACACATGGACACAGAGAGGGGAGCATGACATACTGGGGTCTGTTGAGGGGGAATACAGGAGGGACAGTGGGAGGGGTAACATGGGGAGAAATGCCAGATATAGGTGATGGGGGGGATGGAGGCAACAAACCATACTGTCATGTATGTACCTATGCAACAATGCTGCATGTTCTGCAATGTACCCCAGAACCTAAAGTGCAATTATGTATATTTTTATATATATATATATATACACACATATATATATATATATGAAGTTTAAAATTTATGAGAAGTGTTAAATGTGTAAACATACGTGCACAATGATGTTAAAAGAGAAATATGGATACTATGTAAGGGAGACTCCATGTAGATAGAAATGGTCTATTCTGTCCTAGAGAGATGGAATCTGGATTAAGACTCTCATTTCCAAGTACGATCTAACTTCTGAACTAGTCCTAACTCTGACTTCAATGTCTCCCTCCTTCAATCTATTCTTCACAATGCTATCCTATTCCCAGTCTATGATCCATAATTTACATAAGCACAGTAACTAAGATGGGAGAAGGCTGGAGGAGAGGCATGAGAATAGGAGGGATCATTGGAGTGGAAAAAAACAAAAGAGGCAGGCACAAGCTAGGAGGCTATGAAGGTAACCCAGAAAACAATGATGAATATTTGAACTAAGAAGGTAACAACGGCAAAGACAGACATGATTCAAGTCAACATGCCTTAGGAACAACTGGGTCTTGAAGAAATGTTTAAGGAAAGAATAATTGCTTTGAGGTCTCTAGGGTAACTAGGTAGATGTCAAGTCACTGATAGAAAGAATTGAGTTGGAGGAATGAGAAATGGTGGGGAGAAAGGGAGGAGGGAGAGAAGGATGGACAACCAGAAAGAGGGCCAGAGAGAAAGAGAAATGGGGAGAGGGGAGAAAAGTTGAGAGAGAGAGAGAGAGAGAGAGAGACAAAGCTACCCAACAGACCACCAGAATTAAGCCAAATTATACTCCAGAGAAGGGGTAACAATAACATCACATTACTCCAGGCTAGAAGGAGGAAGAAGCCCATTTTCATTTGATACTAAGATACTGAGTCCTTTGGGAGGCTGAGACAGGTAGATCAGCTGAGGTCAGGAGTTCAAGATCAGCCTGATCAACATGGAGAAATCCCATCTCTACTAAAAATACAAAATTAACTGGGCATGATGGTGCATGCATGTAGTAGTAATCCCAGCTGCTCAGGAAGCTGAGGCAGGAGAATCACTTGAACCCAGGAGGCAGAGTAGCGGTGAGCCGAGATC
>NW_016107369.1:415972-450972 GCF_001604975.1 Cebus imitator
CCCAGCTAATTTTTTGTATTTTTAGTAGAGACGGGGTTTCACCATGTTGACCAGGATGGTCTTGATCTCTTGACCTCGTGATCCACCCGCCTCGGCCTCCCAAAGTGCTGGGATTTACACATGTTTCTTATAGCTAACTAACCTTAATAGAAAAAAACTTCTACCAAATTATTCTAGTGACACCATATATTTGTGGTCTTAATCTCTTGTATTCCCTCTGAGCACTTCTTCTCCATCCTGGTACTCTTGTGTGTTTCCTAGGAAATTTAACTGAAAAGGACTTAGGGTAGAAACTATGCCCATGTTTGAAGTAATCATTTAATAAGTACTCAAATAACCAGAAGTGCTATAAAAATGTTCTATTATACTAAAATGAATGCCCCTCAGGAGTTCTAACCAAATTATGAAAAAATAGCTCTAACTGAATTATTAAAATACCAAAATAATTAATTTAATGAAGTCTGATGGTGATGATTATTTTGCTGATGATAATCATTAAGGAAGATGGTGATGAAGAAAGAGGAGGAGGTAAAAAAGAAGAAAAATACAATGATGAGTATGGCACTAACTGTATCTTTAAGTATTTTTCACAGAAATTTCAAAATAATGAGAGAAAACAATAACAGAATAGAAAAGCAAAGAGCATCAACTCACTGGTTTGAGATGTAAAAAACCTTTAATCCTACCTTTATTCTACAGTTCTTATATTATATATTTAATAAACTACAGAACAATCCCCTTCAAAGTTGGCCAGAGAGTACAGAATATGGACTACAGATTTCCAGGAACATAGAAATTGAAGAAAAACCTCTTGTAAAAATATTGAAACTTTCTTTCCTTCATTTCTAAGACATAATCTACTTTTTTCTCCTGATTTTATTAATGTGAGTGTCCCTAGGGCTCAGCCTTCATCTCCCCGCTCTTTTTTCTCTATGCTTTCTCTTTCCGAACTCATCTGTATTCCCAGTTCTAACTCTTTTCTCTATGCAGAGGGCTCCTCCCTGTTCATGCCAGCACTGGATTTTCTCTGTGTCTGACTTATATCTCCAACTAATATCTGAGTACTTTTCATTTGAATACCTTTTTATCAGGTCAATATATTTCAAAAGACAAAACCACCATCTTGCCCACAAACTTGCTCCCTTTCTTAACCACTCTATCTTCTTGACACCATGTCCCTTTTTACTACTGACCCCACTTTACTGCTCTGACTACAGCAAAACTCTTCCAAAAGTTGGCTATGCCAATTTTTATCAATTCCACACTCACCATTCTCTTCTCAGCCCCCTTTAAATTACCCTCCTGTTTGTACCACACCAGTAAGGTGGTCAACAGCTTCCCAGCTCCAATAATCAATTCTCATTTTCCTTGACTTCTCAGCCCTCTCATTTTCTTGCAATACATATTTTTTGAGGCCTTTGAAGATCCAATACTATCTTGCGTTTCTGTCCATCTTTGGAACCTCTGTCTTTTTATTTCCTTTGTTGGTTTTCCCTCTGTAAAACCTCTGCCTGTTAAAAGCTCTCACGTTCTGTCTTTAGATTCATTCTCTACAGGAATTCCTTCTCTATAGGAATCCAAAGACACAACATGAGGGCTCTTTTTTTTTTTCTTTTTTTTTTGAGGCGGGGTTTCACTCATGTTACCCAGGCTGGAGTGCAATGGCGCGATCTCGGCTCACCGCAACCTCCGCCTCCTGGGTTCAGGCAATTCTCCTGCCTCAGCCTCCTGAGTAGCTGGGATTACAGGCACGCGCCACCATGCCCAGCTAACATGAGGGCTCTTAACAGGTACCTATAAGTCCCAATACTTTAAGTGTCATATGCTTGTTGTTGATGCTCAAATTTATTTCTCTACTTTTAGATTTTCTCTGATCTTAAGAATCATATCTCCAAGTGTCTTCTTAACATCTCCACTCAACAGGCTTTTAAACTAAACAAGGCTAAAAAAAGGAATATGGATTTTACTTCCCCCAAGCTCATCCCTTTCAAATATCCCCACTTGGATAATGCCATTAACAGTTATTCAAAACTGGAAGATACTACAGAGTCATTGGCACTGCTTTCTGAGTAGGTTCTAATCCTTTGTGTCCTGGCGCAAAACAGGATTGTATTTATTGGCCCCTTGTGCAGGAGGGAGCCATGTGATTACTCCTGGCCAGTTAGTTTCAAAAGTGTTATGTGTCATGTCTAGGCCAAACGTTTAATCATTCCCAGTGTGAAACCCTTTAAATTGTATTTATCCCTTTTCAATGTCAACTGGCAATGTTCCAGTTAGTGACTACCCTGCCATCCCATGTCCTAGAATAAGAACAATCATAAATAAAGCAAAACCACCAGCCAAAACACAGGGATATAAAAATTACTGAGAAATAAAGCTCTTTTGTATTAAGCCTCCGAGATTTTGGAATAGTTTGTTGCCACAACACAGCCTAGCTTAACTTGACTAATAAAGATATCCTCCATTACTCACCTGGCGTACCCAATGTACAATTCCTCAATAAATCCTGTTGACTCTACCTACAAAATATATCCCACCCTCATCTACTTACCATTCGCATCACTGCTACTCTAACCCACATTGCTATGTTCACTTCCCTGGGTGGCAGCAACAGTCATTTACATACCTTCTGTCTCTACTAGTGCACACCATGCTCCATCCTTCACAGAACAGCCGGGGAGGGGCGGGGGGAGGTTTCCTAATTCAGGCCAGTCACTCCCTTGCTATATAGTGCCTGATGGCTTTTCACTGTAACCAGAATAAAATCCAAACGTCTTATCATGGCTTAAAGGCTTTACATAACTTGACCTTCCTTAATTTGTTCTTTTTCATGTTCCTTAAATTCAACAAGCGCATGAATCTCAGGTCTCTGCATCTGCTGGTCCTTCAACTTGTTGTCAAGCAAATCCCAGATCCCTACCAACTCCCCTTTCTGAAACGCACTCCATCATCTCCTGCTCCCTCATCATGCTTTATGTTTTTTCCTCTCCTCATAGCATTTATATCACCACATATAACTTAGATTTACTTGCTTGCTTTTTTCCCCCCGCTTAACAGAATACAAGCTCTGTGAAAGCAGGGACCCCTGATGCTATTACTATTGTTGTTATTCATTGCTGAATGCTTAGGCTCAGTAGAAAGTCATATTCAGTGAGCTAGAAGTGAACACGGGGAATTATGCAAACCTTCCCTATATTTCTACTTCCCCAAGCACCAAGAGTTCTGCTGAGACTTCAGAGTGTTCCCTTGGGGGTGTTCAAGTTTTTGGATTTTTGAGTTATTAGATTTTGATTTTTTACAGCATATATATTTTTACTTATATATACAAAGATACGTACATACACTGGTAACATATAAACACAGAAGCATGAACACACATGCAGACACCCACACATTACTAATCTGTATGCTAGCTGGGTATTAGCAACTGGATTTCTCAATATGAGGGAGACTGTTTGTGGCCAACCCAATTCACTCTTATTCTCTCTCACCAACGGCAAATGCAGCTTTCCAGGAGGCGTCTTCTTTTCCAATGTTGTGCTCCACCATCAAAGCGGACAATTAATGGCAATTTCCATCTGTGAGGGAGATGCTGTCTTGGCAGAACCCAAGAGCTCCTGACAAGTTCTGATAAAGTCTTTTGTTCCAATAAAGAACTGTAAAGTTATTCCAGAGAAATAGTACATTGGGAAATAACAGATTCTGCTAGTGCCAAGAGAATATAGTCATCATTCATTTATCTATCCACTCATTAGGCAAATAAATGTGGAAGCCATGCCAAAGAGAAAAGTAAGTTATTCATTCAACAAACATTTATTGAATTAAAATACTAAGCGCCGGGAACTGTTCCAAAGTAGACGAAACACATAGAGTTTTACTTTCATGAACTTTAAAATCTAAGGGGATAGAGCAAATAAAGAAGTGTATTTACGGCATGTTAGATGGTGATGGGCAAGCTAAATGGAAGAAGGAGTGCTGGGACAGGGTGGAGGCTTATTCTGTTTTTATTTGTACACAGTAGTCAGGAAAGGCCTATAAAACAGTGACACGCTGGGTGCAGTGGCTCACACCTGCAATCCCAGCACTTTGGGAGGCCAAGGCAGGTGGATCACCTGAGGTCAGGAGTTCGAGACCAGCCTGACTAATATGGCGAAACCCTGTCTTTACTAAATACAAAAAAAGAAAAAAAATAGCTGGGCATGGTGGTGCGTGCCTATAATCCCAGCTACTCGGGAGGCTGAGGCAGGAGAATTGCTTGAACCCAGGAGACGGAGTTTGCAGTGAGTGGAGATCGTGCCATCACACTACAGCTTGGGGAACAAGAGCAAAATTCTGTCTCAAAAAAAAAGTGACATTTCTTCACGGCCTTGGAAACATGGGAGAACAAACATGTAGATATTTGCGTAAAGAGAATTCCATGCAGACAGACTACAGTAAGGACAAAAGTCTTGAGCAGTCATGTGAATAGCATGTTCAAAGAACATCAAGGAGGTTGGTGTGACTGGATACTCACAACGAGGAGGCTCACACTGAAGATGAGGATAGAGAGGCAGCAAGGCTCAGGTCCTACAAGGTCTTATAGGACTTTTAGAACTTGAGCTCTGATTCTGAGCAAGATGGAAAGCCACCAGAGGGTTTTGAGCAGATAGAGGTATATGTGCCTCTTATGTTTTAAGAGGACTACTGCAGCTGCTAGGGAGCTACAGGCTTGGAAAAGAGGGAGGCCCAGGGGCAAAAACAGAAACAGAGAAAACATTTAGAAAGTTGTTGCAGCAACGGAATGAGAAATGATGGTGGCTTAGGCTAAGGTGTCATACTACAGCCTTTACTGATGCCCAGATCACTGTAATGGCTCCTCTTCTGTGGTCCTAAAGCACTGAGGAAATGCCTTGTTAAAGTACTTCTCAATTTGCATCATAACCCTTTGTTTACTTGTCGATTTCCCTAACCAGAGTTAAAGCTCTTCGATTTAAAAAGGGACATTCTAGCTGCCTTTCACCTTTGCCTTCTTCATACATGAGGTACAAACAAATAAGCATAATACAAGTTAATTAACTTATTGTCAAAATAAGCAGTACAATGAAGTTGTATAATATTTATGTATAACTGACACAAATTCAGCTTTCAACGCTCTTGGGGAAAGACTTAGAGGAAGTAGGATATTTTGTTGTTGTTTTTGAGACAAGGTCTTGCTCTGTCTCCCAAGCCGAAGTGTAGTGATACAATCTTGACTCAATGCAGCCTGGAACTCCTGGGCTCAGTGGATCCTCCTGCCTCAGTGGAGCTAAGACTGCAGGTGTGCTCCACTCTGCCCAGCTAATTTTATTTTCTTTCATTTTGTAAAAACGGGGACTCACTATGTTGCCCAGCTGGTCTTGAACTTCTGGCCTTGAGCGATCCTCCTGCCTTGGCCTCCCAAAATGCTGGGATTACAGGTGTAAGCCATTGTGCCTGGCCTGAGAATTTTCTATTTACCACAAAACCCTTTTCCTCATTCCAAGTAGACCTGACTTCCATGTCTCCTGGAAAGGGATATCTCAGAAGAAATACAATGCAAAATAAACAATGCTAACTCCTGGCTTTGGAGCTTTCAAAGATTCTAATTTATGAGTAGTCTAAAAGCCTTATCCAGGCCAAATTTGATTATAAGCATTTTTGAACCTCATGTGCCAATTTCAGAATGTAATCTCCACATAAGCTGGCTCTATTGTGCCCCCTCGTTAGAGGCCTCTGTTACACCACACATCTACGGTCTGCCTGTAATACTTGCCAAACATCCATAGACCCTGACTATTAGACCTGGCTTCTTTCCAAGGTCTTTTAACTCCAAGATAAGTATGGTTAATACAGTCAGAGAAGAGAGGCCCCCACATAAGATATAGTCCATTATCAAAGCCTAAGGGACAAAGACTTAAGAAGACAATATGATTCCCAAGTAGAAAAGCAAGACTAGTCAATAGACGGCATTATCCATTCTTTAGAGTTAACTAAGAAGTAAACCACCCTTAAAAACTGTTGACATAAATACTGCTTGTGTGATTAAGATGTCTATCCAAATTCAACCAGGGAAGCATCAATCTAAGATGTAACTAATATAAAATAAATAGAAAATTTGGAAATTTGACTATATCATAAATTATGAAGTAAGTCAATCATGACAAAATAGTCTGTTGATCAATAAAGAATTCTAAAAGAAGGACTCTTTGGAAAGTAAACTTTTGTCACTCCATAAGCATTCCTTTTCATGACCTACAAACTTCTCAACAACTTGGTCCCCAGATGCCTTTACCACCCATAAAGAACCTCTCCTCTCTTAGAATACACTTACTGACACAGTGCAGTCTGTGCAATCTTGCTCCACTTACCTGAATCTCAATCACACGTCAAAACCTATTTATCTGTATTTACCTATTTTTACTAGTCTACCTGTCTATGTTCTGCTTTGTGAAGCTGGGGCACTTTGTAGTGGAATAGGATGGTTCAATGTGTTTTTCTATAAGCTAAATAAAGTACCTTTAAAATAGACCAGCACCTCTTGCTCTGATCTCGTAACTCAAACATTAGGTAAATTGCCTAAAACTGACCACAGGCTAATCCAGGTGAATGACTGAGTGTCACAGGTATGAGGAAATGGCTACTGTGGATAACCTGTGCATTTTTAAGCCTCTAGAATAGCGTTGCCCAATAGCAATATAAAGTAAGTTACATATGTAATTATAGTGGCTATATTTTTTAAAAGTAAAAAGAAGCCAGTTATGTTAGTTTTAATAATACATTTTACTTAACCTGATATATCCAAAATTTCATCATTTCGACATAAGAAATTTTTTGCAAGATTTTCATTTTTTTTTTGGAGACAGAGTCTTTCTCTGTTGGCTGGAGCCAGGCTGGAGTGCAGTGGCGCGATCTCAGCTCACTGCAACCTCCATCTCCTGGGTTCAAGCAATTCTCCCGCCTAAGCCTCCCAAGTAGCTGGGACTATAGGCACACACCACCACACCCAACTAATTTTTTGTACTTTTAGTAGAGATGGGGTTTCACCAGGTTGGCCAAGATGGTCTCGATCTCTTGACCTTGTGATCTTCCCGCCTCGGCCTCCCAAAGGATTTTTCACTTTTTTGGTATGAACTTCTTCAATGTATATATAGTGTGATTTTAAACTTATAACACACCTCAATTCAGACCAGGCACATTTCAAGTGCTCAGCAGCCAGATGTGGCTTGTGGCTACTGTAACTAGACAGCAAAGCTCAGGAATGATTTTCCACTGTGGTATTCTGATATATTACTAAGTCACTAGTAAATTTTTGTTAGTCTGAAAAATAATTCCTCGCTTTCTGATAATACTTGATGAATAGCTAGTGAGGAAGTGGAACACAATGACAGTGATCATGGGCTTGGAAACCATGAGAATGTGAATTGTAATCCCAGTTCCAAACCCAAATCAGCAGCATGACCTCGGGAAAGCTATCTTTGTGCTTTAGATTCTTTCCCCATACCAGCCCCACCCCCACTCAACCCCCATCCCATCCCCAATGACAGTGTAGTATCTATCTCCTAGTTACTGTGAAAACTGAATTAGTTCCAACAAGTAAGCACTGAGGACACTGCTTAGCATATAACACTCAGTTAATGTTAACCATTATCATTAGCTAAAATCGAAGCTCTGAGCCTGCAGCGCTGAGGACCAGCCTATAGCTTAAATGATCACACAAGGCAGCTGCCTTAGCAAGGTCCAGGCTCAAAAAACCCAATGACTGTCAAGGTGTCATATTTGGTTCCTTGGGGTTTTTATTTCCTCAAAAAAAAAAGCATCAGCAGTGGGTGCTCATGTCTCCCCTGTACCAAACATCCCACTGCTGGTACTCTGAGATGCTGACAGCCTTACGCCAAGTATGAACTAAACAGAAAACCAAACAGAACAGTGAATGGACAGACGACAGGAACAGAATCCACAGGCACAGAAAACCACTTTCAGATTGGTTTTGGCAAATCTGACCCAACTTTCGGCACTGGAATGAACCAACAAAAGAGTATCCCTCATGCAATGAGGAAAACAGCTTCCTTGATCTCCTACATGTCTTTTCCCTAGAGTGGCTTCTCATCTCCTTCACTCATAAGAGAACATGCAGGAAGTGGGAAGGGGAAATTCAACAGGAGACCCCCTTTTCCTAAAACACATTTTCTGAAAATTAGTCATCCGCTGTGGGAGGTGTAGTCACTTGCCTTTAGGCTCAAACAATTTATGAGATAAGCCAAGTCCATTCCCCTCTGAAAGTTCATTATCCAGGAATGGTTGAGGTCCTAAAGAATGAAAAATACTTCTCTTTCCTCCTCTGGCATTATCAAAGAACCTGACATCTCCACAGGACAATTTACAAACCACTGACCTGAAGTATTTTACTGATTTTGAAAACTGAAAATATGGGGAGGGTCTTGCTGTAAAGATTCATGCAAATCCCAATTCTGATTCCTGCTTATTTCTATTTTTTCTCTTATGGTATTTGTGCCTAAAGGGATAAGGATGTTCAAGAATATTTTGCAAATCTGGAAGCAAAGCCATTTGTACAGAACATCTGCACGTGGATTCTGACTCCCCTCCAGAAGAAGATGTGGCTTTGCTATGCTACATTTGCATCAAGAACCAACAGATTCCGGTGTTCAAAACAATCTTTTAAATGGGCAAGCATCGATTATTAGTGTCAATTATTTTATAATGTGACATAAGCCCCAAGCACATAAGACAGTGTCATAGAAAGAACTGAGCTTTCCAGAATGATTTGGAAGGAATCAACCCCCAGCTGTACAGTGTCTCTATCAGCTGCTTGTTGCTATGAAGGACTCTGGGTGCCAAGTGAAGCTGTTTTAATGAATACTACATCTGTTTCTTTCCTGTGTAGCTACCATATTTCTGATAATACTTTTATCCCTGAGTAATTAACTCAGAAATGAAATATAGTGTTTGTTTATGGTCTCTTCTTGTCAATCCATAGCCCACTGAAAATACCAGCATATCAATATAGGGTGCATTTTCTCAGATTGTAGACATGCTGGTTCAGGAGGTAGACCAGACATCTCGGGCAGAAACCAGGGTAATGAGGTCCTCAGGGTACTCTTAAGTCTAGGAAAGTCACTTAATGACATCTGAAAAGGAGAGGGACAGCAACAAGCACAAACTACAAAAGCTCAGTTGTTTGTTCAAGTTGATAAAATCAAACCACTCCACTTTCACTTTCTATAAGTCAAAGAACTAATTTAAATGAGATGGAAGACTACATTCCTGTACAAGCTGGGAAAGGGAATAGCAGGAAAAAGAGGAGTCAAATTCCAAACTCAGATTCCACTGGCAAAACCAGTCTTTATGTTAGTATTTCAAATGAAGCCAATCCAAAATTCCTAATCACAGTTTCTGCTCAAGAACTTGTCATCTCTTATTTTTTAAGGGTTACAATAATTATTATTTCAGTAATAAAGAGCATGGGTGCTTCTTTTCTTTATTTAAGTTCAGGGGTAAAAGTGCAGGTTTGTTACACAGGTAAACTTGTGTCATGGGGGCTTGTTGTACAGATTATTTCATCACCCAAGTATTAAGTCGAATACTCATTAGTTATTTTTGATGATCCTCTCCTTCTTCCCACCCTCTGTCTTCTTAGAGGCTCCAGTATGTGTTGTTTCCTTCTATGTGTCCATGTGTTCACATCATTTAGCTCCCACTTATAAATGAGAATATGCAGTATTTGGTTTTCTGTTCCTGTGTTAGTTTGCTAAGGATAATCACGTCCTGCTCCATCCATGTTTCTGCAAAAGACATGATCTCATTCTTTTTTATGGCTGCATAGTATTCCATGGTATATATATACTACATTTTCCTTATCCAGTCTATGTGATGGGCATTTAGGTTGATTCCATGTCTTTGCTATTATAAATAATGTTGCAATGAATATACGCATGCATGTGTCTTTATAATAGATGGATTTATATTCCTTTGGGTATATACCCAGTAATAGGATTACTGGATCTAATAGTATTTCTGTCTTTAGGTCTTTGAGGAATTGCCACACTGTCTTCCACAATGGCTGAACTAATTTACACTCCCACCAACAGTGTATAAGTGTTCGTTTTTCTCCACTACCTCACCAGCATCTGGTATTTTTTGACTTTTTAATAATAGCCATTCTGACTAGTATTAGATGGTATCTCGTTATGTTTTGCAATCTATGAAACTATACAAACAGGATCCACTTAGATCTTCAGCCTCATCTCCTGCCCTTCTCCCCATATATGCCACATATTCTAGACACACTCAAATACTTGTTGGATAAAAAACAGCAGAAGTTCCCCACTTCTGTATATTTGGCTTAGGCTGTTCCTTTTAATGGAATATTCTTTGCTTATCTCTAGTGTCTGGCAAAATCATGGCCAATTTTCAAATCCCAGTTCCTTCCAACCTTCTCCAAGCTAAACATTTTGTTCCTTGTTCTTGGCTGACATGATTTAAAAAAAAAGACAAAAAACAAAAAACAAAAAACTTTGTATTAAGTTAAAATACACATTTGGAAAAGTACAAAAATCAGAAGCCAATAGCTCAAGTAATTTTCAGAATGATCATCCTTATGTACTCACCATTCATACCAAGAAATAAAACAACATCAGAACCCCAGAAGCCCCTCTTCTCTTGCCCTCAATCACCTCATTCTTCTTCCAAGATAACAGACTTCTAACACCGTAGATTAATTTAGCCTGTTTTAAACTTTATAATGGGCACTCTTCTGTGTCTGGCTTATTTTATTCAATATTGCTTGTGGCATTTATCTATGTTGTTGTACATAGTTCATTCATTTTTTGTTACATAACATTCAATTTTGCGAATATTACATTATTTATTTATCCTATTGCTCATGGCCATTTCGATTGTTTGGGAGTATTTAAAATTTGCTTACAAACATATTTGCATACATAAAAGGATGTGCTTATGTATCAGCATATCAGATTTTCGGCATATTTTTAGGAGTAGAACCATAGGGGTTGCTTATGATCAGCTTTAGTAGATGTAAGAAAATTTTCCATAATGCTTATACCAATTTTCACAAAATTCTTGTAATGAGTCCTATTCTATGAGCATTTCAGTAGCTTCTCATCTTCTCCAACACTTGATTTTGATGTAACTATGCTAATCAGTATGTAGTGGTGTTACATGGTGTTTTAATTTACACTTACTTCATGACTACCATAGGTGAACATCTTTTCCTATGTTCATTGGCCATTTGGACACACTCACTTGGGGATATACTTGCTTGTGTAGCACCTGCTTAACCTAAGTCTCTTGTTAATTTAAAGAAAAAACACAGATTTTTTTTTCTCTAATTGTTTTATAAGAGTTCTTTATATATATTGCATCACAGGTTGTTGTAGCTTATATATATTATAAATATCTTCTGTTACTCTGGAACTTCTTACTCTGTTGGTGGTATTCTTTAATGTGCTTAATTATAATGTAATTTTCAGTTCTTCCTTTTTTATATATTTATATTGATAAATTATTTAAATAGCTTTTAGGCACAAGTGGTTTTTTGATACATGGATGAATTCTATAGTGGTGAATTTTGAGATTATTTTGCACCCATGCATTAGTGTACACTGTACTTTATGTGCAGTTTTTTATCCCTAGCTTCGCTCCCACCCTCCTCTGAGTCCCTAAAGTCATTCTCTAGGCTTTGCGGACTCATAGCTTAGCTCTCACTTATGAGTAAGAACATACAGTTTTTGGTGTGCCACTCCTGTATTGCCTCACTTAGAATAATGGCCTCCAGCTCCATCCAAGCTGCTGCAAAGACATTAGTTCATTCCTTTTAATGGCTGAGTAGTATTCCATGTTGTTTATATACCACATTTTCTCTATCCACCCATTAGTCACCGGGCACTTAGGTTAGTTCCACATCTTTGCAATTGTGAATTGTGCTACTATAAATATACACATGCAAGTATCTTTTTCATACAATTACTTTTTTTAGATACCCAGTAGTGGCATTGCTACATTGAATGGTAGATCTTCTTTTAGCACTTTAAGGAATCTCCTTACTGTTTTATACAGAAGTTGTACTACTTGACATTCCCACCAGCAGTGTGTAAGTGTTTCCTTTTCCCCACATTCACATCAAAGCCTATTGTTTTTTGACTTTTTTTGTTTTTGAGATAGAGGCTGGAGTGCAGTGGCATGATCTCACCCCGTTGCAATCTCTGCCTCCTGGGTTCAAGAAATTCTCCTGCCTCAGCCTCCCGAGTAGCTGGGACTACAGGCGTGTGCCACCACATTCAGCTAATTTTTGTATTTTTAGTAGAGACAGGGTTTCACCATGTTGGCCAGGTTGGTCTTGAAATCCTGACCTTGTGATCCACCCACCTTGGCCTCCCAAAATGCTGGGATACAGGCATGAGCCACCATGCCCTGCAGTTCTTTGACTTTTTAATAATGGCCATTCTTGCAGGAGTAAGGTAGTATCTCATTTTAGTTTTAATTTGCATTTCTCTGATGATTAGTGATATTGAGCATTTTTTCATATGTTTGTTGACCATTTATATATCTTCTCTTAAGAAACGTCTATTCATGTCCTTTGCCCACTTTTTAATGGGATTGCTTATTTCTTGCTGATTTGAGCCTGGATATTAGTCCTTTGTTGGATGTGTAGTTTGCAAACATTTTCTCCCATTCTGTGGGTTGTCTGGTTTCTCTGCCGATTATTTCTTTTGCTGTGAAGCAGCTTTCTTAGTTTAATTAGTTCCCATTTATTTTTGTTTTAGTTATATTTGCTTTGGGGGTCTTAGTCATGAGTTCTTTGCCTAGGATGATGTCTAGAATAGTTTTTCCAACTTTGCCTTTCAGAATTTTTATAGTTTCAGGTCTTATATTTAACTATTGGATCCATCTGGAGTCGATTTTTGTATAAGGTGAGAGATAGAGACCCAGTTTCATTCTTCTACATGTGGCTTGCCAGTTTTGCTAGTACCATTTATTAAATAGGGTGTCCATTCCCCAATTTATGCTTTTGTGTGCTTTGTCAAAGATCAGTTGGCTGTACATTCCTGGCTTTATTTCTGGGTTCTCTATTCCATTCCATTAGTCTATGTGTGTACTTTTATACTAGCATCATGCTAGTTCTTCCCTTTAGAGTTAGTATTTTTCTTGTCCTGCTTGTACATTTGTGTCCATGAAGATATGCAGCTGTTTATTTCTAGATGCTTGACCATTTCGCCTTCTACATTTAAATCTACAATTCACTTAGACTTGGCTTATGTGTATGGTATGAGGCAAAAGTTAAAATCCATATTTTTCACAAAGATATCCAACTGATCACAAACTATATATAGAAGAATTATACTTTTCCCTCTGTCAGGCAGTAGCACCTTTGCTATAATTCGTGTCTACACATGTGTGGGCCAGTTTCTGAACTCTCTGTCCCACTGATCTATTTATTTAGTTTAATGCCAATATCTTACCATTTAAGTATTTGGAAGAATTCATTTGTGAATCCATTATACCTAGGAGTTCTCCTTGAAAGAAAGTTTCATTTTCAAATTCAACTTCTTTGATAGATTTTCCATTTATTCTTCTGACAGTTTTTCTCATTATCCCTATTTTTTACCACTTTCTTAAGAACTCTAGCTCTGTTTACCCTCTTCCTGATTTTCTGCTACTTTTTTATTTTAAAATATTTTACATATATTTAAAACCCATCAGATATTATAATTTTATACGATCAATAATTCTTTAGATTTACATGTTTTATTGCTGTACCCCCTTTCCTGCACTTCCGTGGTTCCACCTGGGATCATGTTACTTCTGCTTAAAGAACTTATTTTTATTTTATTTTATTTTATTTATTTATTTATTTATTTTTAAAGAACTTCTTTTAGTATTTCTTTTAGTGTCAACAATAAATTTTCTCATTTTTTGGTTTTTTTGAAAGCATATCTCCTTTTTATTTTTTAAAGACTATTTTCACTGATTGTAGAATTCTGAAGGTGCAATTATTTTCTTTTAGCATTCTAAATATGTTTTCTTGTCTTCTGCTGAGCCTTATCTTAAGAGATCAACTTTAATTCTGATTGTTGCTTTCTTGACGTTAATAAGTCTTTTTGTCTGGTTGCTTTTTAGAGTTTCTCTCTGTTTTGTTTGTATAAGTTGAACTAAGGTGTTCCAAGTTGTCTTCATGTGTTCTTTTGTATTTAACCTGCTTCTTCTTCCTGACGATTCTTAATCAGAGGCTTGATGTCTTTTTTCCATTTTGGAAAATTCTCAGGAAACTAATTTCAACTATTATTTCTTCCTCATTCTTTCTCTCTAGTCCTCTGACCCTAATTCACCGTATATTAGACCTTTTACTATGTTGCATGGGTATTTTCTTCTCTTTTCTGATGTTTTCATATTTTTCTCTCCAACCTTGTATTTTCTATCATTTGTCTTCTAGATAACAATCCTCTCTTCAGCTATGTCTTATGTTCTTAAACATATCTACTGAGTTGAGTTCTTAATTTTTGATATTATGTTTTTCAGTCTATCATAGACTTTCCATTTGATACTTTTATCTAGACCCTAGTTCTCAGCCACAATTCTCTATCCTGTCCTGGATAGTTCTGTTTTGAGACAGAGGCTCACCCTGTCACCCAGGCTAGAGGATGCAATGGCATGATCTCAACTCACTCCAACCTTTGCCTCCCGGGTTCAAGTGATTCTCCTGCCTCAGCCTCCTGAGTAGCTGGGATTACAGTTGTGCACCACCATTGGGCCTGGCTAATTTTTTGTATCTTTAGTAGATATGGGGCTTCACCATGTTGGCCAGGCTGGTCTTAAACTCCTGACCTCATGATCCACCCACCTCAGCCTCTCAAAGTGCTGGGATTACAGGCATGAGCCGTCACACCCAGCATATCCTGCATATTTAGTACAGTTATTTTAAAATCTATTTTTGATGACTCTAACATATGGTTCTTCTACAGGTTTGCTTCTAGCATTAATTTTTTTCTCCTAGTTTTTGGTTCTTATTTTATCTCCTGGTATACCTGGCAATAGTTAATTAACTTCCAGACCCTGTGTATAAAAACAAAAAAATAATAATTTGAGGCTCTAAATAATTTTGTCTCTTCCAGGAAGGAAATATTTTTGCTTCTGGCAAGCAGCGTAGATGTTCTTAATCCATTCCAAAATTGAACTGATTCGAAGCTATGTTTCTGGTTTGTGTTAGCTCTTCTTATTCCTTGGTGATGTTCCTTCAAGGGTCACAAATGAAAACCTGGGGTATCTATCAGGGCCTTTCTCCTTGGATAGATCTAGAGTCAATTTTTGTCCCCCAGCTCCATTAAATAGCGGAAAGTTTGGCTCAGGTTTTAGCCTCTTTGACACCACTCTCTGCTTAGCTTCTTGGAAATGTCCCGCAGGGAAAATGTCTCTTGAGTTTTAATCCCACCTCTTTGTACTTCCCTTTTCTTTTCTTGGGATCTTGGTGTCAAGTTCTCTCTGCTTTGGTGGATTTATGACGCCTTCAGATTGATCATTTTGTGCTTTATCCAGACTTTTCTAGTTGTTCTTAATGACAGGGTCACTCTGGTACAAGCTTATTCATCATAATTATAAATGTCTCATAGTATTTTAAATATCCTTGTAATATAACATTTTTGTACTTCCTCAAATTGCTATAATAATTTTCATCCTACTTGCCAATATTTCTCACTGGTCTGAAGAAGAAACCATTCAATATCAATTTTGGATCTCTATGGCTAGCACGGTACTTAACACATAAGAGATATTTAATACATGTTGGCTAAACTGAACTGAATTGAAATGAAGACAGATACAATGAGAGTATTACCACAGGGAAAATGTCTTTCTAACTGCTTAATCCTATTTGAAGATGAGATGACATTTTCTCATAAAAATTATATACTTATAATAATTTTTAGCCTTTACTTCAGCCACTCTATGTACTTGCATTTTTAAAATGTCCACTCCATGCTGTGATTTCTTTCTGTGTATTTCTGTATCTCTCTCTCCATCTTTCTCTTTTCAGTCATTGAATACAGGACACAATAATATAAATTCTTATTGCGGTTAAAATATTTAGAACTTAACAGAAGAATATATACAGTTGGTTCTCTACATTTGTGGGTTCCATGGATTCAAACAAACGCAAATCAAAAATATTCAGAAAAACAGTGCACCTGTACCGAATATGTACAGACTTGTTTTGTCATGATTTCCTAAACAATACAGTAAAACAGCTATTTACATAGCACTTACATGGTATTAGGTGTTATAAGTAATCTGAGATGATCTGAAGTATACAGAAAGGTGTGCATAGGTTATATGCAAATACTACACCTCTTTGAATCAGGATCTTAAGCATCTGCAGATTTTAGCATCCAATGAAGGTACTGAAATAAATCTCCCATGT
Source organism: Cebus imitator (assembly GCF_001604975.1). Lineage (NCBI taxonomy): Eukaryota > Metazoa > Chordata > Mammalia > Primates > Cebidae > Cebus > Cebus imitator. The sequence goes on from NW_016107369.1 coordinate 432,417, forward strand.
TTCCCATGAATACTGAGACAACTGCATATATCCATATATACATATTATATATATACATATAGAATGTAAATATTATATATACATATAATGTATATATTATATACTATAAGTATTTTATGTACATATTATGTACATTACATAAAATATATTATGTACATATTTTATATACTATATATACATATAAAATATATACACAATATATGCATATATACAATATATGTGTATATATATAATCTTACATTATAGATTAGTCATTCTAAATGTTACTTTTCATGTTAATGTTACTTTTCAAAATATACGTCTATATATATATATAATCTTACATTACAGATTAGTCATTCTTAATGTTACTTTTCAAGTTAAATGTAAAAACCAAAGATAAATAGAAATCCTTCCATTTGGCCATAGAATCTCATGTCCTTAAACACCACATTGACTCAAAAGCTGATGGAAACTAGACGACGGATTTGAACCAGGAAAGGAATATCTTCTACCTGATCATTTTATCTCCAACACTTAGCAGAGTAGCTGACATATGGAAGTGTTCAATACATAATTATTTGATAAATTAATCAGTGAATACTCAGACGTTAATCCAAGCTCAATAATTCAATGATTTCAGAGTTTCATCCTTGTCAGATTACTGCTTCAGGTTTTCTAGAAGGCCACTGTAGCATCAGACTTCACTTCCCACTCACAAAGAAAGGAAGCAAAGCTGAAATCACTCTTGGAAGAGAAATCTCGACACACTTATTCTGAAAAATTTAGTAGCTTTCTATACATTAGCATGTTATTAAAGTTAATTCACCAAATCGAAATTAATTAATTGAGAGCAGAGCCTTTCTCTGTTGCATAGTTGGGCTTTCAGTCTCAGCTGAATAATATAAGGTTATTAAAATCACATAACAAGAATAAATATTTTGTTTAACTATTGTAGAAAATGTAAGAAAAAGACTAACACACAAAAGGGTCCACACTAATAACACTGATAAGGTAGGTCAGCCATATGGTCCACAAAGACTAAAGCATAGGATTTTCTGTGATGGAAATTGTTGGTCGGACAGACTCCATTGTTAATTATACATTGAAATGTACATGATTAACAGTGTTCTCTAGAGAGAACATATGGATTTCCTATCTACCCATCAATGCTCTGGAGAGAGAAGCCTAAAGTGGGTAAAAAAAATGAATGCATTTTGGTAACACATTTTTTCTAAGAAAACGACCATCTATAACAGTTTTTGTGCCTTTATTTCCTGTTGCTGCAGTAATCATATCTGCTTTGAGGGTTTGGTTGTGTTTTGTTTTATCTAGAGTATGGCCCTGTGATCTTCTCATCTACCCTGCCATTTTTGAAAGATGGTACATGTGAGCAATTGAAGCCAGAGTAATGAAATTCTGCAAGGACTAGAAGAACTACAACAATTCTAAATTAAAAAGACAGCAAGTTGCTGCTAATAAAGAAGAGACCAGCTCCAAGCTAACACCTGCATGGGAGGCCACTCGCTGGGGCTTAGCAGAATTGGAAGTAAGGGAGGTAATGTGCAATTTATGCACCTCTGAGTTCTCTGGATTCTCAATAGAAACAAAGACCTCGAAATGAGAATTTTAGGCATATGTTTTACAGGGTAAATCTGGTTTACACTATAATGAGTTGGTTTATACAATATTATTTGATTTACTGGCAGTGCCAAAAATTGTCAAGGATGCAAGGAAACTGGAATATTTATATTCTGCTGGTGGTAGTGTAAATTTGTACATCACTTTGGAAAGCAATTTGGCAATACCTGGTAAAGTTACATACATCCCGCTTATGACCTAGCAGGAAATTGCACTTCTAAGTATATGTACTAGATAAACTCTGGCACATATGTGGATAAAAATATACAGGAGTGGCTGGTTGTGATGGGAGATCATTTTAGCTCCAAGCACTTAGGGAGGCTGAGTCAGGAGGATTGCTTGAGCCCTGGAGTTCATGACTAGCCTGGGAAACACAGTGAACACATTGTCTCTACCAAAAAAAAAAAGTATGGAGCATGAAGTAACAGTTACTATGAATGAATGACATCAACATAGATAAATCTTGAAAAAACTATGTTTAAAAAGTAAGCTGTACACATATGCACAGTATGACATCATTTACATAAATTTTAAACACACAAAGTATAATATATATTGCTTAGGGACATAAGCACGTACAGATATATCTCAAAAATATTGTGGATTCAGTGACAGATGACTGCAATAAAGCAAATATCACAATAAAGTGAGTCACACAAATGTTTTTTGGTTTCCTGATGCATACAAAAATTATGTTTACACTATACTGTAGCCTATTAAGTGTGTAATAGCATTATGTCTAAAAATACAATGTACATACCTTAATTAAAAACACTTTATTGCTAAAAAAAAAAATGCTAACAGTCATCTGAGTTGACAGCCTTCAGTGAGTTGTAATCTTTTTGCTGGTGTAGGGTCTGCCTCAGTTTTGATAACCACTGCCTAATCGGGCTGGTGGCTACCGAATGTTGGGGTGGCCGTGGCAATTTCCTAAAATTAAACAGCAATGAAGTTTGCTGCATTGATTGACTCTTCCTTTCTCAAAAGATTTCTCTGCAGCATGTGATGCTGCTTGACAGCATTTTACCTTCAGTTGAACTTCTTCAAAATTGGAGTCAATCTTTTCAAACCTTGTCACTGCTTTACCAATTAAGTTATGTAATATTGTAAATCCTTTGTTGCCATTTCGACAATGTCCAAAGCATCTTTACCAGGAGTGGATTCCATCTCAAGAAACTGCTCTTTTTTTTGTGCATCTGTAAGATGCAACTCCTCATCCATTCAAGTTTTATCATGAGATTGCATCAATTTAGTTAAATCCTCAGGCTCTCCTTCCAGGATTTTTTTTTTTTTCCTATTTTCACCACATCTGCAGTTACTTCCTACACTGAAGTTTTGAACTCCAAAGTCATCCATGAGGGTTGGAATCAACTTCTTCCAAACTCCTGTTAATGTTGACATTTTGACCTTTCCTCATTAATCACAAATGTTCATAATGGCATCTGGAATGGTGAATCCTTTCTAAAAGGTTTTGTGATCTATCAGAGAAATTATTATCTACGGAAGCTATAGCCTTACAAATTATATTTCTTAAATAATAAGACTTAAAAGTCTAAATTACTCGTTGAGCTGCAGAATGATGTGTTCACAGGCATAAAAACGTTAATCTTCATGTACATTTTCATCAAAGCTCTTTGGTAACTAAGCACATTGTCAATGAGCAGTAATATTTTTAAATAATATCCTTTGTTTTCTGTGTAGTAGGTCTCAAAATTTGTCTTGAAATATTCAGTAAACCATGCTGGAAACAGATGGGCTCTCATCCAGGCTTTGTCACTCAATTTATAGAGTACAGGTAGAGTAGATTTAGCATAATTCTCAAGGACCCTAGGATTTTCAGAATGGCAAGTGAGCATTGGTTTCAACTTAAAGGCACCAGCTACATTAGACTCTAAAAAGAGAGTTAGCCTGTCTTCTAAAGCCAGGTGCTGACTTTTCCTCTCTAGGTACGAAAGTCCTAGATGGTTTCTTATTCCAATAGAAGGCTTTTTACCTACATTGAAAATGCATTGGTTAGTGTAGCCATCTTCCTCAATGATCTCACCTAATCAGCACTTGCAGCTTTACCTTGCACTATTTTGTTATAGAGATGGCTTTTTTGAGCCAACCTCTACTAATTTCAGACTTTCCTTCTTCAGCTTCCTCACCTCTCTCAGCCTTCATAAAACTCAATCATTAGGGCCTTGCTCTGGATTAGGCTCTTGATTAAGGAAATGTGTGGCTGGTTTGATCTTCTACCCAGAACAGTAAAACTTTCTTCACATCAGCAATATCTGTTTCACTTTCTTATAATTCATGTGCCCACTTTTAATTTCCTTCAAGAACTTTTCTTTTGCCTTCACAGCCTGGCTAACTGTTTGGCCTAAGAGGCATAGCTTTCAGCCGACCTCAACTTACTAATTTTTAGCTTTTGATTTAAAGTGAGAGACATGCAACTGTTTTTTCCTACTTGACCACTTGGAGGCCATAGTAGGGCTATTAATTGGACTAATGTCAATATTATTGTATGACAGAGAATAGGGAAACCTGAAGAGCGGGAGAAGGATGGGGGAATAGCTGGTTGATAGAGCAGTCAGAACTCATTTATCTGTGAACATTTCACATGGGCATGGGTCATGTCACCCCAAAACAATTAAAATAGTAGTAACATCGAAGATAACTAATCATAGATTACCATTGACAGATATGTTTGAAATCTTGCAAGAATTACTAAAGTGCATCAGAGACATGAAATCAGCACATGCTGCTGGAAAATGCTTGATGTAGGGCTGTGACAAAACCTCCATTTAACAAAAGAAAATTCCATATCTGAAAAGTGCAAGAAGGCAAAGAGCAATAAAATGAGGTATGCCTGAATAGTCAAATTTTAAAATACGGCCCAGAATACTCCATAGAAACTTCAGAAGAGTTGTTTCCTGTGACACTAGGATCTTTCTCAACACTACCTGTCTGGCATAATAATAAAATTTATTCGATCCTGTAACTTCCCTAAGGTAGTTCCAACCTTCTCTTCTCACTCTAAGCTTTGACGTTGATCTGGGGCAAAATTAACTCATCAAGGATCCAATGGAGCTATACTCCAGAAGTGCCGAAAAATGTTACAGGGATAACAGTATGATAAACGGAAATGCACCGGGCCAGTTACTCTTCTGGATCCACGCACTTGGCTTCTCTTCCTCCTTTGACTCCTTTCTATATAATGAGTTCTCAGGAGAGGCATCTTTCAGGTCGTTATGTTTAGAGACTTTTAGATTCCAGTCATTTCTTTATTCTCACCCAGGCTTTGGTTACTATAAGATGCCCTGGGGGTTGACTTGCATGTGGAAGATTCTCTCCTGTCTCCAATTCCTAGAAGGCCAGGTGGTAAAGAAGGTGAGGTGCAAAGAAAAATCCTCCCAATTCTGCCTCTTATTTAGGCCTTATTCAGTTCACAGGACAAGGAGATCAAAGAGAGCTTTAAAACTGCACTTGGTCTGGCACATTCTACACAATGACTCAGTGCTTCTTCAGTGTCTGTGCCACCTACTTAGGCATTCATCTCCCTACACTGAGCACCTGCTGTGTGGAAAACTCACCACTGTCTCCATGCTCCTTTGTTGACTCGATCATTCTTAGACACATCTGATATCTAAAATAGCTTGTACTATTCTTGAGGACAGACAGCCCACCTTCTCTTTTGTAAGTGAAGACTAAGGAATGTTTTCTGTGGATACTTCCAACCAAGACACTGAATTTAGGGTGGAAAAAAGGACTACTTTTATTCTGATTCAAGCAAAACATTTTAATGTGACCTGGAAGACATAAAAGTCATCACTGTAGGACTGAAAAGTCACCTGCCTCCCCAACCCCCTTTCCCCTAATAGTCTATAAATACTGGGATGTTTTTACCCTGGGGACCAATTAAGGGCCTTTCACCCACCACACTCAGTGCTAATGGATCAGCACTGAAACCACAACTTCTTTTGCCCCAGCCACATAAACACTCACGATGTGGTAAGAAATGTTATTCCCCACCAAAATTACCTGGCTACATGCCCTAGGCATGAAAGACTCTCTTCCCTTATGAGCACCAATGATTCATTTGAAGAGACAACTGAAGTAATTATTTCCCTGCTCTCGAGACGCCGAGGATCTCTCATTTCTATTGCAAATTTCAATGTGCTTGGGGTAGGGTGCATTAGCCAGAGATCCAGAGCTTCAGAAAGGTCCCCCATTACTTGCAGAGTAATTTATCACTGCCTACAAATGTGTTAGAAGTTTGTAGACACCAACAACATCTTCCCTTTAAAAGCAAATAGATTTGAAAGAGGCTTTGATTATCTCGGGCCAGCTTCTGCCTTGTTTTAACCTCAAGTGAACAGAGTTTAATCTGAGAGACACACAAAAGCCCTAATGCCCTCCTTCCTGACCCAGTGCTGACAGTGACAGGAGGCATCATAGCTACTTCTGACCCAGTTTCTGATAGGCAGTTCAGTCTGCAAACTCAGAGGGCACTCATGAGCTACGGGCTGCCAAGTGGCCGCTGAGTGGTGGCCATATCTGCTCTGTCACAGGGGCTCACTACAGGCCTAGGATTTTGGATGACGGTCTTGTATATGCCACCTTATGTTCCACTCCCCTCGAAAAGCCTGAGAAAACTGTGGATTTTAGTTTGCTTAGAGTAGGCCATGACAAGCCTTCCTGTGGAAGGTGCTATGGACTGAATGTTTGCTTTTTCCCCAAATCCATATATTGAAGCCCTGATCTCCAACATGATGGTATTTGGAGGTGGGACCTTTGGTTCTAACAGATCATGAGTAGGAGCCCTCATGAGTGGAATTACTGCCCTTAGGAGAAGAGACACAAGAGAGATCTCTGCTTTCCACCCTATGAAGATACAAAACAAAAGGCCATCTGCAGACCAAGAATCAGGCCCTTACAGACACCAGACCTGTCAGTGCCTTGATCTTGGGCTTTCCATCCCTCAGAACTGTTAGAAATAAATGTTTGTTGTTTAAGCCACCCAGTCTATGGTATTCTGTTAGGGCAGCCTAAACCGACAGAGACACCTGGGAATCTACCTGTATCTTCATATCCACATTCCAAACTTGACATGTGTTTTAGAACCAGACATAGCTCGACCTGATTCCTATAACCTCCAAGTACCAGTGCCACCTCATGGATGCCACTGCTGGCATCAACAGCGGTTTGAGCCATTGCTTGGACTGCCTTGGCTGCCCCGTAAAATGAAACGAAATCAAAACAACACAAAACACCACACAGCCTCTGCAGCACAATTGGCTGCAACAGCCTTTGTGAGACATTCCAAAGAATGAATCTCACCCATGCAGGTTTGATTTATTTCCCCAACTCGTGGGGTTCTTTGTCACCACCAATCCCACAGCAGGGTTAGTACCCAGGCCTATTAATTTATGACAGGTGACTTAGATTTCAGGTCACAGGATTTAACCTGCCATAAATCCAAATTTGCATAAGGATACTGGGCATTCTACTATATTCGATGCCAACAAACTCTAATGTGGTTAATTAACCACTGAGCACATTTACTGATAAGCTGTTCATTAGAGAAAAAACATGACAACTCGCAGTGTTATCAGAGTCCACAATTTTCAAATCTCTTTTAGAAATGCTTTTCTGCCATACGGACTAAAAGCTAGGAAAAATCACAGTGTGGTCATTCTCAATACTATTTTCATGCAATCTCAAGTATAATAAACCCTTAGAAATGAGAACCAGATTTACAGAATTTCACTTTATTTTTTCATATAAGCTTTCTCTTCACCTTATATTTCTTTCAGGAGATACTGAACTGACGAAGGCATTGGCGATGTCTTTTTTGTTTGTCTGTGTTAAGCCAGAATTAGCTCATTCAGTCACACAGGAAGCATGCTTTTATATATCAGTATGTTATGCTAGAGGGAAGTCCTGTAGGTGTGACCAATTCCCATTAACAGTGCATCTAGCATTTAGTCTTCTGTTTCAAGAATATTTTCTCTCCTAGTTCCTTATAGGTAGCACGCTCCCAACTCACTGCCTCTTGGACCTGATTCTCTTTGTCATTAGCACCATTAATTGGGGAGCATCCACAAAGCACATGATCCAACCTACCTCAGCTGTGCAAATCTAATGACCAAAAGTAAATCAATTCAGCATTGGCTGCATGTACTTAATACATGATAGCCATGGTGCCTGGCCCTGGGGATGCAAAGATAAATAAATACAGTCAGTCTTCAAGTAACAAACAATATGTCGACGCCTTTGATTGTCCCTTGGTTCTTCATCACTTGCGTTTACTCTTCTGTTAAGAGTAATTTGCTTGAGTTCTCTCTAGAGAAGAACAGCATTTAAGCAGAAACATTAGATGGAGACGCTCACAATATTCCAGGTCATGTTGGTCTCTCCCTCCCAAAGTCTTTAGTACAAATTGCCATCACTGACTCTGCCATATGATATAGCATTTTGTTATATTTGTTTATGATTCGATCCTTTAAGTTCTGTGTATTTTTTTGCATCAACTGCATCTTTATCCACTGTAAATTTTCATGCAATAAACATACAGACAGATAAGATGGCAAGCTGCTTTGAAAGGAAAAAGAAATCCTGTCACATCACTGTTAAAAACGCATAGCATTCAACAAACACCCTAAACTGAATTGATTGAACTCAACTGAAGTGATTGATAGTGTCTTCTAATATTCTTTGGTGTCTCAAAGTTACAAATCTATGAGGTTTGTATTCCATTTGCTAAACACATAAATACATCCTTGAGGTGTTTTATTTTTAAAAATTTAGAGCAACTGAAAATAAGCCTATGAACTACTTTTTTTCACGTTCTTGACTTTATTTACATACCGATTTTTATCATTTTAACTTTTATTTTAGATTCAGGGAGTCGCTGTGCAGATTTCCTGGATATATTGTACGATGCTGATGTTTGGGGTACAATTGATCCCATCACCAGGTACTGAGCATAGTACCCAATAGCAAGGTTTCTTATATGTACTTAATAAATACATTTTAAAAGCTTGACTGGGATATTGTTTCAACATTTAGCTTTCTAGTAACTTTAGCTTTTCCACTTTCACTGTCTTTTACTCTCTGGATTTGAAAATGATTACCTCTTTCATTCAAAAGCAAAACAAATGATTACCTATGATGTCTAAATTCTCAGCTATGAGGGCACTTTGAGTTCTCAACTTCCTGGTCCTCTCTTTGGCACTAAACTGCTGATTATGCCATATACCTGGAAACTTCCTACTTTCTTAGCTTCTATGACAACATTTTCTCTAGTTCTTCTCCCACCTCACTAATTTTCACTTTTAAGGCTTCTTTTAAATATTAGTTACTCTCAGAACTCTTCTCTAAAATACATTGTTCTTCCTTTTGATGTGGTTTCTTACCTGATCTCATCAATTTCAATTAATTTAGCTTTATTGCTTATATTCTAGTTACAGCTCTAGCTATTCAACTTGACCTTGTTCTCCAGCTAACACAAGTACACATCAAAAACAGCCCTTTCCCCATAAGGCCTGCCTCTCCTCTGCACATCAACATTCAATTAATGTTGCCAAGCCAGAAACTTGTGGCTTCTTCCTGCCCTTACCAGGAACATCCAATCAGTTAATCAATCTTACTCATTACCTCCTTGTTGGTCTTCTCATACTCAATTATACCCACCTAAAAATAAGGCCCTAGCCCTGGTGCATGCACACATCTTAAACCTTATTTTACATTACTCCAGCAAGACTGAGCTCTGTGTCTATGAAATGTGTTAGCACACCTAAAATACTTAGAGTTCCTGACACACAGTACGCACTCGATAAACGTTAGCTGCTATTACTGTCAGAGGCATTTGAACCAGAGAAACTCCATCTTGAATAGGGGCTGGGTAAAACAAGGCTGAGACCTGCTGGGCTGCATTCCCAGGAAGTGAGGCATTCTAAGTCACAGGATGAGACAGGAGGCTGGCCCAAAATACAGGTCACAAAGACCTTGCTGATAAAACAGAATGTGGTAAAGAAGCTAGCCAAAACCCACAAAACAAAGACGGTGGGAAAGCTGACCTCTGATCATTCTCACTGCTCATTATACAGTAATTATAATGTCTTAGCATGCTAAAAGACACCTACATGGTCTAAAAAGGAGAGGAACCCCCAGTTCCAGGAACCACCTTCCCTTTCTCCCCTTTTCCAGTAAAAGGGAAAAAGCAATGAAGCAAGAAGAGATCCATGTGCCACTATCGGTGTGAAACTAAAACCATACTGACAAACAGGCCTCAGATCTATCATTTAATAATCAAGCCAAACTACCTGTGTAGCATGGTAGCACAGAGCCCGGTCCTTAGCAGGCATTTAATAAATATCTACCTCTTGCTTAGCGTATAATCAAAACATAACCATAAAATAGCCAACCAGCAGCCGTCGGGGCTGCTCTGCCTATGGAGTAGCCATTCTTTTATCCCTTTACTTTCTTAAAAAACTTGCTTTCACTTTATGAACTCACCTAGAACTTTTCGTTGGTCCAAGAAGCCTCTCTTGGGGTCTGGATAGGACCCCTGTCCAGTAACAGTACTATTGCTACTACTCCCCTCCTGCCACTTTTACCTCCTTTGTCTGTATTATTAGTTCTCCATGCTTATCACGCTATTTTGCATGCCTGTGACTTTACTGATGCTATTCCCTCTCCACGAAATTACTGTTTTTGTCTAACTCCTCACTCTTTTTTAAAAACTTTTGTTCATGTTCTTTCTCTTTCAGGAGACCATCTCTAGTATCTCAGATCAGGCTAAGTGCTCATATCTGGGGCTTCATTATAAACCTGTGAAAACTTTGACTAATCTATCTATTTAGGTAGACAGATAGCTAGATAGATCTAGGTAGATAGACAGATAGATAGAATTTAATATGTTGCACTATAATTATCAGGTTTTGCCTGCCATTTAACTATAGCAAGAGTCAGCAAACTAACCCCCTGGGGCCAATCCAGTTCGTTCACTTCCTGCTCTTGTAAATAAAGTTTTATTAGAACACAGACACACTTGTTTGTTTATATATTACCTATGACTGCTCGCATGCTCCATGACGGTTTGATAGTCGTGATAGAGACCATATGGCTCATTAAACCAAAACTATTTACTGTCGGGTCCAGAGACTCTCAGCTTCGGCATAATTGAGATCCAGGACTGGGTAATTCCTTGTCACAGAAGCACTATTCTATGCATTGTAGGCCTACAGTGTGGCAACATTCTTGACCTCCACCCACACCAATGGCATCTTCCCTTCAATAACACTTTACTCCTCTCCAACCGCTCCTCCACCCCAGTTTTGACAAAAAAGAGTCTCCAGACATTGTCAAATATTTCTTGGGGCAAGCTTATCTCTACTTGAGAAACCACTAATCTGGCTCTTTATAGAAAATGTTGTCAACCCCTGAACAATAATATCTTTCAGGAAAGAAAGTGTCCAGTTCATTTTGCATTCCAAACACCATGCCTAAAACATAATAATAGAAGCTCATTAAATCAATCACTTAAAGGTAATTGAAAGATCACAAGACACTGCAAAGCAATTTAAACTTCATAAGCATTTTAGACCTGAATGGGACACTTGTGATCATCAAGCAGATACCCGATTTTACAGCTAAGTTTTGCTTCCTTAAACATTTTAAACATCACCCATAAGAACTATTACATTAATATCTACGAAGAAAAGTTATGCTAAGAAAGATAATCTATCACAATCCCATTTGATTGCCAGGAATTTTAAAAATGTGAAATCACTGTATTCATATTTCACATATGCACATATATTTATCCATGAGTGAGTTTTTTTTTTTACTATGTCTATAAAGAAGAAATAATTCTCCTTTGGCAGATGGGATCATTTCAATCGTGGTCAAAATATAATATGGAGAAACAGCAACTTTCTTACAATCAATCAAGGAATTCATCTGGGGGACATAAATTACTTTCCACTGTCTTTAATAATTTGATATTATATACAGCATTGCTGTAACTACAAAAACTCTGTTTTCAAATGGATGGTATGCATGCCAGAAAAGCTAACAAATGACGATGAGGTACTGTAAGCACCAATTGAATGACAAAATAGCTAGCATTTCTTGAGCACTCACTATGAAACAGATTCAGCTAAAGGTTTTATTGCATCATCTCATTTGATTCTCATAAGAAGTCTAGGAGATAAATACTATTAAGATACCAGTTTTATAAATAAATAAATTGAGTTTCAGAGATGCTAACTAACTTGCCCAAGGTATGTAGGTAGTAAGTGGTAAAACAAAAATTTGAACCTGGAAGTCCACCTCCAAATCTGAGCTGACACAACCTATATGACATAAATGTGCTTGGAATTCAGAAGTGAGAAAAGACCACTGTTAATCCAGTGATCAGTCAAGCAGGTGACCATGAGGTAGGTTCTAGCAGAAAGGGTAAGCATCAGACAGGAGACAGAAAGGGAGAAATTCTTGGCTAGAAGAACCAAATAAACAAGTTATAGAAAAAAAAAAACCTTGAAACATGTATTTAGAATAATAGGAAAAGACCATTCTGGTTACAGTTAGGGAGGAACTATGAGAAGGTGGCAGCAAAGTTGAAGACAAACTGCAGAAGGCCTTGAGTGGGAGCCTAAGGAAGGCATGTTCTAGTGGGTACTCGGTGTTTCCAAAGAAATGCACAAAGAGCAAAACGGGGCAGAATGCAGCATGGAGAGAAAGCAGAGAGCTCAGAGGTAGAAAAACTCATCATGATGTAGGTGAAGTACTACGGGGCAGAGGGAGAGGCAGAATTGAAGGGACCAAGAAACAGAGGACAGAGATGAGTGAGAAATGTACAGGGAATTGCCAAGGGGATTTTCTGTTTGATTAAATGAGGGCAAAAAAGAAGAAGGGAAATGAGAAGGAAAGATCACATCTCACTTCTTTGAGGTTTCTAACTCAAGGGCACAGGTAATAATAGTATGAGCTCTTCTAACCCTATTGAATTCTACATAACCACGCCCCATACTTCTCACACTTAGCATACTGGACCCACCTCTCTTCCAGAAGTCACGGGTCATCCTATGCTGCTTTCCTTATCTTTCCTTTTTCAAACCTTATAACTATTTTGTTTTGCCTTTTTCCCTACCATGTCCTGGAAAGACGCATTTTTTATCTTCCTGAGCTTAAGAAGTTGCAGATCAAGAGAGGGGTTCTATGAAAGGATAGACTAACATTTGTTTTTAACTCCGAAAAGAAGAAACAAATACACAAATATCAAAGGTGCAAAAAAAAAGTTCTAGAGATCTGTGTACAACCATGTGAATGTCGTCAAAAATACTATAGCATACACTTAAAATTTTATTAAAAGAGCAGATTTAGGGCTACGTGTTTTTTTTTTTAACTACAGTTTAAAAGAAAAAAAATACAGATACTGCAAGAAAGAATCGGAATAACTGGGTAATTCAAGAGTTGAAAGGGAGACAAGGACACGCTGAGCACAAGAAACAGGTGAGCTTACAAAGATAGACACCTCACTTTCTAGGATAAAGGGAAAGAGAAAATCAACCTAGATATGGGATAACAGGCAGATGAAGACTTTGAGGCAGAGAATAAGCTTGATAAATTGACATTGCCTAGCCTGGATCTTTTTAGAAAAGCATCATATCCAGCCCTAGAGATTTCTTTCCTTTCATTACCTCTCTCGCTGAGCCATGGCCACCAGCGCCTCTTGGAATTTTCTTGAATGTGTCAAGCTTTTCCTTGCTTTAGGTCCTTTTTGTTCTAGTAGCTTCCTCTGATTGGAATGGCCTCTCCCCAAGATTTTGGGTGTGTGACTGAGTTCTTCTTTCATCTCAGGTCTCAATTATTACATCCTCAGAGAGTCCCACCCTGACCACCCAGGCTCCTGGAGACCACTCACTATCTCATTGATTTGGTTTGGCTGTGTCCCCACCCAAGTCTCATCTTGAATTGTAGTTCCCATAATCTAGCAAGTCACTCATTTACTTATGCACGAATGCAGTAAATATTCATGGAATGCCTACTCTGTCATAAAATCTGTTCAAAGAGTGGGAGTATGTGGTGAATGACAGCATGTGTAAGGCCTATGAGCCTATGGAATTCACATTGTGGTTGAAGGATACTAAGAATAAATGCAAAACAGATAATTAAGATACTTTCAGATAATGATAAGTGGCATGAAGGAAATGAAATGGAATAATGGGTATATTAGTCCATTCTCACACTGCTAATAAAGACATACCTGAGACTGGGTAATTTATAAAGAAAATAGGTTTAATTGACTCACAATTCAGCACAGCTGGGAGGCCTCAGGAAACTTACAATAATGGTGGAAGGGGAAGCAAACATGTCCTTCCTCACATGGCAACAGCAAGGAGAAGTGCCGATGAGAGAGCATGTGTCATGAGAGGGACCCGGTGGGAGGTAACTGAATCATGGAGGCGGTTACTCTCATGCTGTTCTTGTGATACTGAGTTCTCACAAGATCTGATGGTTTTATAAAGGGCTTTTCCATCTTTTGCTTGGCACTTCTCCTTGCTGCTGCCATGTGAAGAAGGACATGTTTGCTTTCCCTTCCACCATTATTGTAAGTTTCCTGAGGCCTCCCAGCTGTGCTGAATTGGAGTCAATTAAACCTATTTTCTTTATAAATTACCCAGTCTCAGGTATGTCTTTATTAGCAGTGTGAGAATGGACTAATATACCCATTATTCCATTTCATTTCCTTCATGCCACTTATCATTATCTGAAAGTATCTTAATTATCTGTTTTGCATTTATTCTTAGTCTCCTTCAACCACAATGTGAATTCCATAGGCTCATAGACCTTACACATGCTGTCATTCACCACATACTCCCACTCTTTGAACAGATTTTATGACACAGTAGGCATTCCATAAATATTTACTGCATTCATGAATAAGTAAATGAGTGACATGCTGTTGACAAAATGAATATAAGCAGAAATTGGAACTTTGGAACAATAATTCCATCACTGATGTTCATGAATACTTATTAATTTATTGAAGAATATTTCCCACCTGTTCTTGTGTCAGGACCTATGTTTAACTTCAAAGGGAGTGTGCAGTCTATCTAAATCCTTGTTCCTGTCTTCTAGAAGCTCAGTCTATTGACGAAACATATGAACAGTGCACATTAAAGTGCACTGTGATGAAGACTATAACAAAAATTGCAATGCACTGAAGTTTTGAACTGAAGGCTATAGGAGCATATAATAAACTACTTCTAACTTAAGCAAGGTTAAAACAAGAAAACAATTTCACTGAAGTGCTAAGGATACTAGAGTTCAGAGTCTGACATGTAAACGTAGAGGGTTAAAGAGTAACCATGAAGTAGGGGACACCAGAAGTATGTACCACCTTCCCGAGAAGGTTTTCATTGAAAGCAAGGAATGAGCTCAGGTGTAAACTGAGCAGGAGACAGTATCAAAGAAATGATTTTGAGTATGTCTCTAGCTGAGGAGATGGAGCAGAGGAGAAGGGGAGATAGAAGGCTAAGAGAGGAAATCTTTAAAGGGCTGAATCTCAAAGAAGGCAAAAGAAGAGAGGAAAGTTTATTCTGTAAGATGGGGGGAAGAAGGTAGCAATGAGAGTCTTTGAAGGTAAGGTTTAAGGTGGAGGGAGAGAAGCTTAGCAAGCATTACCTGAACAGTTTCTATTTTCCCTACAAAGTATGAGATAGAACATCTTCTGGTATTGGCTGGTGAGGGAAAAGCTGATGGAGAAGGAAGAAGGAGAATTTTATTGGTTGATAATTGGTGAGCAATGTTGCTGCCCTAAGCAGCATCTTCACTGATTTGTGATGTGAAAAATGTGTCCTTGTATCTCTCTTAAAATCTATGCAGAAACGATTTGTGGCACATGAGCCACATGAGGAACAGAAGACAAGGTTACAAAAGCACCATAACACTAATGGAATAGTCGTTTCTGCATCTGCAAAACAATTTTTGAAAACATAAGCTAATTAATTAGCTCAGTGATTGCTTTATCCATGTAGGTATATGTGTACAAGGACTAGGGGTTTTTTAAAATCTCCTTTGAGGCATTCAAAGACGCAAGAGATTTTGTCTCAGTAGGAATGTTGTGGTAGATTACATTTGCTGTAAATAAGTGACATTTTTAGAAAGCAATGAGTTCCACTGAATTTATCTTGACGAGCAAAAAAAAAAAAAAAAAAATGCAAAGCTAAATAAGTGATTCCCAAGATCAGACTGAAAATTCATAATAAGTCCAAAAAGTAGCTGCTCCTCATTCTGGTGTTTTGAAGGCATTAAAGGCAAATAGCTCCAACTTCATGGAAAATATTAGGCTGAGACAAAAAGAAAAGATGTGCCGCCTATCTCAAGACCAAACGATCGCACTGCTTGTCAATCATGCCAAGAGCCGCAACTTCCCTCTCAGGTTCCATAATGAAAATCATTCCTTCATTAGCAGGTTTGAACAATATCAATTTGCCCAAAGTGGGAAATCAAGCAAAAATGGCCTTCCTCTCAGTACAGTCAATGGCAAGGTAAAAGAAATAGGTAATTGCATCTAGTCTCCCAGAAGAACATTTCTGCCTAAGTGACCTTTCCTATGAAGTAGAGCCTCTAAGCGGGAGTGAGAGACCATTCCTTACAGTAAGTTTAACCACAGAATTCCCAGCCTTTCCAGAGGGCTTATTTCCCTTTCTTCATCACTAACTCTTATGACTGAGTTCGTAGAAAGGGCAGAAAAGCAGGATGTTGACAGTATTCACATCTCAACTCCAACACTTAGAATGATGTGAATGGGCAAGACACTCGCTCTCTTTAAATTCAAGTGAGTAACAATAATAAAATCCAACCCATAAGTTTTTTGTGAGAATTAAATTAGGAAATACATTTGAAGTACATAGCACCATGTAGAAACACACTTCACATGTGTTCACATTAAGTGTTCAATAATTGCTAGTCTATTGCTGCTGCTATGATTATAATTGCTGTGGTTGTAATGGTTTTTGAGATAATCAAGTAAAGGACTGAGTAATAAATTATTCTAAGTGAGTAATAGGTGACGGTAGTGGCTGGGAACCTCAACTCCTACCACAAGGGCAACCCAATAAATGTCTGTGGGACATGTAAAGTCAACTGATTTGGAGATTAATGAGGAAAGTCTTTCACATGATGAACCGGAGCTAATCAATTAGCCTTATTCTTTCTTTGCAAATAGGTCATTCATCGTGGAACTGTAGATGTATTAGAAAGGAGCTGATAAAATCAAGACCACTCAGATGATTCCAGAATCCCCTCAATAACCTCAGCAAAATGGTTGCTTAGTTTCCACTTAGATGTTTTGAGTGTCGAAGAACTCATTACTTTGAAGGCAGTTTTGGATAGCTCTCACTCAATGTTCCTCCTTACGTTAAGTACCCAGCTTCCACTCATTAGCCTTAGTTTCTCTTCTTACGAATATATGGGTCACATTTTATTCCACGTTCACAGGATAGTCCTCCATGGATGAAGACAACTCTCAAACCTTGGGCATAGGCATCTTCACTTTCTCAAGTTAAAAGACCCTGGTTCTATCAGTTAACCTTTTTATGTTAGGATCTTGAATGCCTTCGTTTTTATTTTTTTAGAGCTGAGCTCTAAACATGTTCTAATCTGTCAATTAGTTATCATTTTAAAAGCTTATTTTCGGCCAGGCACGGTGGCTCATGCCTGGAATCCCAGCACTTTGGGAGGCTGACGTGGGCGGATCATTTGTGGTCAGGAGTTTGAAGCCAGCCTCGCCAACATGGTGAAACCCCATCTCTACTAAAAATACAAAAATTATCTGGATGTGGTGGCATATGCCTGTAGTCCCAGCTACTTCAGAGGCTGAGGCAGGAGAATCGCTTGAACATGGGAAGTGGAGGTGGCAATGAGCTGCAACGACACCACTGCACTCCAGCCTGGGTGACAGAGCAAGATGCTGTCTCACAGAAAAAATAAAGGGCTTATTTTCCATTTCCAGTAATTATACTAGCACATAGGGACAACAATGATGATATTAATAATTATAAATAAAATTTGCTGAACATTTTCTACATCAGCTATTTTACATGAATAATCTCAATACAACAAACCCCATCAAGTAGGTGTAATTATTGTTCCCATTTAATAAGTAACTGAAGGTTAGCTGTGTTACCCAGCATCATACAGCTAATGGGAGTGGAGTTAGGCTTTGCAGCCAGAAACTCTAACTCCAGAACCTGCTTATCTTAACCAATAAATTACACTGTAGAACTGTTACCTCCTTTGTTTTATAGGTCAGACCTCTATTAATTCAACCTCAGATAGCACAGATGCACAATTTCTATCATTATTCATCCCTGCCATCCACAAAGTTAACAAGCCATGTTCTCTCATATCTCTTCAAGTACGTAATATAAATAAGCTTTGTGCCATCTAACAAAAACTTTAATATAGGCCAAAAAATCCACTTAATCAGGTCCCATTGGTATTTTAATCGCTCAACAGCTCTTGTATCCAACCCCTATTGCTCCATCTTATTAATGAGAATATCACAAAATGTGTCATCAAAAACTTCACTATTTAGCTAGATGACGTCCATAGTACTTTTCTGAATCATCAGTAATACTACTAAATGAGTATATGAATTTGATTGATACAATATAGCTTTTTCTTAAGTGTTCTTAATCATGGCAGTTATATTGATCACTGTTTTCTCTGCTATGAGCTCATACATTCTGTTAATATTGTACTCCAAAATCTTAACCAGATTCCAGTTCAATTCATAAGTCCATTGTCTGCATTATCTACATTTTTCTATCTTCTAGTCTTTAGGAAGCTTCTCCACTTACTAGCATTCCTCCAAAACGACCAACTGGATTTTAAATATTGTATTTACAAAGTCTCTCTGTATCCTGGGATAGCATTC
>NW_016107369.1:459353-498154 GCF_001604975.1 Cebus imitator
GGGAATTTCCTAGTCTGTGGGCAATAAAAACGCAGCGTCCACTCACCCTCTGTGCTTTCACTGGGAGCTGCAATCCTGAGCTGTTCCTAAACGGCCATCTTGGATCCTCCCCCTTGACTTTTTTTTATTACTGCACAAAACAGCAGCCGTTTTGTTTTTTGAGACACAATCTCGCTTTGTTGCCCAGATTGGAGTGCAGTGGCACCATCTTGGCTTACTGCAGCCTCGACCTCCCAGGCCCAAGTGATCCTCCCACCTCCCTCCAAAATGGCTGGGACCACAGGTGTGTGCCACCATGCCCAGCAAATTTTAAAATATTTTCTGTAGACACACAATCTCCCTCAGTTGACCAGGCTGGTCTCCAGCTCCTGGACCCAAGCATCCTTCTGCCTCAGCCTCCCAAAATGCTAAGATTATGGGCATGAACCACCATGCCCAGCCAAAAATGGCTACTTTTTAATGGTTAATCCACGTGTAGTTTAGTAGAGCTGCCATAACAAAATACCACATGCTGAATGACTTAAACCACAGAAAGTTATTTTCTCACACTCCAGGAGGCTGGGTGTCCAACTTCAAGGTGTCAGCAAGGTTGGTTTCTTCTGATGCCTCTGTCCTTAGCTCTTAGATGGTTCTCTTCTCCCTCTGACTTCACATGGTCTTTCCTCTGTGTATATCCACGTCCTTATCACTTCTTCATGTGAGGACACCAATCATACTGGCTGAGGGCCTGTCTGCACGACCTCATTTTATCTCAATTACTTCTTTAAAGGCCTTATCTTCAAAAATATTCACAAACTAAAGGTTAGAACTTCAACATTTGAACTTGTGGAGGACATAACGCAGCCCATGACAAGCCCATAAGTAGCTCCGGAGAGGCAGTAACTGCTTTTTCTTTGCTTCTGCTGCCACATTCCTCCATTTCCTCTGATTTACATCTTCACTTCTTTCTACTTTGCTCAAATCTTATTTCTTCTGGTCACCTTTTGGTATTGGTTCTTCCATTCTGTCAAGATGTTCTTATCTCCAAACCCACTGATTGCTTTTCTGCACATCTTTCTTTTATTTGTTTGTTTGTTTGTCCTGGCTTTATGTGAGCAGTTTTATCCACTGTCCCACATCTTTCTTAATGGAATAAAACTTACCCTGCTACCCAAAATCTAATGAACAATAATTTGTGTTTCTACATTACATTTACAAGGTCTCTACAGCAGTGTGCATTTGGATTAGCAGGGATTACTATCCTCATTTTACAGATCAAGGTATGGATATCCAGAGACGTTGGATAATTTTCCAATTAACATTAGAACTGAACCTGGTAGGAGGTCTTTTTAATTAAACTACATTGGACTCTTCTAACTTCTGCAGGTTTTTAATTGCAGAAATGGTGAAGAGCAGTAAGTGGTTCTTTGGCCTGAACTAATTGCTTTTATTTCAATTAATAGTATAAATAATAACTACATTAACATTTGCATGGTTTTATACTTTATGAAACACCTCCATTTGTCTAGTCCCATTTGGTCTCTACATAAAATACACGAAATCACCATTACCTTCTCTTTACAGATGAAGAAACAGAGATCAGAGCAGTCCAGTGGCTTGCTAAAAGCCATGTAACGGCAAGGAATGAGTCTATGCAAGACTCAAAGCCTGGGCGCCTGCTTCTAAAGCCCGCCCCCTTCTCATCTCCCATGTTGACTCTAAAAGCCTCACGTGGGCCTTTCTAGCCCTTCGCTGCACAGTAGTCTTAATGATAGAAAAAGGAACATTTAGGCCCAATGCTATGACCTGAATTCACCTGCTTATGGACAGAGGCATTTATCACCACTTAAGAAGTCAGGAAGGATACGAAAACAACAGCTAGGGAAACAAACGAATTAGAGAAAGAATGGAGACGGAGAGGAGGGAGGACGATGAGTAAGGAAGCAAGAGGACAACTCAAAAGAAGAACCAGAGAAGAAATTAAGTGATACCGTGAGAGACAGCAACAAGAGACAGCAAACAAGACAGGGTAAAATAAAATGAGGTTTTTTTTTTTTTTTTAAGGGAAATAAAGAGCAACAACAAACACATTATCCCAAAGCCCGCAGGTGCCAGCAATTCAAATAAACGTATAGCAATTAACAGAATTAACACAGCCTTAAATAGCTTGGCTCACCAGATGTGGACGCCTATCAGGGTTCTATAAAATGTAAAGTTATTACAGATTAAGCCATTAATCATCTGTTCAGAGACCATCTCTGGCTGCAAAACTACATTCGGTTTTAAATGGCTAATAATCACAAAAGGATGTGAAATGTAATGTGCACAATGACGTTCTATCCAATCCTTTTTCCTTTAAATATGTGTTCTATGCTCCCAATTCTCCTGCTTCTCCTTCCTCCCCATTAGTGATGCCATGAGAAAAGAGAGGTGAGAGGGTCCAGTCTGTCTCAGAGGTCTCAGTGGCCCTCGTGCTTCTCCACATGGGCAAATGGAGGAGAAAGGAGGATGCTGTGGAAAGAGCCAAGTCAAATTACACAGAAGCTTCAACACATGGGAGGATATTGTGATGGGCTCGAGTTGCCTGATGGGGACACTGCTCATGCAACCTGGTCTTGGCCTGGTCTTCCTGTATTTCATTTATCATTGAACGGCTCAGTAATGCCAAGGACAGAGGAAAAGAGAAATGCCTGTTGTCTCAGGGAGGGTCTCTGAAAACTGAAATGGGAGTCAGATGGAAGCAGTTTTCTGTAGAAAGTTTAAAATTCAGAGAGGCAGCCTCCAATCCAAGGCTGAAGCTGAGGGACCACCTTTTCTATCAGTGATCTTCAACTTCCTAGGACAAAAATATATATCAGGGGAAAGTGGTAGATGAATTAACATTAGTCCTCAAAGAATGAAGGCCTGATGGATAACATGCCAATCTGACCGTGTTCCACTGCTTAAGATCCTTCAATGGCTTCCCTGTTACCTAGAGAACAAAGTCCAAGGGTATAGCTTGAAATAAAGCCCCCTATGAAATGGTCCCTACCTAAACGCAGCTCCCAATCTTATAATTTGAGCCTTGGAATTAGAAAGCTGTTCGTAGGTTCCTCACCCAGACACCAGGACATGCCCTATCTCTGTACTTTTGCTGATGCTGCCCCTCACCCTGGAGCACCTCTTCCCCCACACTTCCGTGCTCTCTTCTACTTGGCCTCAAGCACCTCACCTTGGGATGCTCCCTGAATGCCAGGATATATTAGGTCCTTCTCCTGAGCAGCCCCAATGTAACTGAGAATCCCTCATGTTGTACATTAACTGTCATTTACTGCAATTATACGTGTCTGCCTCTCCCCACTAATGTGAGTTCCTCTAAAGCAGGAACCATATTTGACTCATATTTATAATTTAGCACAGCCTTGGCACATTGTAGGGTTTGGAAGATGTATTGTTTGCTATGCACTGAATGTTAGTGTTCTCCAAAGTTCATATGTTGAAATCCCAGCCCCCAATGTGACAGTTTTAAGAGGTGAGGCCTCTGGGAGGTATCAGGTCATGAAGGTTGCTCATGAGTGGGATTGATATTCATAAAAGGCACCCTAGAGAACTCTTACCCTCTTTTTTCCATGTGAGAACACAATAAGAAAATAGCAGTTTGCAACACAGAAGAGGGCCCTCACGAGAACCTGACCAGGCTAGCACACTGTTCTTGGACTTCGGGCCTCCAGAACTGTGAGAAATAACTTTCTGTTGTGTATAAACCACTCGGCCTATGATACTTTTTAATAGCAGTCTGGACTTACACATTGTGGATCTAAATTCCACCAGATTTCAGAGCTTCATGAGGTTAGTGATTCATTAATTTATTTATTCCAGACATACTTATTGAGTACATTTTTTAATGTCAGGGTCCATTCTAAGTGCTGGGGAAACATCTGTAAGCAAATAAGACCTCTGTCCTCATGAAATTCACATTTTAATAAAGGAAAACACTGTGTCAATAAATGACCAAAGGCAACAAACAAGGTAATCATTGAGGGCAGGCGGGATGAATTATCCCTATTTTTGCATTATGAGAGAATTTAAGCAGGGCAAACCTCAGAATAATTTTTTTTTCCTGACAGTGATTTGCTAATATGAGAAATATAGAGATTACATGTGCTAATGGATAGTCATTTATAAACTATTTTATATAATGCAATATATAATCGTTAATTATTATAAGCAAAAACATTGTATTTGGTAATGCTGTATGATTTCACTTTTATGTGCATCATGTCATTTTTTTAAGAAGAATGCAACAGAGAATTTTTATTATCTCCTTGTTACAGGTTAGAAAACTGAGACTGGAATAAGATCAGTGGCTTATTCTAGGCCCTACAGCCAGTGATAAAGCTAGCATTCCTAAGCAGATTTTCTGATTTGAAGCCCAGTATTCTTTTCGTTATACTATAATGCCTCCCTCACAGCCTTTTCTATCTCATTTTTCGTAGAGGAGCTTCCAATCATTCCTCTTAGCCTTGCTGAGGCTTTTCATATAATCTTTTTCTCATATCTGAGAGCTCAGGGGGAGGGAGAAAAGATTCTTGAAAGTTTCAGCCACTGCCATGTCAAGATGTTCTTTAGTTATCCCAGGAAAGTCAAGTGGTCAATAGTGCCTAAGAGCATTCATTTAGGAAAGATGTTTATTCATTTACAACCATGTAATTTCACTCAGCAAATATTGACTGAGAGCCACTAAGTGCCAAGAACCATTCTAGGAGTTGGAGACACAACAAGAACAAACATGAGACAGATACACTAAAACGTGAAAACATCAAAAGTAACAAGATGCTGACTTCATGATATTTAAGTGGACACAATCTTATATTGATAACGCAGGTATGTAGAGAACCGTCACAGTCTTGACGACAACATGGATGCCTTGTTGTAGCTTTTACACTAGTATTAAGTTAGGAAGTATATACACAAGTAATATCCAGTCCCTTTGGCACAATCATGGAGCCAGAACTTAGCTTTTAGGTGTGAAGTAATTACAGCCCCAAAGACAAAACCTATCTTGTGCCACACACAAAGAAGTATTGATGATCTGGAGCAGAAATTGCATAGGCCCATCACCATGTTTCCGATTTGAAGAAAATCGCACATAAAATCACTTAGCTTTATTTAGGACAACTTAAAGCCACAAATAGCAAGAGAAGATTGTTTTTTAAGGCAGCAAGAGGGAGAGAAAGGGAAAGAAGGGATTGTGAAGTAATTAGAGACTGTTCTATGGTTTAAGTGGGTGAGTGGGGTTTCTCAGGTAGCTGAATCCTAACATAGCTGGAAGCTTTTAATGCTTGCTGATTTATCAAAATCAAATACCAAGAACGAGAGAAGAATCTCCATAGACCTGCCCACAGGAAAGTGAATTGTAATGGCTAAATGAAAAGAAATAATACACCAGCGCTACATTAGATTCAAAACGATCTGTGCAAAGAACTCAGGCAAATAAGAGGACTTCCAAGTCCCTTAGAAAGACTACCATGCTGTACAGGGAAAACAGAGACAGGACAGGAGTTTATCAAGTTCTAGTTTTGCCTATCATTTCCGTTAGCATTTGAATTTTCCTTTTTCTAACGTGGTCTGAATTTAAATAAATATTTGTGCTGCTAGCTAAGATAAGGATATATTTTTATCACCTATTATAGTTATTTTTCTATTATCGACACTGTTTTCAGAACTGCCTTTACCTATTAAGCTATTAAGTAATACTTCTGACAGATTTTTGAAGCTTTCTGCCCTCTATTTGGGCAGCATAAATGCGTGTGTGTGTGTGTGTGTGTGTGTGTGTGTGTGTGTGCACGCACATGCGCACGCGCATGAGTGTGTGTGTATTTTATTTAGTTTCCACATGGATAAAGTCATCAAGGACATCTTTGTGTTTTTATGAGACTTGTTTCAAAAAGTCCAGGGCATCCTTCCTGATTAATAGATAGAAGATTTGTGGTTGGGAAATTGCTCCTTTGTCTCTAAGTATATAATAGAGAGGTAGCTCAATACAATTGTGCGTAGGAGAAAATTAATCCCAAATGCCAAACCTAAATCCTGTCCTGGAGAAACTCCATGCTCAGGACTATAGCACTGCAAAACCGAATGAGCACTCCACAGCAACCAATGCCTCCTTCATTCCTGAGCCACGTCCTTGGCAACAAGAATGTTGCAATCTTTTTCTGATGAGAATGCAATTCCAATGCACAGGTATTGATCGACTTACCACCTATGCAACTTACGACCATTCGACTTTACGACCACAATCGCTAGCCATGACTGCTCCGCGTCTGGCAGCACAAACATTGCCCAGCTGGACATACGACAGTGCGGACCAGCTTCCGGCAGCACTACCATCTCCGCATGCACCATTTCAATGTACATATAGCCTACTCAACTTACGACCAAATCGTGTTACGACCGGTCTGCGGTCCCGACCGTGGTCGTAAGTAGAGCACTAGCTGTAGTGTGATTTAGCAGTGTTTAAGAGTCTTAGCCAGGTGTGGTGGCTCATGCCTGTTATCCTAGCACTTTGGGAGGCTGAGGCAGGTGGATCACGAGGTCAGGAGTTCAAGACCACCCTGACCAACACGGTGAAACATCAGCTCTACTAATAAATGCAAAAATTAGCTGGGTGTGGTGGCACATGCCTGTAATCTTAGCTCTTCAGGAGGCTAAGGCAGGAGAATCACTTGAACCCAGGAGATGGAGGCTGCAGCGAGCTCAGATCGAGACACTGCACTCCAGCCTGGGTGACAGAGTGAGACTCCGCCTCAAAAAAAAAAAAAATGAGTCTTTCAGGGTTCATTAGATAGTGCATAGTCTGTATCTTTATTCTATCCAAATAGGGGTAAATCCCAGGGAGGAAGGGCTCTATGCCTACCATAATTCCATCAGAAATGATGATGAAATCTCTGAAACCAGCAGAGGCATACGTAACATCCTGCAGAGAGATAGCACTCTTTGGGTGCTCCTATTTCGTCCCACAGGCTGACAACAATACAAAGCTATAACTGGATTTTCCTTCCTTTATTGTGCCTTTCTTTTCTACCCCTTCCTTCTCAATTTGCACATGATTTATTACAACAAGGCTTGGCTCAAATGTCACTCCCTCTAAAACTGACTTCCACCTAAAATTTATGTTTCCTCTACTCAACTAGAGTATTTAGTCTGTGGCACTGAACACATGCTCTCCTATGCCATACTTACTCACTTACTGATCTCATCTCCCTTCCTACAAGACGAAGCCTTGGAGCATGGAAATCATGGCTTAAAAAGAGCCACCAAGTGTAGTTACAGCACAAAAAAAGGTACCCAATGATTATTAGATAAGTGAACAAATAAATTCTTATTATGCATCTACTATGTGCCATGCTTAACAGACACAATTCATGTCCGGACAAGGCTCACAGGGTAGTAACATGAATGAATGCATAGACAATGCCATCTCATATAAAAATGATGCTCAACCAATTTTGAAT
Organism: Cebus imitator; assembly: GCF_001604975.1. Taxonomy (NCBI): domain Eukaryota; kingdom Metazoa; phylum Chordata; class Mammalia; order Primates; family Cebidae; genus Cebus; species Cebus imitator. The sequence continues at coordinate 466,826 of NW_016107369.1, forward strand.
AAGCATAATAATAATAATACATATGCCCCAAGAGAAGACTCATAAGATGTCACAAGGGGTTGTTATCTATAAGAAGGAACACTGTTAGCTTCTCAAGAAATTTCCTCAGGGAGATGGTATATGTATCTCAGACAATCAAGCTTAGTTTAAACAAAATGTGCAGTGCACCCCTTTGATGCCACGGTGTTCTGAAAGAACTCTACCAAATTAAGTCTGATTCTTTTTGCCTCAACAATTGACCTTAGAGACTGAACTTACACTTGGCTGAGGCTCCTTTGCTCTCAGACAGAGGTCGCAACACATCAGCTACAATGGTAATAAATGAGTAATGGCAAAGTCCCACCATTTTCTCACAGCTACTAGGTCTCAGGGAAGAAGAAGAAAAGGAAAAAACAGTTTTCTGAGCCTTAATGTTACATTATGAGAATTTTCTTTCATCTCAAATAATGAGACCCTTGGGAACACCAGGCTTAGTGGAGATAAAATAATACATATATTTTAGATGGGGCACACAACAACAAATTGAGCCACTTTTATCTAGATCTTTCCTATTCGCCAGGTCAAAATCACGAAATCAAACTTTACACTCATCTAGTTCCTGTGATTTCAACTGTCTTTCATCTGTGTGATTGCATCTAATTTATAAAGCACAGCCATCTGTGGGATAAGAGCCTCCATTTGTTGGATGAGGAAACAGAACCACAGGGTACTTGATAAGGTTTGGCTGTGTCCCCACTCAAATTTCATCTTGAATTGTAGCTTCCAAAATTCCCACATGTTGTGGGAAGGAGCCAGTGGGAGGAGGCCAGTGGGAGGTAATTGAATCATGGGGGGGGCGGTCTTTCCCATGTTGTTCTCATGATTGTGAATAAGTCTCATGAGATCTGATGGTTTTGTAAAGAGGAGTTCCTCTGCACAAGTTTTTCTTCCCTGCCACCATCTAAGGTGTGACTTGCTCCTCCTTGCCTTCCATGATGATTGAGAGGCCTCCCCAGCTACATGGAACTATGAGTCCATTAAGCCTCTTTTCTTTATAAATTACCCAGTCTTGGGTATGTCTTTATCAGCAGCATGAAAACGGACTACTGCAGTACTAAAATGACAAACACAAAGTCATGCAACCAGCTTAAGTGAGAATCAAAACATAGAAAACCTACTTCCAAGTCCAAGGTTGTTTCTGCTGTAATCTATCACCTCATAGATTTGAGGACATACACAGTCATTGACTTAGACATGTCACTTGTTCATAAACAAAATAATCACATGGTGCATTAAATAGAGTTGGGTGAACTTTACCTCTTTAAGGCAGCCCATGAAGTTGTTGCTGACGGGGGAGCCAGGCAAGTCAGCGGTACTGGGGCTTCCTCCCACATAGAAGAAGTCATCCGAGCCCAGCATGGTGTAGTCCTCTTGAGTGTAGCCCGTCGTGGTAAGAATGCCATCCACAGAGATTGTCACCTGGTGGAGGGACATAGGGACAAAAGAAATCCCAACAATGACCATATGGTCCTATCATAACCCAGTGGCTTCCCCTACTTGTGGCATCACTTTCATTAAGATTTTCATGAGGTATACTTTCTAATTTGGTTGGATTTTTGTATGTGCAGCCAAGTTCCATTTTCTGGTCTGCCTCCCTGGATCTCAAGCCTTCAGCGTTCCCCTGCGGACTCATGGAAGACTTTGTTAGAATTGCCAAGCTGGGCACCTTGTTCTACCCATTGCAATCTTTACACAGTCAGGCTAGAAAATGGAACCATCCTCAGACGATAGCACTTGTCTCAGTTCATTGCTAAAATGATTGTTTATTTTTTACATGATTGTTATTCATGGTGGTCGTGAAAAACAGCAAAGAAGACATTTGATGATGAAGTTTGTTAGGGGTTGGTCTTTGGTTGTTGATGGTTTTATGTTTCCTTTTTTCTTTTCTTTTCTTTTTTCTTTTCTTTTATCTTTATTTCCTTTTTTTTTCGTTTTGTCTCACACCACGCTGACAAACATGCATTCAGGAAGGGAAGGAGAAGGGTCTTGATTCTGATATGGTCATGGATGATACATGCCATGGACTTCCCCAGGATAACAACCCCTCCCCTCCCTTGGCTGCCATCACCACCTCCAAGAGAAAAAATGACCCAAACCAAAAAGCCAACTCTAACAACAACAACAAAAAAAGAATGATGAGGAATAATAACCAAAACAATGAAAATAACATTGCCCGCAGAAAAGAAATAGCACCCTTTTACCAAACATCCATGAAAGGGGCAGAGGGCAGAAAGAAACGATGGGGCCTCAAAGCATGCACACGACATACACCAATATACCCATGCAGAAATTATCTGGAACCAAGAGAGAAGGCGGAAGAAAAACAAAACTGGGAAAGGAGGGGAAAAATTGGGGAAAGAATCAAAATCCACTCCACACTTACATGCATTGAATAAACTGAAAAACAAGATGGAAATGAAAAAAAAAAATTCAAAACTAAAAGGTACTCTTTTCTCTGCCTGCCACCTCCCTTACTAAATAAAAGAAAAGAAAAGAAAAGAAAAAGTCCAAACCCAACCCCAAAATACATGACAGAGGAAAAGGAGAATGAAGAGTAGGGAAAAACAAAAGAGAAGAAGGTGAAATTGGGTCGATGGTTGGGAGGTTGTTAGTAATGAGGAGGAAAATGAGGAAACAAATTCTGATGTGGGTAGGAAAATTCACGAGACAGGAACATGCCATGCAGAGTTTGTATGGAGAACATAACTGGTGGATATCCTTTTGGCCACGGTAGGGGATTAAGGTAAAAGAAGGGCAAGAAAGAGTATAGGAAGTTGAGTACTTTCCTCCCCAGATCACCTGTGGCAGCCGTAGCCACACAAAAAGGGAAAGAGAAAAGGGACTAAGGAGTAGGAAGGAGAAAAAAGAAAAGAGGAAGAGAGGGGGAGGAAGGCACAGAGAGAAGCAAGTCCTCACTATAAATCTCTGTTGTCTCCAGTATGTAACTTGGGAGTTGCAAAATAAAAACAAAACAAAACAAATTTAGCTGAATGGAGACACTTTAAAAAAAAAACATATTTTTTTAGGAAAAAAATTAAAAACTAGAGAAAAGGAAGCCTTCCCCACGAGATTCAACAAAATATCATTTTTAGGACAAGTGTATCCCCTTCCATTTTTTTTTTTTAAGAAAAAGAAAGTCTTGCATTTAATTCAACAAAAATTTTAAAAGAATAAATGAGTCTAAAGAGGATAAAAGGGGGGGTTGGAGAGGAAAAGGGGGGCAACACACGGCAAACCCAAAAAAAGAGACAATAAGAATGATATCTACCAGACAATGTAGTTTGTTTACCATAGCGTGTCCGATGCCTGAGTGCTTTGCGGAGAAGGGGGAAGAAAGGAAATTAAAAATTGTGAACAGAACGATTGTTAATTAAAAAAACTAAAAACAAAGATGAGTCGTTAGGGTGTTAGTACATTAGTCGGTTAGTAAAATGACACATTGCATGAATGATCTTGTGTTAGTTTCTCAAAAAAAAGGCACCCGACACAGAAAAAAGAGAGTGGGGGGAAGACAATGAGACCAGGACTCTATGGAAAACCATGCCACCTGGGGCACAGCCAGAAAAGGAGCTGCAGTCTACGTGCCATCGCAGCTCCCAGCTTCTTCCAAATACCTCTCAGACCAGACCTCGCCCTTTAGAATTAGCACCATACTTACTTCCCAGCGGCTCTTTTGAATGAATACCACCCACTCCCTTCCCACCCTCTAACACAAACAACATTCCACCTCTTCTGAAAGACTCCCAAAAGGTACCATCCACATGTAGATAAACGGATACAAAGAACTGAAATGCAAATATTTTGGGGATCATTTTTTCACATCTAACTCTGACTACAACATGGATAAATGATCATGACTTCCTCCCCAAAAGGTAAAAAACTTAAAACATTTACAGATTAAACCTAGCATAGAAAATCTGCATTACGTAGTGTACTCTAGGTTTCCATAGATAATTAAACATCTATGACCTACTTCATTTTTGTGGATTTGTGCAACCAGAGAGGAACATTTTTCTTTCAGTTTAGAATTAATAGAACTCATCAAAAAAGTTAGAATCTTCCCTATTACTCAATAAAGTCATTAATTTGTTTACTTTTCCAGAATGCATTGGAATCGCTCTCCCCCAATTCCACTTGAACAATGCTTTTTGAGCTTTTATGTCACTTATTGTATGGATAGCACAGAAGACTGGCAGGTTCAACATGATTAGAAAAGCCCTCTGGAGACCGGAAGACTGATAACCTCAGTTTTGTGTTCGTGGTTTAACAAAAGTTAACACATAGAGGTAAAGCAATGAAAGTTATGACCATGACCTTGGACTCAGGCAAGGTCAAGGACCAACTACCACCCCCCTACCACATACAAGCACACAGATTCCTCACTACCTTGCTCCCTAATCCCAGTTACAGTTTGCAACAGATACAGATAGTCCACATTCCTTCCTTTAGCTGTAAGCCATAATAAGGTATCTGGCCTTGGTCCTGGCCTGGCTTAAAGGCAAAACCATGTATAGATAATCATGAAGGAAGAAATGAGAGTTCTGCTCCATTTGGTAATAAGTACTCCAGGAAACCCCAGGTAAACTTGACTCAGATGAATTTTTGCCAGAAAAGCCATTCAATTTTACCAAAAATATGAATAAGGCTGCTATAAGTTTGTTGTCAAATATTTATGGAGGTATTTACATTTTAATTGAAATAGGAATGTCCCACCATTCAAATGTATCCTAGGGAACTCAAAAAGATGTTATAAGTATTAATTTTAATGGGCAAAATAATAATCTTGTATTCTTCACACTAAAACAAACAATTGCATTTGCAAAATCAACTTTACCTGTCAGAGATTTTCCTCTCTTTCAATAAGTTGTATTTGGAGGCAAAATTTAGTCAGAATTTCAATGAGGTTCAATGTTATATTCACTTTCTCAAAGAGGATTAATGCTCCTTCTGCCAAGAAATACCCCCAATACTGTAGGGCCTCTGTGCCCTTGCCTAGAACAGGGAATTGCACTTAGCTGCATCGTTGACAACAGACAGATGCAGTCACCTTTGAAACAGAATGCTCTCAGCCTGTAGATCATGTGCACGTCACAGCACATCTATACCCAGACCATGGATGAGCTCATAATCCTTCTGGAACATAAGGTGCTTTGCATATTTAGCCACCACACATGGCTGGGGAAGACTGTAATCACCATTTTGCAAATGGAGACTGTAGTGGAGAAAGGTCAAATGGCTTGCCCAAGGGCATGGAGCAGAGTTGGGCCTTAGAACATGAGGTTGGGGTGTGTGGAGGGGGGGAACATCCAGGGTGGCTTTCTCTAGCTGCTCTGGCTAAAACAGCACAAACAATATTTTGAATTACAGTTTGGTTTATTCTCGCTCAATTTCAAGGGCTTAAGTGGGCCTGATACTATTTTAGAAAAGTGTTCTTAGTAGAAACAAAAGTGAGCCCTTCACAGGTGAATTGGAATCATTCCAAAATGGCAAGGAAGGGTGGTGGGAGAGAGTTAGAGAAACAAACTGGTGAGAACTGTGACCTGATTGTGATGTGAAGTACATGAAAAGTCTCTCCTCCACTGATTAACGCCTAAAGGGTGTTATTTTGTATCTGCCAATCAAAACGAGCAAAAGGTTGCATTTCACTTTTAGGTCTAGTCTCTGCGGCTCACATGCAACAAGCCCTTATGTGTTAGCAAATGGATATTTGATTTGGGTTCCCTTGACAGTTGAAAAGTTCTCTCCTGGGTAAGTGCGGATGGGGAATGATGAAAGAAGATATTGGCAATAGGGTTCTTTGGCCTTGGAGGAAAAACATAGAATGATGATTCAAAAATACCAAATTCACAGATATTAGGATGATTGGGGACGGTGAGTCTTGTCTCATTTGGCATCTTTACCTGAGATAAATTGTAATCTCCCAGCAGGATGGCTTTGTTGACATACCTAAGTGTGGAAATGTATTTCAAATGTGTGCCAGTCTACAACATTTGTTTAGCATTAGTAAGGAGTTATACTTTTATCAAACAGAAAACATATGCAAACACCTATCATTTCTTATGCTTTCACATTTAGGTTAGAAGGCATTAAGTCAATCATACTGCAGAAGAAAATTTGATAAGCGCTTTTTGATAAGCACTTCAGAAAGTGTAGTGTTTTCTGGTTATGAAGGATGGATGCCATCCAACTGGTTTAATGACAGATTCGCAAGGAGCAAAACCAAGTGAAAATGGCAACCTGGAAAAGGCAGTCTCAGCACAGACTTTGATTTTTATAGGAAATTTTTTTTTGACTGATGTGGGTTTTAGAGGTATTATTATTATTATCATTATTATTAGTCATGAAATTGAAAACAACTTTGCTTGGCTAAGGCTTTCTGAGAATGTTGTCACCTGACGGAGTTGCCTGCTTAGAATCGGCAAGCGATGGGAGTTCCCAAGCACGGACAGAACCAGGAAAGGCTGCTCCAAAGTTGACTTTTTTATTTGGGTCCTTCCACTCTCCAGGCCTCCCAGTCAACTGAAGAGTCTCGGAGGGAGAGACATGGGCAAGAGAGTAGGACCACCGCATCAAGGAACAGAGAAACAGAGGAATTCAGAAAGATCCCGGCTAATTAACTCCAAAGCTAGAGGTTAACATAACACAAGAAAAAAAAAAAGTTGGAAATGGGTGGTAAATTAAAAGAGCAAAAGGAGGACTTTTTCTGGAAGGAATTAAAATTATGGCATCGTGGCAATGGCTAACTTAATTAAAAAGAAAAACATATATTCAAAGAATAAGGAAAATCTACCAAGCTGCAGAAACAAAATGCCGTGCCTAATTGAATTTAACAATAATACGATAAGATTAGAATGTAATTAAGAAAATGATAAAAGGAAAGCAGAATAAAAAGAATGAAAGTACTTATAACTTTTATTATCTACACAACTGAGTTTTTTCTTAAACAACAAGCACAAAGGGAGAATTAAAGTATGAGGAGAAACATATTTTAATAATTTTCCTTGTGAAATTGCAAAGACTGGGAGAAGGTTAGACTTTAACATCTCCATCCCTGAAGCTCTACCCCTCGTCACCTCACCCATCACCTGCTTTTCAAACTTACTACCCAGGCACCTAGAGGAGCCTTCCAGGCGTTCTCTCCCCTCAGCCATTACCTGCCGCAGGTTGCGTGTCACTTTGACATCGTGCCAGGCGTTGTCGTTGAATTTTCCATTCACTGGCTCCACAATGGCCTCAAAGGCCCCGGACCCCAGGTTAATGACCAAGGAGACCGCGCCATCCTTCAGAGCCAGGTTGACATAGTCAGCCGACTTGCCCGTGTGCAGGATGAGGCCGTTACGCTGCCAGGTCTTAAAGGAGAGGGTGATTTCATCACTGCTGCTCTGGATCGGGTTCTGAGACAGGTCGTAGCACAGATACTCTGAGCCTCGGAAAGTGGCCACATTCTCCTCTCGAGCTATAGGAAAAGAAGAGACGAGAGCAGTCAACACTTGCCTGGCAAGAGTCAGATCTATGCAAATACCAAAGAGAGCCCACCACATGGACACTGCCCCCGTTCTTAGGCTGATACCAGCACAGCCCTCCCTTCGACTCTTCCACAAGTCGTATATTGAAACACCAGGGAAACTAGCAGCAGAGGTGGCTGCAGAGAAATGACGTGTCCACACAAGTGGAGAAGACAAAACAAGATGGTACAAAAGAGCTTGCTGCCTTTCCTTCAAATTTTCTCAAAGAAAGACCTATAGGGAGGTTTCATGCAAAATAATCAAGTGAGGCTTGGGCTGCTTTCGCTTCAGGAATTGCTTTTAAGTGCTTGTAGAAGAGCTGGTTTAGAACGGATAATTAACTGTTCTGACAAAGGACTCTTTAGCTCCAGGTACCTTTTATTGACCAATAACTTAAAATCAATTACCCAGAAAGATCTGGCTCTGATTTTCATCCATCAATAACTCAGCTAGCCCTGGTTTCTATGGTACAGTCCCAAGCCCCGTGGAACATGGCTGGGTTGTTGGAGGCTGGACCCAAGAAGGTGATATAGCAGGTAAGGAGAGGGGAAGATAATGAAATTTGATATGTTTTGATAAGACAGCAAGACCACTGTTAAACTCAAGACTGTCTGCTCTAGGGTCTCCTGTTTTACATGACCCTGGTTGGACTATCCATGGCCACAGAACTAGGGTTCCACGGGGCCAAGACGGCATTCTAGTGGAACCCATAGGATCTCTCAAGACCATATTTCAGAGCCTGGGACCCTGTAATTGCCCACCCAAAAAGCCTCAAGCCTGTTTTCAGGGCTTGTGCAGGCCTCTTCCCTGGATCCATCTTTCTAACGGTAAATCATACATATTGCAATTGGAATAGCCATGGGGGACTATTTGCAGAGATGTGGACAGGGCTTGCCCATTAGGCTGGGGCAACCACATGCATTCATACCAGACCCTTCATGATATAGGACAGAGCCAAAGGTGGGAAGAGAAGGGAGTAGGCTAGGGGTTGGCTGGTTTCTCCCTGGGTGGCTACTTCCCAATGCCAGAACTCCAAGGAATCCAAAAATTCTAAATTTGAACCTGGCTTTCCAGGTAGATATAAAGGCATACTTGTCAAGGCAAGAGGATGAAATCTATTTTATTTAATTATTTGTTGATTCTATTTATAATTTCAACATACTGTACAGTGTTATGACCTTCCATTTGTCTTCTTGCCAGACAGCCTTACTTAGAATAGTCTACTTCATACCAGGGTTGGTCAAAAGCTGTAAAAAGCACTTCACTACTAAAAGCAAATGGCAATAATAGTTGAGATATGCAGTTTCCCTTTAAAAATTTGAGGCTACAAAATAAGGTTGAGAGAATTCTATTTTCCCCGCCGGAACTACACTCCAGCCTTATTAACCAAAGCCAAGTCTACTTCAACACACAACTCTATTAAACATCACAGCCCCAGGTACATTTCTTAAGCAAAATAAATATTTTCTCATCCTGAGGTAAGAGCTGTCAAGGAGACACTTTTACAATGTGAAGAGACTACTACCGACTACATATTGTTAAATTAATCTTAGCATTACGAGATCATTAAAAAATCAACTTCAGCTTCATACTCCAGAGAGTTAAAGAAGAGATCAAGTTTCTCTTGTGTGTTTCAGAGCACCCTGGTATCTACCTGCATATCTCTGCTTGCACAGACACTGGTATAAGCAAAAAAGACCCGTTCACCTATAAAGTCACCTGTGACTTGCACATATGTAAGTAGTTAGCACATAACTCATGCTGTATGCATTTTAGCAAAAATAGCCCCCCAAAGGTAATAAAGCAGAAGTTCAACACTATCTGCCTGTTTGAAGTAGATCTACCCAATCCCCTCATGTTCTGTTTGTTGCCATGATCTCGCCCCTCATTTCTGAAGAAATGTTTTGTTAAGATGCATTTGGACAAGCCCCTGCTCAGGAGACCTAGAGGTGACCCTGATCTAGAGTAGAAGGTCACAAAGCAAATGGAGTTATCCCAACCAAGCTCTTTCTCTACAGACATGGATGTGCATAGAGCCAACTACTATGCATGTCCTTGGCACCACAGGTGGCATATTAATGGGTGTCTTCTATAAACATTTAAGTTATACCTTGTGTGCCCACTGAACTGAGATAAATGAGCAAGGAAAGTAGTGCCTATAAAGAGAAGCTTAAATTAATCATCCAGCACCCTTCAAAGGGGAAAAGTCTGACGCAGAACAGCAAGGCACCAGATATTATTTAATGTGCTACATGGTGCTTAATATTTTTTATATAATTAGAGCAAGGAGTCTGTCAAAATAATAAATTTTAGAGCTACAGGGACTTTAGAGATTGCCTGATTTAATGCCCTTATTTTATTAAGGAAGAAATTGATGACTAGAAATAAGTGAGTTGCCCAAGACGACACAGTTAGTTTGTGGTGCTCTGGGCTTGGGCACGTCCGGGCTTTTCTCTATATATCCATTATCTTTTCTTTGCCCATCACTCTGGATATTCCAGATGCTCCTACGTGACTTGTCAAAAGCCACAGATGATTCCATGGAGCTCTGCATTGACTGACAAACCATTCCAAATTTTGAATAAATTGAGCCAGAAACCAATTCCTCTCACCTTACATTAATCACTCATTCGCCAAAAGAAATGTTTTCCTTTCAGCCCCTAGATCTGTGTTTAAAGAAAAAAACACCTCTTTTATGTGGGAGGCCACAGAGGGAAAAATGGCATCGGTGTAAAGAAGAGAATATCACCATTAATAAATAAGAAATAAAACCAACTCGAGGAAGAAAGGCCTATGCAAATCCCATGCATATTTATGCTAAGCTCCATGCAAATATACCAACGAAGATTTTATGTGGCCAAGTGCCTTCCTTTGCAAATATTTAATAGAAACTGCTGTAACAGTTCACAACCTTCCCAATCTTTTCATCCAACGAAGAATTTTCTGTTTACCTCTTCCTTGAGCCAGAGGAAGCTATGAAATCAGCATCACCCTGACTGCTGGGATATCTCCTCCATTGGTCAACAAGCAACAGAAAACTGAAAGCTTCCCTCCGAATCATATCCTACATAAGCAAACTTATATCATTTTCAAGTAATGGAATAATTTTCCCCTACATGTTGTGGAATGAGAGGCACTAGCAGTGCATAACCCAGTCTTTAAAAGAGCAAATCAAGGGCTAGAAAGGAGAAAAAATGAGGACCTTAAAGAAATCACTCTTCTGTATACTTGCACAACTGACATGATTTTTTCTCCCAAGAACTCCAATCTGTCTTGATTCCCTTCCAGTAGCTGAGACTCAGGCATTCTCTTATCACCTTGAAAACCATACTCAGTTTCCAGTCGGGGTACCTAAAAGGGGCAAAACTAGATAGTGACAAACATTCATTTCTAACCTTATTCAATCCTTTGAATCCTCCATTAGAAAAACAAATTAACACCCTGAATCTGTTTTTTATACTTGATGTTTACACCGAGAAGGAAGTTGAAGAGACAATGCAGTCACCTTGTATGTATTCAAGCTAAATGGGTGAAAATGAATGCAGGGATTATGTAACACAGTACACAACAGCTTAGCATAAAACTACAGCTTGGCAAGAGAGGAGGCACTGACGTGGCTAATGGACTGTTTAGATCCATTTAAATTATATCATCCCAAAGTTTACAATCAATTGCATAAGTGTAAAAATAAAAAGTGTTATTCTCACTGCATGAAAAGCAGAGCTCAACTCTGTATGACAACAAATCATTTATCCATTATTTGTAAGCGTACAATTGATTAAACACTAGATGCAATCTAGCTATGTATAACTGAAGATTCTAAATCAGTTTGTATAAGATATATAAAGTACTGATATTTCAAATGGCTGGTTAATCCAATACTGGCATATACTTAGTATTAATATGCATTTACTTAATTCTGTTCTTCACTCCTCTCTGCCTAAAAGACACCCAACTTATAATTTATATAATAATAACTCTATTTCTCTGAGAAATTCCAAAGCAGACTGAAATAGTGCTATATTTTATTACTAGGCAAGTATGGGGGAAATGCATGTACCTGCTTAATTAGGCCTGCCATATGGCTTGGTGTCTCAAAAACCCAAACTGGGCTTTGAGGGCAAAAAATTTGAACTTCTATAAGATGGGGAACCACTGCATAATGTTACTGAAAAGGATGGAAGGATTCAATCTATATTTTTAAGAGATTGCATAATCTTTAAAAATACATTTGAACTACTTTTTCAGGGGCTGCCTGGAACTGTTTCAGCCTAGATGCTAATATAGTTCCTGGATGTAGTGAGGTTTGCATTTCACTGGACAAGAATGTAAGCAAAAGTTCCCAGCAGAATAACCTAGGAAAGGCAGAAACACCAGTGAGCCGGGGAACCCAGGAGGAAGCCAAAGTGTGGATACTTAAGATCCAAGTGCAATCATGGAACGCCGAAGACCAAAGGCAAAATTTGACAGAAAAAGACAAAGAATTAGTCAAAAAAGGGCTCAAAATGAAAACATGCCACACATTGATAAAGAAGAATTCTAGGGCCATTTGCAAGCAGACATTTACATGCATCTAGATGTGTGGATTTCCAAATGCTTTCTTAATCATTATTTGTATTCTCTCAATGCTCTGTGAGGTCATTGTACTGTGATGACACCAATGTGAGGAAATGGAGACACAAAGAGTTTACAGGGGTCATCTAAGGTACTATGGAGTGCCAGTTCCAAAACTGTAATGCTACGATTTTCATTCCACTGCTTTTGCTACTTCACCATACCACTACCTTGATAGGAACTCAGATTCCCAAAGCAGATGTCTAGCACCCTATATCTGATACTCTGCAGCTGCGTGAAGTTCAAGTCAGAGGTAAAACTATTGACAATAGCAGATAAGATCCCTGGGAGGCAGCAGGAAACCAAGCAGGGAAGGAGGGGAGTACATTGACTTTCTTTCCAAATCCTCAGCACCAAGTTGAAAAAAAGCCAATCTGAGAAGATAACACATTTTACATCCATCAGAGAACCTTAGAAATGGGATTTTTAGATACTTAAAAGAGCCCATTAAAATGCTGACCCCTCTGAAGTGCCTGAAGCCAGTGGTCCTGTGAAGAACACCTGCTGAGCTCCAGAAAAGGAGTAGGAGCCAGCTTCCTGATGATGAACCTCGAGACACAGCAAAATTGTTCTCATTGTAGCATGCAGACTTTGTCCTTCAAACTGGCACAGCGGTGCAGTGCAATTCTTTAGACTGCATTCATGCAAAGATAACCTGGCTGCCCACCCTGGCCTGGCCCACCTGGAGGCACAAAAACACATGGGCTACTATTGCCTTCCCCGCTAGGCAAAGAGATGTGCTGTGGTCTTGCGGCCAGCCTGTGAACTCATTTACTCTCTGTGAAGACAAACTCAGCAGGGGCTATATTATGACTTCTCCACCAGTACAACTGCAATCAGAGGTTGGAGGTTCTCAAGTCGTGAACTCACAGATCACCCAATTCTGGCCAGTGCTTTCCAGGCAAAGAAGCCTCAACAAAAGAAGTAATGAGTCCAAGGCAGACAGGTACACAATGGCAGAAATAAACGTCTATGGAATAAGTTCACAGCTGCACAATTCTACTCATTCCTGGGGCATGGAGGGTCTGCATATCCCCTCAGTGCTGAAAGGTACCTTGAGCTAAAACAGCAATTTGAGTATTTTGCTGGCAAAGAAACAAGCCAAGTATAGTTGGTTCCTCTATAGGTCTGTTTCCTTACTGTGCAACCAGCTAAGAATCCAATACAACGAACAGGAACATCTGCCTCTAGGAGGAGCCTCTTAGGAAGCTGTGAGCAGACATCCATATTATCTGTTGAACTATGAGATGATCATATTTGCAAAAATGGGGGGAAAGTAGAAATCCTTTTACTGGAATGAATTCTACTGTACACTTAGTGACATTTCCTGCTAGAATTTGGGGAGGAACAGAATGATTGAGTCAAAAGGCAGAAGAAATCACAAGTGACTGCGCTCTGGGTTCTCCCTGTCTCATTTCCCTTACAATGTATTTTAGGGCCAAAGAAAGCATTAAGAGAGATCAAACTGCAGAGCCATCCCCCAAGGACAAACAACAAATCCTTTACCTGCCACATCCCATCACACAGGTTTTTTAAAAGCAGAGTGTACCAGCAGACAGGAAATTGTGTCGCCATGAGCAATCCTGCACTACAAAAGAAAATACACAGGAAATCTGACCTCCTGAGGCCATTTCCAACCCTTATCCTCAGACTCTCTGTAGGAAAGATGCAGCAGAGAAATAAATGGACTTCTCCACACCGCCTGGGTCACTCACTAGCCTGCAGATGCTTCTTGAAAGTGATGAGAAGGAAAATAGTAAATCAACTTGTCACTTGGAAAATAAACAGCCAGCATCCTGGTGAGGGAAGCTGCCTCTGTCCACAAAAGAATGGCCTGGAAAACCACGCTTCACTGAAATCACTAGAAAGCTAATGGTATCCTAAAGACTGAATTGCTGTCCATTGCATTACAATAAAAGTTAAATTTATTCACTTAAGGAATATTCACAGGTGCCTACTATGCACCAGTTAATGTGTTCAGTGCTGAATGCACTTAAGTCACATGGCAACCTTGTAAGTACAAATAATTAGTTGATATTTTACAGAAAAAGAGAAATTGTAAAGCTAAAAAAAAAAAAAACATGTTGAATGCCTGCTAAGTGCCAGGCCCTGACAATGAACTCATGTTAACAGGACATTCTGCCTGGTTGAACAGTAGACTTACGGCTTGAAATGTAATGATAAACGCTTTGAATCAGACAGACATGCATTTGACACCCAGCTCTGAAACTTACCTAAATCTATGGAACTGTAGCTTATTACTTAATTTCTCTCACCCTAATCTACAAAATGGGAATAACCACAGTACATATTTCATAGAGTTGCTGTGAGGCAGGAATACAAGAAAGTTCTTGGACCAGTTCCCAGCCACAGAAGTGTTAGCTATTATTGTTGCTGTTGAGAAGGCATGAACAAGCAAATAGCTGCCAGAGTTGCAAATGTCTGGTAGGTGATATCGGCATACAGAAGAGGAAGTAGTTGACCCTGGGCATTAGAGAAGGTTCCATATAGGAGGTCACACTTAAAATGTGTCTTGAAGTGTGAGTAGGAGTTTACCTACAAAGGGAGGAGGGAAATGCTAATTAGAAGAAACAGCATATCCATTGGTGTGGTCATTAGAAGAGCACAGAGTATTTTGGAAAAGGTGAGAAGTTCAAGGTGGCTGGAGCAATGGACATGTGTATAGGTTCAAGATGTAGACTGGGGCCTTCTCTGTAACATCCTTGAGCAGTGGGAATGGGGAATTAGCAGAGAAGAAATTCAGCTAATGAGTGGCATGATTATACTTGCATTGTACCAGGGGTCCAGTGGGTGGACAAATGGCTAGAAAGGGAAGAGAGAACCAGGAGACATTTCTAAGATAGGATGGATATTGCTAAAACAATAAAAAATAAAAAACACACAACCTTAGCCAATTACACTGCACATGGCTGTCTTCCCACTTACAGTAATTTTTGTAACACAGGGATCCAGGAGACATTTCTAAGATAGGATGGATATTGCTAAAAAAAATTAAAAATTAAAAACTAAAAAAATAAATACATAGCCTGAGCCAATTGTACTGCACATGCCTGTCTTCCCACTTACCATAATTTGTGTAATATACTGTACATTTTACTTTCCCTCAACTATCAAATCCATGTAAGCAAAACTGTAATTATGCTTCTTTCAGTATTTGTTTCATTTTAATTATGGGTCAATCAAACAAGCATTGAACACAAATAGCGCACTCTATCTTACAGAGGAGAATCCATTTCCCTGTCCCCATGACATGATAACATTTCCTCCCCATTCCCCAGAAGAGAATAGTTTTGGAGTAACACTTTGGCCATCTCTCCTTTATTCATTCTCCTGCAGTGGTTCATCTGCTTGGTGATATAGTAAGGGTCTGATACTCTAGTTCTACATCTCCTAATTGGAGAGTCACTATTCCCAGGTGACCTGCCTTTTACTCTCTTTCTACAAAGCTTGTGTATTCTCCTTTGGGCTGTCCCACGCAGTAATCCTTATCGCCGTAGACTCTGCCCCTGTGGAAGAGGCCCTGCGGTTTTCTGGCTCTTCTACCTGTTGCTGAGTGGGTGAGTTTAATTCAAGGGAAAAATTACAAAGAAGCCCAATCTGGCTGCAATAAAAGCCACATCTTCTAACTCTACCAGCAATAGAACTGATATTTGGATCCTTGACACAATTATGATTTGACTCTTATGTCTATTACACAATCAGTTCAGAAATCAGAGGGAAATATTATGGTCGTCACCTCAGCGCTTAACAAATATTGAAACAGGAACCAAAATAAAGGTTTCAGGAGAAACTCAGGATATCAAACTGGTCCTTGGGTTGCTTTCAGTATGACTGGAGAGGTAACAGACACATCTGGAGCCACACGAGTTCAATGACAAAAAAAAATATCAATAATGTTAAACCCAGCTCTAGGCCACAGTGTTTACCAAAAATACATTTCTTGAAGTTACACAGAGTATACGAGTAATTAGGATGGTGAAGAACTTCTCACAATTGACTTCCTACAGGTGAGTTTCACATTGAATTTTGAAGTTTTTGAACACGAAAATAATTGTAGAATATACACATACCCACAGACTTACATATCCTGACACCTTTGGCCAAGACCAAAAAGAATCATCAAAAGTACTCAATAACTAAGGCAATTTTACTGGCATACCAAATGCCATGTAGTCACACTACATTCTGTGGACTTCATGAGGACAAAATGTTAGGAGGGCCACAAAGCTGGAGAGGAGAGGTCTGCGTCCCTAGTAACACTGTATATTTTTTTATAATTTTGACATAAACAAAATTAATAATAATGAAAAATATCCACAATGAATCTAGAGCAGGAAGTAGATAATCTGAAATTTTTTTTATCAACAGTAGCATACATACCAACTCCAATTTCTACCAAAATTAGATACTAATTCACACATACACGTTCAGCAAAGAATATAGAAGTCATGAAGGTTTACAGAATTTGAGAAAACTCATACATTTGGATATTTTGAAGCAATAAATACGAATTTTTTACCACATAAACTTTAAAATGTTTATTTCTATCAAATATCTCTTTGGTCCAAGATGAAGGTGAGTAAAGAATTCTCAGTAACAATTATCCCCATATTATCAGAAGAAACCTTGGAAGATGATGTAATCTACTTGTTGCCTCAATAAAACTGTAATTAAATTATATTTTTGGTAAAACTATCTGCCTTTAGGTACCTAGAGAAAACAAGACAATCAGGTATTACGTGAAACTTCCTACAAATAGTTTAGGAGCCAAATGGATTCTGGTCCTAAAAGAGAAAAGTGGGATCCAGAGGTGGCACCAAGCTTTGCTTGGGTGATCAACAGGGAAATACAAAGTGTTAAAGAATTTTACTCAATGTGTCCTTCCTTAGGCCCGGAATATACAGAATAGGAATATAAATGGTGAGGGGCTGATAAAATTGACGTCCACTAATTTATACACATATACACATACACACACATACCTACACAACGATCACTAATTATTAGATACTACAGCTCTATTCATATGTAAAAAGAATAAGAATTATGTCTACAGAAAATCTCCCCATCAACTTCAGGTAGCAGTTACTTTGGAGGAGGAAGAGAATAAATGGAACCAGGGAGGTATTCAAACATGATTAAGTCTTTATAAAAAGATATAAAGCAAAAAAAACGGCAAAACATTAGGACTTGTTCAATCTGAGTGATGGCGAAAGCAATGTTTGTAATATCCTCTACTATAGGTTCTGTACGTTTTATGTTTGAAATACTTCATCCTTTTTTGAAAAGTTAATTCTCTGCTGCTGACGAAACATCTAACCTCCCAACACATCTCGAATGATTCTTTGGTTATTTGATTTACGGCTGTCAACTTTTCAGCCATATGCTGTAAGCAGCAATTTTTCATGCCTTTTCAAAATCTCCTGTTTACCCAGAATGTGTGAAGTAAAGAGCTGCAGAATTGAATTGAAATGAAGTTGAGTTGGTCCTAATGATTCTAAAGTCACCAGATCCCCCTCCTGCCCCATCGTTGCTTTCCCCACTCTTTCTGGAGACCCACTGCTCAGTGCCATGGTATCAGAGTTCAGCCTAGTTTCCCAAGGGCAAAGGGAAGCAATGCTGCTGGAAGCTGAGGAATAGAGAAGACATGTTAATCTGTTACCATGGGGTAGTTCCACGGCAGATACAGAGAGTCAAACAAGGCTGGAGTCTGGAATAAGTGACAGGTACATCTGCCACAAGCCTCCTAATGCTTTTCCTTTCCACAGCAGAATACAATCATGCTAGTTCTTTAAGAAAATCCCCACTGAGAAGCCTGAATCTGTGCCCACCCTCTTAGCCTCCCCTTGCAGGGGGAGGGATGGCAGCCCAGCTCCTCCTTTGTTAGCTCTGTGGTCTCTAGCCTGCAAGTCTAGACAGAGTGGCTTGTTAAAAGGACCTGGAGTCAATGCCTGGACAAGATCAATAAGGCTTTTTATGACACAATGAAAACTTTCTATTTTGTTAAATGTGGTTAATCTACCATTTCTGCAGTACTCTTAAAGCTTTCAGTGCCAAGCACAAGAGCCCAGGTGATTAAAACCCTGTTTGGAGACATGGACTGGAAATTTGCCAATGTGGAGGTACAAATCCTAGAAACCTGGGCTGTGTCTTCTTTCATAGCTACACGTGCACTTCCCTTTCCTCCCAAAGAAATAAATATGGAGGCTGATACTGATAAAAATTAAAAGGGTCCCATTCCAATGCTTTCAAGAAAGGACTGATAATTCCCAGGGTCTAAAATAATTAAATGAAAGAATCTGAATGGAGAGGTGGAAGAGGATGGGATATGTTGAATGGGAGTGGGGAGGGAGAGTTCTCTAAAATGGATGCAGACTGAAAAATCAATGATCTGATTCAGGAAACCTAAATAAAGAAGAAATCTTTAATGATTGCATATTCAATTATAATACTAATATTGTGCATAAAACTAGAAGAAAGTATTTATCTCATTTTTGTCATTTCTTCATCTCAGACTATCACCAGTCTTCTTGAGCATCAAAAGATTCTTATTTTTGCTATAGCATACAAAGAACAGGAAATTAGCATTTACTGAACCTGTATTATGCTCCAATGAAGCAAACACTATATATACAGCATTTGACAAGAATTAACCTGTTTTAGTGATTTAAAGTTACAAGAATTCAAAGCAACACAGAACAAATGAAGTAATAGAGATAGCATATCTACATGTCAATATTCATCTGAAATGGGACTTTTTATTAGGATACTTAGTATATTTATCCCTCACAAAAGCCCAGTGAAATAAAGTTTTACTAGCCCATTTTCCAGATGATAAAACTAAGGCTCAGAAGGGACTAAATCCTTCTACCATTTCCAGTAGGAAGCAGATCCAAAATACAAACCAATGCTAACCTCCAAAGTCTACATGCTTTCCATTATGCAGCTTCCTATTTAGGTCTTTGTACCTTTTCCAAAGACCCCTGTCAATAATATGCCTGTGGGGAATGAGCTATTCATTTCTTTAAAAAGAAAAAAAAATACACATTTGCATAGCATGTCACATATTCCAAACCACTTTCACATACATTATCTGATTTTGTAAAGTATAAGCACCCTTCAGCAGCTGCTAAAAGAACCTCTATCTGCTCAACAAGGCTAGATTTCCAGCAAATACTTAGAGGTATTAACCACATACTTTAGGATATAAATATGGATTATAAAACAATAGGAAATATCATGGGAATTGTGTATATTCACCACAGGATATAAGTGCTAAAATAATCTTAATTATGAGAGCATAAATAAGGAAATCCACTGTTGATACATTGATTTTAATTTCCCTTTAACCATTTACAGATGCTTCAACATCCCAACAACCCTCTCCATGGCCAAACAGTTAGAATCTGAGCTATGACACCAGAGGGCTAAGGTCAGAAATATGCTCAGGGCTTGTGCCAAGGTAGCTGCAGAAAGGGAAATGATTACTTGATTTGTGATTAAAAAGAACAACACAACTGAGAGGATTAAGACTCTCTGAAATGAAGTCTCAAATTGGTTCAGTTTTGTAGCTTGTATAGCCATTTGTGATGGATATTTACATTTCCTATGCTATCCATGAAGCCAAAATTCTAACCCTCTTAAGAAATACTGGGTAGGATCTATCAAGGGTGGTTTTTATCCATGAGTTTTGACAAAACTGTGAATGACTTGGATATCTCCACTATGGTAGGAGATCGCAGACTCAGAGAAATTGTGATCTTTGTATACATATCACCAGTTGGTCAAGGTTTCCGACCACACTTTGTAAACGAATCAATCGGAACAAAGAAAAGCAAGAATACTTGGTTAGAATACACAAAAACATTGTCCAGGACTTAAGAAAATGAGGACTGGTGGCTCATTCCTGCCAGATGTAGTGAAATCTCCATGTAGGTATCTGCAAAGATGCATCTTGCTATGGATAGAAGTTGAGATCTAATAGGAAGTTGAATGAACCTGATTCTCTGATTTCAAGGCCCAGAAACTTGGTCTTACCAGAGTGACTATATCATGGGAGGTTGACCACACCAACTGGAATGAACATGAGACTAGGACAAAAACCAGAATGCCATTAAAATAATTTACAATAAAAACTTACTATCGAAAAACTCTACAGTCCACAGACTTAGATTCCAACGATTGATTCTCAAGCAATGAAGCATTGGTCTAAGGTAAAGTTTTCATCAATCTATAATACATTTAGAAAAATAAGAAAAGTGTAGCACATTTGTAATAAATGCTAAATTTATGCACTATTCATGTATTCAACAAATATTTATGTAGGATCTATGCCACACCACACACTGTGCTAGGCACTGGGAATATAGTGGCAGGCACATCACTGTGGAGCCCTTGTAAAACTTTCATTCTACGCCTTTCTACTTTTTTGGTTTTGTAATTTCCTGTCTTGTAGAACGATGGTGATGACAGACGAAATTTGTTAACGTTATCATTTAAATAAATAGAAAAGTAGTCAACTCTATTTTCTTTCTTTTTTCATAAAAATTTTCTTTGTCAACAAGATCCAAAAGTTATAAGTAATCTGGAACCAGAGATTTTTTTCTTTGTGAGTTTTCAGACAGATGTTGGTCTGAACATGCCACTCTCCTGAAAAGAGGTCCACCAGGTGCTTCAGGTAGGGTAACCAGTCATCTCAATGTGCCTAGAAATGAGAAGTTCACCAGGACTTTCAGTGCTAGAATAGTTGGTTCCTGGAAAACCAGGATGGCTGGTTATTCAACATGGATCAGGTGGCAGAAGGTAAAACATAAAGCACTTCAGGTAAAAACTCTCCATTACCTAGAATCATCGGCAAAGAAAGGGCATTGAGTTAGTGGGATGTTTTTATTAGGTATTAATTTCTAATTATTTTAAATTTGGCATTTGGATTTTTGAAGAACTAGTGATTACACGAACAATTTACGTAATATGTCCATTGCTATGCTATATAACTTTTTAAAGCAATTATTTTCTACTAATCTAAAGTCATCCTATGAATAAGGTGAACTCCCTTTGAGAATTCCGAAGGGTCTTTGAGATTCCATGGCACTTTACGATCATCTAGCTCATTATCAATTATCATTGCACGCCACCACGAATAAACTGCTTTTGCTTTTCAATTATTTCAATTTGGGATCACGAGTGTCCTCTGTATTATAAGCAGCTAATTACGTTGTATGGAATGATTTGTGCAAACAGAAGTGTTGTCTCAAGGATTACCCAGATAACTCCAGGAACAGGTAGAAACTTCACAAAAGTTTTAGGATGGCAGCCTCTGGTGCATCCGGGTTTGGCAGAAAAATCTGTATTGCATTCCCGAGTGCTGCTCAGTGCTCCCTCCCCTCCATGCTACCCGCTACCTCTGCTTTAACCAGCTATGAGCATCCATCTGCTGGGGCCTTTTGAGCATCCCTCAGTGACATTGTGTCACTTTATGAAAGAGTAATGATGTACCACTACCTCGGCTACAGTAGAAAAGTAAGAAGACATCATTGAAGAAAGGAGAGGGAGAGGAGCCAATACTTAATGTTCCTCTTCTACGTGCCCGTCATCGCAAGAAGCACTTTACAAATATTGTCTCTTTAATTCTATAACCTTAGACAGTAAGCATCATTATCAGTGTTTCATACCAGGAAACACCCAGAGCCCCTGAAATGGGGGTGATGATAGTGATGATATCAGAGACCATTTTTGAAGCTTATTGTATATCAGGGCTTTGGCTCTGGCTTTGTATTAATCTTTCATGGAATCTTCACAACAACCTATGGAGGTATTATTATTTACAGTTTTCAAGGAGGGGAACTGAGATTTAGGGGTCCAGGGTCATCCAATTAGAATAATAATTGACGAGGGAATGGAGAATGAAGCTAGACTTGGGTGTAACCCCAACCTTGTTGCTTTTCTTACTACAAGAGTTTGTTTTGGGGAAAAGGCACTGCCGTGAGAGCAGGAGCTAAGCTTCTCACTGTGTGATCTTCTAGGGTTTCGGTGGTTGCTCGCCTGGACAGTAGCTTTTTCCCAAGGGTTCTCCCAAGGTGACAGAGCTCTAGTTATAACCCTTTGGCTCCCTTTTCTATGGCAAGACAGCAGAACTAACAATATAATCAGATTACATACCCTTTATGGCCAACATCATCTCCCAAAATTTCTCACTGCATCCAACCATTACTGGACTTGGCCAGGGAGAGCCAAACAAACATAGTTAACCATGTGTTACTTGAAGGCTTCAAGTTACTCACTCACTCAATCATTTTATTCATTCATTCAGCAAACATTTATTGAGAACACTTGTCATGTGCCAGGTTGACAATGAAAATACGAGTTCTGTCAGATTTTAGCATGTCATATTTTTCAGGTAC
The DNA here is from genome assembly GCF_001604975.1 of Cebus imitator. Classification (NCBI taxonomy): domain Eukaryota; kingdom Metazoa; phylum Chordata; class Mammalia; order Primates; family Cebidae; genus Cebus; species Cebus imitator. The sequence continues at coordinate 489,405 of NW_016107369.1, forward strand.
GTTATGGTAGGGAGTATCCTTAAATCAGATTATTGTGAAATATAAAAAAAAAAAGTTTTGAAAACACACAAAAAATTTGGTGAGCCACAGTGGCTTATGCCTACAATCCTGGTGACTGAGGAAGATCGCTTGCCCCAGACCACCCTGGGCAACATAGAGACCCTATCTCTACAAAAAATAAAAAGATTATCTGGGCATGGTGGCATGTGTCTGTAGTCCCAGCTACTTGGAAGGCTGAGGCAGGAGAGTTGCTTGAGCCCAGGAGTTCGAGGCTGCAGTGAGTCATGATCACATCACTGCACTCCAGCCTGAGTAACAGCATAAGATTTTGTCTCTTAAAGGAAAAAAATTATGCAACTCTATGGTATTATCCATATCAATTATTCCGTTTCTTACTCCAGTAGATGTCCACCATTTATTTAAAAGCTCTGCAGCACTCTATCATGAATTTCTTGATGGGCTCTATGGATGAGTTCCAAGGGCTGTGACTTTGGGTTTACCGCAAGGTATTTATGTAAAAAGGAATTAATTGGTTTTCATAGCCATGTCCAAGAAGGGGTGTGCTCCTCACTTCTACTTTGCAAATGAAATCAGTAAGATGTATTCTAGATATTATCTATGGAAAGTGCTTTAAAAATCACACATTTTCTATTTCTTTTTACAAGCCCGGTATAGTTTAATGCTTTCCCAAAGTCATTAGCAATATAGCCAAGACCAGAACCCAGGCTTTCTGATTTTATATAAGTCCATTAGTTGTAAAATAACTGTGAGGTAGATACATTAACAGGGAATAACTTTGATTTCCAGGATGTTAGATGCCTAATTCCCAGTTGAGTCCTTCCTCCAAGACTCCTGCATGAGTGCCTCACTCAGATGCACATTTCCATCAACGCCCCGAGTCACTGGAGCTGACACTGGGCAGCACGTGCCGCTGGAAAAGGGCTCCGGGTAAGTAGCGCACTGTTTACTGTTCACATAGCCAAGCTGCTCACTTCACATAAGGTGCCTCTTCTACACATCGAGCTCTATGTTTTCTTCCCCCAAAACAGTGCAGACTCTGTGACTTCAGGGAGAGAATGCTGCTTAATGACTCCAATCCACTCTACTAAAGGCCTTATCAGCTGTGGACAGCAGCTCTTCTGACAGCTGACCTTTCCCACTGTGCTCAACTCCAGGGAAAAACAAAGGCACTGAAACAATTAAAAACAGTGAAAGAAGAGGGAGACTGAAAAAGAAACTCCAGCCTGATGCAGAGCAGCCTAACAGAAAAAAGAGAGAAAAGGATGGAAGGGAGGAAGGAAGGGAGGGAGGGAGGGCGGAGGGAAGGAGGGAAGGGAGGGAGGGAAGGAGGAGGGAAGGAAGGAGGGAAAGAAGGAAGGAAGGGAGGGAGGGAGGGGCACTGTCATGTGCCAGGTTGAAGTGAAAACAGCAGTTCTGTCCGATTTTAGCATGCCATATTTTTCAGGTACATTATGGTAGGAAGTATCCTTACCATAAGAGGGAGGGAGGGAAGGAAAGAGAAACAAACAAAAAAACTAAGAGAGAGAAAAAGGACAAGCTAAAGAAGGTTGGATTCTCCAAGTCCTCTTTATTTCTCTTCTTGATGGCTGTAGAAGGCAGGAAAGGGCTGTTAATAAATCTGAGAGCTACACTGGTAGGGGAAAATAAAGAGGACAAGAAAAGAAGGGGAAGCTATGGCATGCAATGGCTTGTGATATATAAAATGCCTCCCCACTCTCTGTGAGCCCTGACAGGCATTCCAAGTGGTAAGAGTGCTCTGGGCCTCAGTGCTCTCTGAAGGAGAAGCTCCTTCTTTCAATCACACAGGGGAGCCCCCACCTGGCCTCATACCTACCCTCCAAAACCCCCCACAGGCAGGGACAGCCCTCTGAAGACCCCATAACTGCATTCCTTTATGCCATCACTACTTGGCAAATTGCATTTCTTTTCCATCTTATCTGAGAGACGTGAATAACTTTTACCTGACATTGACATAGACCACTTTGGGGCGATATACGCACATCCATTCACATAGAAGTCAGAGCATTCTCAATATTTTGCAAAAAAATTAATTGTAAACAAACATACATTCCTGAAGGCAAAAAAAATATGTATTTTTAAATTCCTGATATTTATTTTGAAGGGAAAAACAATAATGATTCATCCCTTTCATTCTCTGGATGGAGTTTAGGAAGCACCCGTGATGACTGTTTTCTACAGATCTGTGAAAGACGCATTTCATTTTGCTCTCCCTGTTGAATACGACACAAACTATACCGACACAGGTGCCTTTTTAGACACATTTGGAGTACAATCCTCCCATCCTTGAAGAGATGAGAACTGTGCACTATAGTTAAATCTCACCAAGTAGCAAGCTATATGAAGGGAAGTGAATCTGAGAAGAGTCAGGTGTTGCTGGAGTGCAATTTCCTTTCCTGGGTTCTAAGTGGTTCCCCAGACGGGATGACTCCAAGTGCCTGTTGCCTTAACAGTTGTTTTTCACTGGCCATAGGGCTGCACTGTTTAATAATGGCAGTGATCAATTCTGGATGGCTGGTCAATGCTGAGCACCAGGCTTACCTCTTTGCCTGTGCTATTGTATGGAGCCATCACAACTCAGAGACAAGTGCTATGAGAGTCTCTTCTACAGACATGGGAACTGAAGCTTGGTAACCTGTCCATTGTAAGAGGTAGCATCAAGGATGAAAAGCAGGTTTTCCCGACCCCAAATCCTGTATTCACTCTTTACTACTGCCCTGTACTGCCTCGACAGGTAACCTTGAGCCTCACACGCACGTGGACTGAGATCCATCAAGTGATCCCTGCTCTGAAGTCCCAAAGACTACCTTAATCTTCCAGGAATTCAAGCCTTGGGAATTTCTAAGGCTGTGACTGATTATTGAGCATCATTTTTCCTTCACCTCTGGTGGAGGAATGGACCTGTGTCCTCCCAGTCTGAAGTTAAGATAAGAAGGTTCCCTTTCAGCTGCTATGTGTAGGTCTTTCCTGTCCAAGTCCTTCCCAGATGCAAACAACCCAGGCTACGTCCAAGAGGTCCATGTCTCCCTGGAGAGTACAAGGATGTTGCCAGTAACTGTCCTTTGACGTAAGCTATTAAAGATATGAGCGTTTCTGGTTTTCTATTAGTCAGAAGCTAAATAAAACAAAACAAAACAAAAAGCCAAAATCACAACTCTGGATGCTCTTGTGTTAGTTGCATACTGTTGGTTGTGGGATCTCATGAAGATTAATATCTTTCAGTGTGGTGGGTTGGGAGAGAAGCAAATCCCAGACTTATCTTCTTTTTTTATTTTTTTTTTTGAGATGGAGTTTCGCTCTTGTTACCCAGGCTGGAATGCAATGGTGCGATCTCGGCTCACCACAACCTCCACCTCCTGGGTTCAAGCAATTCTCCTGCCTCAGCCTCCCGAGTAGCTGGGACTACAGGCACGTGCCACCATGCCCAGCTACTTTTTGTATTTTTAGGAGAGACGGGGTTTCACCATGTTGACCAGGATGGTCTCGATCTCTTGACCTCGTGATCCACCCGCCTCGGCCTCCCAAAGTGCTGGGACTACAGATGTGAGCCACCGTGCCCGGCCCCATGACTTATCTTATACTCTATCACCAATAAATCTTGAAAAGAAAAAGAATAATCACTCATGTTTTTCGTAAGATTCAGGCACAATTTAAAAGTGTATATATAATAATATTATATATAATATTATTTATTATAATATATAATATTAATAATAGCATGCATTATTTATAAAATACTAATTATAGTAATATATATTTATAAAATATATTATAATTTATAAGATTATAATATATATAATATATAATATGTAATTATTATAATATATATTATATATACACTTTTAAATTATGTATATATACTTTTAAATATATATATTATATATATTTTTATATATTATATATAATATATATAAGTAATAAATATATATTATATATATAATTTTATATATATAATCTTCACCACCAGAAGGAAGCTTGGAGATGTCCCTAGTCAAATGCCCTCATTTTAAAGATAAGAAACAGGAAATCAAGGGGTCTGGAGACTTGGGACTGGGTCACAAAGCTACCTAGATACAGAGCCAGGGCTCCCACCCATCACCTGAGTTCCAGGCCAGGGCTCTTCCCCAGGTAGTCTGCTTACTGCTTTCCAATCTTGCCATCCTAGACTTCCAGATCTTTCTCTTTCCCAGTGCACTTTGCTTGGTCCTGCAATTCTCTTCAGGAAAAGCTGTGTGAGCCCCTTCTCAACAAGAGATGGCAGTGGGGAGCATGTCCCCACTGCACAGCATCCAGCACCCGGCCCCGCCCTGTGCAGTGGGCATACCGCCCCCCTCTTGCCATGCCAGCTCTCAGCAAAATTGTTCACTGCACAGCCTTTTCCACCTCTTCATCCATCCACATCCTTTCTTCTGCCTCAAGAGCTTAATAAGCACCCAGTGTTTTAGGGGCGTAATAGTTACCTCCATGTGTGAGAAGAATTTGCATTTTTTAAAGGAGGGGGTGTTGCTCAGTCTAATGTAATCAGGACATAACTGGGGAATTTCAGGCATCAGGAAGAGTTTTTTTTTTTTTTTTGAGGGAATGCTCCATGGAGTACCTCAAATTACATCACCCAGCAACTGCCAATTCTGACTTTTCATAATGCTTATCCTGACTCCATTTGAGGTGGATATAGCATTTTGACCTTACAGTTACATATGTAAAACAAAGAAATCTTTAGGGTCTGCTCTCAATCATAGCCCATAGAAAATCCTACATTGGGCTGAAAGAGCACAATAATCACGTCATCATCTTCATTAGGTAACCGACCCTATAACCAGAAGCCTTCTTTCTAATCACTTACTTCTTCTTCTTCTAGTTGGATGGTGAAGGGTAGTGTTAGTATAAAAAAATGCTATCTACTACAGAATGGCTATCTGCTATAAAAGAATGGCTACTCTAAATGAATGGCATCAGGAGATCACCTGAGGTCAGGAGTTCGAGACTAGCCTGACCAACATGGTTAAATCCCATCTCTACTAAAAATACAAAAATTAGCCAGGTGTGGTGGTGCATGCCCGTAAATACCAGCTACTCAGGAGGCTGGGGCAGGAGAATCACTTGAACCTGGGAGGCGGACATTGCAGTGAGCCAAAATCATGCCAACTGCACTCCAGCCTGGGAAACAGAGACTCTGTCTCAAAAAATAATAAAATAAAATAAATGAATGGCATCTGTTATAGAATGGCTATCTACTATAAACCAATGGCATCTACTGTAGCATAGTTATCTACGATGGCCAATTCTTTATGCTGTCTGCAGAAGGGAGTCATGTAAACTAAAACATGTTAGCAAACAAGTCAACTGACAATTTGAGTCAATCATATGCCAGTGGCCAAAAAGAATTTTTCACACATTAGAGGTTGTCAAAGGCCTTTCTTAAGCAGTCATCCATTTTTAAAACAAATCTCTCTTTCTACTGGAAAGAGAAAAGGGTTACTGAAAAATTCTAGTGGATCGAACCATAACTTCTCATGAAATCTGCGTTATGTAGCCTGAGAGTAAGGAAAACATTGAATTAACATACAGAATGTATAAAGGAAGGCAGTGCTGAAATATTGCTCAGGCTTTGGAGTCAGAACGAATCTCATCCTTCCATAGAAGTCATGTGATTTTCAGCAAATTACTTAATCTCGTTAAGTTTCAGTTTAGTCATCTGCAAATTAGAGAAAAATAATAATTTATAAGTCCTGGGTTTTTTGTACAGACAAAGAGACATAATATACAGAAAGCACTGTGCTGGGATCATTAGTAAGTAATTAATAAATGGCAGCTCTATTAGCAGCCTGTTACAAATTGCACTTAAAATCTTAAAGCAAAATAAGTCATATCAGTTCCTTCAAAAGAGCTTAATACAAAACCACAACAATTTTTAAGATAAAGCTTCTGCTTTGCAAAGTTTACAAAATGAAAGCATGAAAAGGTCAAGAAATACAAAATCCAGAATGCTTCTCCCACAAATCTTGCCAACAAATGGTTTTGTGTCAGGAAAATCACTTGTTAACCCTGAGCACTTCTCCTATTGCATGCCCAATCACCCTGCACTCACAGAGCTGCCCTCTTTGTGCCACTTTAAGATGACACTTTAAGAGGCAGTGTTCAGTGTGAGCTATAAAAGAGTGTGGAAATCAGTGGAAGACTGTTCATTTTTCCTAGTATTCCTTTCTAAAGCTCAAGATTGCTTTGTGGGACCAGAGGAAGAGAGAAGAATCTTCTGATGGATCCCCAAACCCCAAATGCATGTCCTATCGTGAAATGGATCTGCGGTATCACAAAAAATGCTAAATTTTACATAATAAAGTACTTCACATCCATAAACCATCACAGAACAAAAGGTCTGTGAAATGTGGCATGAGGTATACCAAAGAACCTTTTCACTGTTCTGCCATGGCCATTTTGGGAACATGTTTGCTTGATTGCTCCAAGTCATGTGTGTTTTGTCTTGGGTGAGAATTGAGGGCAAGTGGTTGCTATTTGAAAGGCTAGTCAACCTGGCATCTGGGGGAGTGTGGTGCAAAATTCTCCAACTTATCATACTTCAGTACCATAGGGTGTTAATCCAGCACCCTCCCATCCCACCTCTTCACTTTAAATTGTGGACATAACCTCCTTTGTTACCAACCAGGAAAGTCTCATCTAACAGAATCAATGTTTTAGCACTAATAGGTAGTAAGCATATAACTTCTATGTAAATCTTTGGGTCCACTACAAAGATTTGCATAGAGGGTATATGCTTACTACCTATCAGTAAGGTAATACTTATCAAGCCCACTGTCACAAATCCAAATGTCCAGCTTAATTTCAGAGACATTAGCCCACCTTGCTTGAAGCAAGCTGTAGCAAACAATAGATCCAAGTGAGTAAATCCATCAACCAAAACACACAGGGCATCTAGGTGAAAGTTAATTATTCAAGAAAGGATGACAGTGCTTATGTACAACTTAATGGCAAAACATTTTACTAATGCCTCCTAATTGGACAAAAGATTGTTATGACTGAATAAAAAATTAACAAATGCTTTCTGAGGGAAATGTTGGTTTATTGTCTCCAAGAACATAAGGTAAAGAAAAGAAAACCACTCTGTTAAATGTGTGTGGAACTCTTACAAGTGATTTAAAAATGGGCATTCTTTTGTAATTGGAACATTTGTTATTTGAATACAAATAATTGTCCTAAAGTAGTGAAGATTGGTAGTAATTTACTGACTTGATCCCGTAGAATTTACTGACCACTTTCTTTTTTTGTTTTATAAATCCTTCTTTCAACCTACATAGTGTAGGTCAATTTTAGTTTAACATGACTAAATTAGGAAAATATAAAATTGGTGCAGTCAAAACTAAAGGGATTTTATTGAAAAAAAATCCTGTCTTATTTCTTTGTTCCTTTCACCTAGAAAAGAGAAATAAATTTCTCTAGGTGCTTTGCATTCATGCAGAACCATGCAAAAGCCAACACAGCTTCATCAAACTATCCCTCGATGCTCTAGATATTGTGATTTCTCTGTCCTTCTAGTCCCAGAATGAGATTTGGCTCATATTCAATCTTCACCCCAGCCCATGTTCTTTCTTACCCCAACCATTCATACCACAAGGATTAAACATTCCTTTAATATATTGGTTGATCCTTCTGAAGTTGGAGAGAAAGATTGGAACTTCCAGAATCATAATTCCTCCTCCAAATTGATGGATACTCTTAACTTATTTGGTCCTTCCTGGGTAGAGGAAAACTTTTATCTTGATCTTGGTTCTTAACCTATGTGATGCTGGGCAAGTTATTTAAACTCTCTAACTCTCGGTTTCCTCACCTATAAAATAGGTATAATAATGTAATAATTGTAGCTCCCACTTGAGGTTGTAGTAAGGTATAAATGAAATAACACATGGAAAGCATGCCAGACAGAGCATAGCCTAAACACTCAACAAATCATCATCATCATCATCATTTTCCTTGAGTTTCAATATAATTTCCAGCACCATAAACATGACAATGTTTTCATCTTCCTCTATATTCTGACTCTCAGATGCCAATAAACACCATCCACTCTGGGTGAGGGTCTGCCTGTTTTATCAGGGATTTCCCCTTTGATGGTATCTGCTATTCTACATGGTCACATCTACCAGACTGGGCATGTACCTCTGATTAAAAAAAAAGCATTCACTTGCTAGCTACTCTGTAGTGATATGTTTACTGTGAACAAAGACGTGAGAGGGAGGGGGAATAAATCAGAAGCAGTTCAAGCCGGTTATTTTTCTAGTTGCCTAACACATTATCTGCATGCAGCTAAGGATTGTGCTATCCAAATATTACATAAAGGGCCAGGGCGACACCTCGGTAAACATTCTATCTGCATTTGTCTGAAATGATGAAAAGTGTCCTGAAGTTGGAATCGGTTCACCTAGCCCGGTTTCACCTACAGGACAGTCTCTTAGCCAGTTTGGGCTGCTGTAACAAAATACCACAGACTGGGTGACTTAAGCAGCAAACATTTATTGTGCACAGTTCTGGAGGCTAGGAAGTTCAAGATCAAAGTGCTGGCAGATTCAGTACTGAGGGCCCTCTTTCTGATTTGTAGATAACCATCTTCTTCCTGTGTCCTCACATGGCTGAGAAAAAGAGAAGGCTCTTGTCTCTCTTCCCCTTCTTCTAAGGGCATTGTATTAGTCCGTTTTCCT
>NW_016107369.1:498194-591628 GCF_001604975.1 Cebus imitator
TTCGCTGTTGTTGCCCAGACTGGAGTGCAATGGCACGATCTCAGCTCACCGCAACCTCCGCCTCCTGGGTTCAAGCAATTCTCCTGCCTCAGCCTCCCGAGTAGCTGGGACTACAGGCACGCACCATCATGCCCAGCTAATTTTTGTATTTTTAGTAGAGACGACGTTTCACCTTGTTGACCAGGATGGTCTCGATCTCTTGACCTCGTGATCCACCCGCCTCAGCTTCCCAAAGTGCTGGGATTATAAGCGTGAGCCACCGCGCCCGGCTAGTCTGTTTTCATACTGCTATAAAGAACTGCCTGAGACTGCGTAATTTATAAGGAAAGAGGTTTAATTGACTCACATTTCAGCATGGCTTGGGAGACCCAACAATCATGGTGGAAGGTGAAGAGGAAGTAAGGCACCCTCTTCACAAGGTGCTAGGAGAGAGAACCGCCAAGCAAAGAGGGGAAGAGCCCATATAAAACCATCAAATCTCATGAGAACTCACTCACTATCACAAGAACAGCAAGAGGGAACCACCTCCATGATTCAGTTACCTCCCCTTGGTCTCTCCCTTGACACATGGGGATTACGGGGATTATGGGAATCTCAAATCAAGATGAGATTTGGGTGTGGACACAAAGCCTAACCATATCAAGCACTCTTCTTACAATCATTTTCTTATCCCATAAGGGGGCGCTATTCTCATGTCCTCATCTAAACCTAATTACCTCCCAAAAGCCCTACCTACCTCCAAATACCATCACATTGGGGATTAGGGCTTCAACATATGAACAGCAGGTGTGGGAGGGGAAAAAACATTCGGTCTATAGCAACATGAATAAATGGAAAATTCAGAATATAATTTTAGAAGCAAGGCTGTATAAATGAAAAGGTGACAGTTTTAGGTAACAGGGCTCCTCAAACTTTCCCTGATGTCCAATGGCTTTTGATTTCTCTAACATCTTGTTACCCTCAACTGAGGGAGAGGAGGAACTCTGTGGAAAATCCTAACAGCAGGCAAAGACTTCTGACTTCTAGATGATGCTCCTCCTTCCCTGATGGAACTCCTCAAGGAGATAGTCTTGGTTGCAACAGTACATTTCCAAGTCAACTGGTAGAACAGAGCCATTGCATTAGGGAGTCATACATAAAGTCACAGGAATAATCAGAGGACAGAGAAAGAAGCAAAAATCCTCAAGTTCTAATAATGCCTTATTTAATTTCTACAGAAGTCCTCTTTTATTTGGAGAATGAAAATTTCTTTTTCTCTTTTTTTGGCACCAAAGCACTAAAAAATATCACTACCAGTGGTCACAACTAACAGGGTATCCTTGAATGCAATCAGTTGATTTTTCTGATCCTCAGTTTTCCTACCATATAAAGAAAACAGCATTACTTCGTGCATTGTTTGAAGATGAAATGAGATAATGCAAATGTACAGAACACATGGCAAAGCTTGCTAAGTTTTGTTCTCCTGGGAGAAGATTCTCTCTCAGCTGTTTTCCAGCCCTGATGTTCAGCGTATGCACTTCCAGAGTCAGCATTCACAGAAGGCACAGTTTTCCAGAGGGACGGTGACTGTACTGCATTTAATTCCAAACCTGGTGCGCTGACATTGCCCTTCAACTAACTTCAGGCCTGAGTTCTGTGCTCACCGCCTTAGCATTGCCAGTGTTGGTTTGCTGCGTGAATATGTGTCAAGTGGCAAAACTCTCCCCACTGAAGACCCAGAGGAGAGAGAGCTTTGTCAAATGCATACCTTAGCCCACAGCTCTGCTCTTTATCTGTTTAGTTTCTGAGTTGTTTTGTTTTTGCCACATCAAAGAAAAAGTATATGCACAACTCCGAAGTGGTATTCTGGAGAAGCTTACGTGCATTGAATACGCTAGGCTTGAAGCTTCTTGTCTTCTGATTTATATGTTGATATGCTCCTGTGCCTGAATAAAGGACTTGTCAAGCCAGACACATGTTAACACCGACACAAGTCCATATAGCTTTTTGGGTGCTAACTGTAAAACAGTAGACTGAGAAGACAGGCTACCGGTATAGAGATAGATAAGAATGATTGATTGATGAATAGATGGATGGATAGATAGATGATGAATAACTGATAAAAGATAAATAGGTGATGATTGATATTAGGTTGGTGCAAAAGTCAGTGTGGTTTTTGCCATTGAAAGTAATGGAAAATGCCAAGCTAATAGAAAATAGAGAATAGATGGTAGATAGATACAGATATAACTTTACATACATTTTTAGTATTATATGTACACATGCTTTATACATATGTTTTCTAACATAGATGCTTAAAATTAAGGAAACAGTGATCTTCTAGTCTAACACCTCACATTATAGACTGAAGAGAGTGAGGCCCAGGAAAGTGAAGGATCAACTCAGGTCACAAAGCAAACTCCAAGCAGCAACCAAGGACTTCTTCCTTGCTTGTGTCCTCCCCATCCCATTAAAATAGGGCAAATGAACAAGCAAAGAATGAGAGAAGAAATCTGACCAGTCAAGAATCATCTGTCTCCTCCTAAGGAGACTCAACCTGGATTTTGCTGTAATACCAACTGGGCCAGAGAGATTCTAAATGTTCATTTTGCAGGACAGCATATCTTGCAAAACCAGCCCTAGCCATGGAAAGCCTGGCTGTAAGCCCCAGCCCTAAAAACTGATAATATCATCATTTTACGGCAAAGCTCACATGTAAGACAGAGCCCTATGGGTCGTCTCTGGCCCAAAACACAGGGATAAAGTGATGTGGGATGGTGATGTGTATTATCTCCTGCTCTTGTCAACTCCCCTCTTTTGGTAGCCACCCAGTGGGGAGCGGCTGTCAGCAATTTCCTTCCTCCAACAGCTGGGAGGTGGTTTTCTGCAGTTAGCTGCCATTTGTAGCAATTATGTGTATTAATCATAGCCTTCGTCCTGATGGTATTCTTCAGGAAAAAAAAAATGTATCAGGGCTTTTGTTTTTTAACCAAGCTGCTTCCTCACTCAGAACAGAATCTGGTAGTAGCAAGAGAAAAATAAAATAATCACAGACTATTTAGGTTAGTGCAGTGGGGAGTGAGCAGGTGTGTGGGGACATTGAGCCGGAAGTCGATAGTGCAACTTGGGGACAGTAATATCCTAATACTATGAACACACGGAGAGCTCAGCGTAATTTTTAATGATGACCTTCCTTCTTTCATTACATATTAATTCATGTATTCAAACATTTATTAAGCCCTTACTATATGCCAGGTTGCATATTCTTCAAAGAACCCTGGTTGTGTTTTAAGTAAGAACAAAACCAAAGGGAAATAGGAATTATTTCAGAAGCAGATTATCTCACATCACCCTTGCCCATCTGTGCCTTCTTAAGCATATCATTCTCTCATTTTTTATTTAGCACATATTTGTAGCAGAAGAGCTCTGAAGCAGAGAGCTACATGTGAATATTCACCAGTGAACAAAGCTGCCTAGGCCTTGTCCTCATCAATCTTGCACTGTAATGAGGGAGACGGCCCTCAAACAAAGAAAAGCCTACAGACCGAGGAACTTCAAGTTGTGCTGAAAACTATGGAGACAAGATCAGGGTGGAATGAGAGGAAAGAGGCAGTAGAAGGAGCTAATTTAGATGAAGAATTAAGGACACTCTTGAGGAAGCAGGGTTTAAACTGAAATCTGCAAATAAGTACAAGCTAGCCTTTGGGTGGGGAACGAGCGCAGAAAAGAGCTTGATGAATTCGAAAGCTAATGGGGCAAATGCATCAAGAGTAACAAGAGGGCAGCCTAAGAGGAAGTTGCAGAGGTGGCCAAGGGCTACCTGCAGGGCCTTGCAAATCTTGTCAAGAAGTTTGGACTTTATCCCAAGAAAAATGGAACCACTAAAGAGTTTTAAGCTTAGAGAGATGGGGTATGATTTATACTTTAAAAAGATCACTCTGGCTGCTAGGCACATAGTCCATTGGAGGAGCCGAGTGAAGCAGGGAGACTACTGATAGGCTCTGCAGTTGCCAAGGTGATGAATGATGGCAGCATGGCCTTGGATAGCGACAGCAGAGATGGAGACAAGGGAATGAAGCTGGGGTTTTGTTGTTGATTTGTTTTTTTGTTGTTTGGAGATGATCTTAACCTTGTCACCTAGTCTGGAGTATAGTGGCTTAATCATAGCTTACTTCAGACTTAAACTCCTGGACTCCAGTGGTCCTCCTGTCTTAGCCTTCCACCTCAGCCTCCTGAGTAGCTAGAACTACAGGAGTATGCCACCATGCCCACATCCACTTTTTTTCTTTTCTTTTTTTTTGGTAGAGACTAGGTCTTACTATGTTGTCCAGGCTGGTCTTAAACTCCTGGACTCAAGCAATCCTCCCCACTTAGGCCTCCCAAATTGTTGGGATTACAGGCATGAGCCACTGTACCCAGCCTGGATCTTAGTTTTAATTGGGGGTTGAATAAATCTATTCACCTCTGAGCCTTTATTTGGCTTACTTACTACAAAGCTGCTAGTAGCTGCTTGGCCTACTCTGTAAGACTATAGTGAGGACCTAATGAGATAAAAGGGCAACAATACACACGTAAGATGTTATTATCATGGTAACATGACCATTGTGATTCTATCCACTTCCAGTTGTTTCAAAACCTCAACTTGTAAGGGATAATCAGTCTAATCTAACCATGGAAATAGGAGAAGGATCCCTACCTTTGCCAACTTGTATCTGGCCAAGATCCCAGTGGAAGTGGATAAAGGGGTGCATTTAGGCTCTGTTCTTCCTGGGCCCAACACCATCCCACAGCAGAAAACTGGGCACTGATGAAGGCTTAGTCATGCTTTGAGGTCCCTAGAGTTCCACTAGCTGCTGAGCCCACAGCTAGTCTATTACCACTATAGTGCCCTCAATTGCATCATAAGGGCCCATAAGAGTTGTTTCCTTACCTAATTTGCTACAGGGAGTGCCTTGGGCACAATTGACCCAGAAAATTGCCATCCAGCATAGTCCTATATTCCTTACGAATTCCCAGAAACAAAATAATGCCCCAAGAGATCAACAAACTTCAAGTGTAAAATATGTTTTCTGTGGGGTGATACAGTTGTGTGTGTGTATATATAGCAAAATCTCATTAGAAAAGTGAAGTCCATGGAGGGATAATTCAACCTTTAAGAGCCCACAGATCTCAAATGTTTAATGGGTTTTTTTTTTTTAACTTCTAAAATGTGTTGCATGCTTTGCCTATCTTAAGAAGCAGAATATGCTGGGCATAATTTGCTTAATTAATAAAATTGTTAATCCCATATTCTGGGTTCTGCTATCATCTTTTTATATTTTCTTGGACAAACAATTTATCTTTTCATATGTAAAAGGAGGCTTTTTAACTAAATCAGAGCTTTACAAGATCTTTTTAGTAAACAGCCAATTTTGTTTTATTTTGTTTTTTTATTTTTCCATCCTTTTAGACCAACACATGCCCTACTGTGAAGAACTACCAGCTCGTGCCACATATGACTCACCAAGAAAATTTGAAAATGCTGAACTGTTTGACATTCTGTTGAATGAGACCAGTCCACTCTCCCTCACCTGTATGTCCCCACATATGGAATTACTATGAAAGTGCTTAAAAGTTTACTCTCAGTGTCCATATTAATAGCCTTATGGATCAGTAACAAACAGTTCTTGAATGGCACTGATCTGCTGGAAACACTTTGAGCAGCCCAGAACTAGATAATCTCTAAGATCCATCCAACACACAGAGCCTAAAATTGTATGATCTTCATGAATATCAGTTATTTCGCTGGTGCTATCATTGAGCTTGTACGAGAGGCTGGCGCCTGAAATTCCTTTGCTTGAGTTCTCCATGATTTCTGAGTGCACTTTTCTGGTTTAAGAATGTGCTTGGTTTTCTTAAGTTCTCTTAAGATTCTGGTCTCATGAGCTATGTATGTTCTGTTAGGATTTCCTTCTGTGGTCTTCCTTGGGGTACTTATGTCCCAGCTGCTATTTTTCCTCACTCAGTGAAGATTTAACAACTTCCAAAGTTCTCCACCAATTTCACTTACTATCTCTAGCCCTCCCACCTGGCATGAGAAGAAGACTCTAAGTCCTCTGGCTAGCTCTATCCCTTTCCTACGTTAAAAAAAATAAAAATAAAAAAACAAAAGCATGGCTGTGAGACAATTTCCTCCTCTTGCTGAAAGACTCTGTCCCTTTACCTCTGGCTGACGTCAGAGTCACAGTTGCCTTGGAAGTTCCAAAATTCCAACAGCTAGATAAAGGAAGTATTATTTTCCTACATTTCCTTGAATAATGAATGAAAATGAGATAATGGGGATGATTTCTGAACAGTCGTCTTACTACTAAATCTAATTTTAAAATGTATCAAAATAATAAAACATTTAAAAATATTTCTCAATCCTGAGAGTACTTATTTCCTGAACCAGTCACTTTTGCTTTTCAAGAATAAAATATAACTACTAAAATGGCACAAATATGAAACAAACACTAGTTTTTTACCTTTATATCATGTAGCCTCATCTGGATAAGGAATGGCAGTAAATCCACTTAAGAACTTAACACAAGCAAGTTAAAGGAGTCAGAGGGACAATATATTACTAGCTAATTAGCAAGGCAGGCCTTTGGTCAAGGACTTGCTTTCTACACAGCAAGGATTTGACCTGGCAGACCACAGAAATGGAATCATCTCTGGTTCCTGCCAGTGCTAACATTCCATGATTACCTGATAGGACACTAAGGTTCATTTCACTCTGAGGAACCATGCACGGGAAATAACTGCACAGGGAGAGAAACCAAGCAACAGCAACCAGAGACTAGCTGTAATTTTAGCAGCCGGTTTTCCTTGGCTTTCTCACCACCGCAGAACATTTTGTTAGAGGCCTACTTGAGTTTCCACAGCTAAAAATGGGAATGGCTACCAGCGAGAAAACCCTGCAGGAAGAGTTTCAGTATGCAGGAATGAGAATAAACCATTACGGACAGAAAAGAAACAATATAGAATAGCAAATCTCAACTGAGTCACAGACTAGTTCAAAAATCTAAGCCCTGAAGAGCGTAATTTTTCTAACGCTACAGATCTGGAAAGTGACAGAGCCAAAATCCTGGTCGGCATGTCCCAATATCAACGGGCTGAAACGCTACACTGTGTTGACTTATCCGTACAAAATCTTCCACAAGTTTTCAAGGGACTCAGAGATCCCAGGTTTGAAAATCTTTGCTGGGAAGTACAAACAATATAAATCATTCTTTCATATGATTGAAAACCACTATGTTCATTATCCATACTCTACCTTCTACAGATGTACACATGTATTTTTGGTTATTTAGCTCTTTCCTCATCAGCCATAACTAGAAATAAAAACATATTTGGAAGAGCCATTCCCACTCCATTTGTAATTTTTTCAAGACCCAAAGAACTCAGTAACTTTATCTCGATCTTTCCAGAATTTAGAGTCTACTAAATGGAGTTTCAACAGAAGATGAGAGTTCTGTGAGGATACAACCAAGAAGGTGGAAGAAGCAAGTTTAAACTATGCAACAACTTAGAGAAGGATTTTCCTCATGCTAACTCTATCAGTGATGTCCTCTGGACCCAATGTACGATGGTCTTTTGAAAAACAGAAAGCTATTAGCCACCAAAATGCCCCCATTTTCAAGTTAAAGAGCATGTCACACCTTTCTGTGTAACAAGATTTCAAGATTATATAATGATATAATAGGAGGTAATGAGCAGATAGGTATCTTGGTCTTAAAAAATAAAAATGAAAACAAAAATAAACCAATCTTATCAACAATTCAAAGCCACTTGTCTGGAATAATCTGTAACCAGCTGGTAATATAAGTTAAGATCTAAAGAGCTTTCAGTGTCTCAAAGCCTAGAAGACTTGCTCTGGCACTGCAGATTTTTCAGTAAGACAGGCTGCTGGTAAAGTGAGTAGAAATTGGTGAGTCTGAAGCTTTTCAGGTAGTAGAAAGAAATAAGTCCTGTCTAGGGGCTAGAAAATCTCACTTGGAACGGCTGCTGACACTTACTTGCCTGATCTTGGGTTCAACTTCTCTTCGCCCCTTTTAAAATCTGCAAAATAAACTTCAGTGTCTAGGCCCTACCTGTCTTCTCAGGGTTACCTCAACATGCAAATGAAAAAGCAATGTATTTGAACGTGATTCGAACTTGTAAGTCATCATGCAAATAATCGTATTATATATGCATGCTTTCAGGTATACCCAAAAGTGATTCAGAGAGAAGGAAAAAAAAAAAAGAGGAGGGAAAGTAAGTACAAAACAAGAGAAGCTATGGAAGGGAGGAATGAGAGAGAAACCAGGAAGAGAGAGAAACTGGCATGGAAACGAGGGAACAAAAAGAACGGAAAGGAAGAAAAAAGAAACCGGTGCTGGTACAGTAACAAATAAATCCCCCCAGCATGACAGCCTTCTGCTAAAGCATTTCATTTTCCCACAACATAATGGTGTGTTATTGCCCATTATCTGTTCTGTCAGTGTCAGAGTCGATATTAAATGAGGGGCAGCTGCATTTAGCTGCCATTTTTCAGCTGCCTTCACGTTGCCATGGAGACCCGGTTGTTTCTTGGTGAACCTGCCAGGAAAGTAAGGAGGAGTTGGGTGGAGGGGGAGCAAAGGCTGCACGGGGTTGGGGCGTCAGGGCCGGAAGTGAGAGGAAGGCCAAGGGCCAAGGGCAGGGGAACCTGACAAAGGAGAGAACAGCATGGAGCTGGCTTCTCATTCTCTGCTTGCACCTGATAAATCAGCCATTTCCAAAACACGATCTATATTCCAGTGGTCCTACACAGCAGATTCCCCTCTGCATTTCCTCTCAACTCAAATTCAACAGCAGCTGAGTGGATCTGAGTTCAGAGACAGTCGCAGATTTCTTCCTTCAACTCCTTCCATTTCTCCCCACACCCGCCCCCTATGGCTTCGCCTCTACCTTAGTGTCAATTTTAGAGAATGACTTTGAATCTCTCAATCTGCACCACTTAGAATAGAAAAATCAGCTTCATCAAGGACATCAATACCTAGGCTCTGCTCAACCCATGTATTTTTTTCTAGAAGGTATTTGGTTTTTTCACAGAAACATCAAATAATTTACATAAAGTTTCAGAAACCAGTGAATGTTCCCCCATCGCAAATTGTAATATCAAACAGAGACAGTTTACAAATAAGAGAAGGAGACCTGGCATAAGAAACCAGCACAGACCCCAAGTGATAAGCCCTGAGGACCTAGAAAACAGATTATTTGCCCAAAAGGGGCAGCAACCCTTTTGCCCTTGGAAGAGCAGGAGCCTGGCTGGCCAGGTCTTAGGATTTTTCTTTGGATAAAATTAGTTATCTTTGGATAAATAATAAAAATGAGCTTATTATTGAATAAACTACCTCAATTGACAAATTTCGAATTTTTACATGTTGGCTGAGCTCTTTAAAAATATTTCTACAGGTGCTGTTACTTTGCAGCTGGACTGCATCCAATGTCAGTTTAAAATGAGGCTAAGAAAGCCTAAGAAACTTGACAAATCTCTTCACCTTCCCAAATTTAACTTTCCATTCCATAATCTAATTTCTCTTTATCTCTCTCCCTCCCTCCATCTCTCTTTCTTTCTCTCTCCCTCTCCTTCTCACTATCTCATATTCTGTTACATAGTAGAAGGTGAAGACAGTGTGAATTCACTTCTTCAAGCATCCCTGTTCACTGGTACCATTCACGAATTTGCATATGAGGTAAACGTTTTCCAAGAGCCCTGAAAATTATGTGCCAGGTATCAGAGGAGACCACAGGGTGGCTTCCTGTCAGCCTAAGCCCCATTAGTACTTGCGCCTGTAGTGTCTTTTCCAATATAAGCATCCTTTTTCTGGTTTTTAATGATCAATTATAAGAATAAGAAAAGTGGTCATTTACTGAACACTTAATAGGTGCCCAAAAGTACTTAACATGTACTTTCTGATTAACATCTCACAAGAACTCCTGGAGTCATACATTATTATTATCCCATTCAACAGATGAGAATGCTGAGGGTCAACAGTATATGCAAGGTCATGCAGCTAGTACAAGATTGGGCCAGGAATCCACTCACATCTTTCAGATCTCAAAGCTCAAGTGCTTAATCCCTAAGTTCTACCGTCTCCCTACAAATGAAGAAAATCCCAGAGTCTAGTTTTATGATATCCTATAGATTTCCTTTTTGGTCCCAAACTTTAAAGCAGTGTGATCATTTTTGCTGGGACCTGGCTTACTCCATCATCCTCATATTCAGGACTTGAACTCAGATCCAGAACAAGTAAACTTAATAAACATTTATAGAACTCTCCACTTCAAATACACAAAATATACACTCTCATCAGTACCACATCACACCTACTCACAGGTTTAAATGAAATATTGGTTGGCTGCTTGTTTGTTATTTTCTTCCCTCATTTTTTCCTGTCTCCATTATTAAGCACAGTTATTGGTATAAAAGAGGTTTTCAATGCCCATTTTTAGCCTGCAGTCTAGCCTGGGCAATAAAGCAACACTCCCGTTCTCTCTCCCTCTTCCTCTTTCTTCCTCTCCTTCATTATTTTTTTTCTTTCTTTCTCTCTTTAAAAAAAGTAAAAATAATAATAATAATAAGTTCAATTAATAACGTCTTTCATTAGAATCCTGGCTTTACTTTCCTAAGTTGACTTTCACCTGTGCCACTTCACCCTTTTTCTCATGGAGGTTATCTCATGATCTTTGTCTTTCTCTGTCCTGCCCTTAACTACTTCCTCCTCCAAATTACAGCCAGTGTGATCTTTCCATGTGTAAAGAGGATCACATCATTCTCTTCCTTCTCAAATCAATCAAGGTCTCCAGTTATTACTTTCAAGATGAATCTCCATCCTGACTGAGCCATTTTCAACGTCTTTCTGATCTTACTTCCTTCCTGACCTGGCCCAGTCATCCCCTGAAGCCTCATCCACATTCACTCCCTCCCAAAGCATACTTAATGCCCGTAGCGTTAACCAACCTATAGCTTCTCAAACATTGTCGATTGCTACAAGGCTCCCTATGCCCAGTCCTTTTTCTGGAATGCCTCTCCAGCTCCTCCTTACCGATCTGTGTCCTACTCACCCTTCCCAACACAGTTCAAGCCTCCTCTCCTCCAGGCAGCTCTTGTGATCCCCACGTCTAAGTCAGATGCCCCTTCTCTGAGTGTCCTCTGCCCCAGGGGTAGCACTATGGTAATAATTATCATGCGACACTGTAATCTTCTCTGAGGCAAGGGACCCAGGCTAGGCTATTCAATTCTGCATCCTAGAACACTGTACATTGTCATTAAATGGTTATTGAGTAGATTACCCATCTCAGTCAACAAAGAAATAAGGTTATTTCTAAATCTGTACATATATCCTTTCCTGGCATTAGATATTTGGATCAAGTGACACAGAGCTCAATAAGATTTTCCTTGTTGGCACTACACCCTGTACCAGGATTCCTAAACAATGTCCCGCTAGTAAGGATTTAGTGCAGTATATACACAAATATGTACATAAGTGCATATCTGCATAAATTAATCTATTTACGTGGAAACAGTAAAGAGATGTTTTAATACACAATGATGTTTGGGATATATTCTACAGGATGGCTTTGGATGACAACCATGGTAGCCTGTCTCTCTTTTGGCTAAAGGTGTAACTAGGTTAGGGTTTTCAGAACACAACTGACATCTCTCTTTCTCTATCCAAGCATCCTTAAGTGCGTGGAAGGTTGTAACATTTCAGACCCACAGCAGGTGACTCCTATCCCAGACCTATGCAGACTAAAACTACCACCATCTCCACCAAGACTCTCGGAGTCCAACTTAACGTTTCATCTCTGGTTTTCTTTATACCTTAACATTGTTGTCTTAACAAAAGGCCATTTCCCTCCTGTCTCCATTTTTTCAATTGGAAAACTTAGAATTTTCCCACGTCACTTACACACTAACCAACTTCTTGAGTTTCCCTAACAGCTACACTCCTCTTGCTTTACAGTGCAAAAGAACACATAGAAATATTCCCACCAGTCAGCTCTTCTATTATAGAATGTTAAAAAGTCTAGGCCAAAAAATGTCCTCTAGTGGCCAAGTGGCTCTGTGAATATCTGAGGATGTAAGAGTGACAGACTGCCATTTCTTTCAGTAAATACACATGCACATCCTGAGAAACCTTAACACAGGTCATGGAGAACAGCAACATAGCATACCTGGTTCTTCCCTTACTTGCCAGAATGGAACTGTTCACTTTCACTCAACTAATAAATTTGGTAGGAATAAATCTGATCTGAAAGCTCTCCATGATAAGGTCATAAGAATAAACACACTTCCCTCTACACATCTGTATCCCGAGTCTCTAGCACAGCACCAGACACATAGCAGGTGCATGATAATAGTACTGACATGAAGAAGGCACTGCGGGGACTTCCGGACTCATAGCTGGGCCAGTGACGAAGGAGGGGACTGAGCCGAAGGAGGCAAGACCATTGTGTCAGGAAAGCAGGTCAGAGCTCAGGTTTTCCTGAAGAGACAGGTGTCCTTCCCAAGTTCTTAGACCTCAGTCCTTTAAGATTAATAAAGGAGCCAGCTCAAAGGGGAAGGCAAAAAAGGATCGGATGCTTTCATGGAAGCTTGGCAGGAAGGGACTCCCTATATTAGAATTCATCTCTGATTCCTCAAACTACTGATCCTCTTGTGATGAATAAAATATGCCACTGGAGTGAATGTTTCACATTAATAAAGATATAATTTGGTCCTCCGAGGTGTAGGAAAAGGAGTATTCTCCCAGGTAGGAGATGGAGCTGTTTCTCCACCTCTAAAACTTATCAAAGTCTTCTTACAAAAACTTATAACACCCTCAGCTCCAACAGACAATGGGGCTGTGATCATAGAAATTATTAGCATTCCAACCAGAATCAGGGAATTCATTCTAGGAGGACGAGGAACAGGAAAATGAAGACGATCTAAAACAATGAAAGGTTAAGGAAAATATTTCTCTTGCAATAAAGACATATTTCTCACAATTTCCATTGAGATACTTAGGTACATACATTACTTAAAAACAATCACCATATGTTTTCACTCCCCAATAAAAGCTTGCTGCATTTGTGGAGAAGGTAATGTTTTGGCTTTGCAACAGAGAGTACATAGTGTTTGTCAACAACACGCTGCAGGTACCAAACAAAATATGGCCTCTGAGTTGACTGTCTCCTGGAAAAGAAAGCCCTGGCTTCTTCAGGAACTGGAGCATTAAATTAGCAGTATATTTATTTCAAAACATATTTACTGAGCTCCTAGGACACTGTGTTAGGCTCCAGGAATACAGATTCGAATAAAACATGGCCGTTCACTTAAAAAGTTCACAGCCTATCAGGAGAGACAGTAAGTGTTTATTTAAATATAATGTGCTCTCAGAGTACAGGGCAGGCAAATTCAGCAAAACTAAGGAAGGGAACAAGAGAGACAGGGAAGGTTTTCTGAGTGATGAAAGAGCTGAGGTAGTCTAGAAGAATGAGTACGAATTGCTTAGGGGAAAAGATAGGGAAGAGTTTCCAGGCAAAGGAAATCAAATGATCAAAGAAAACTGAAGTTGATATTTCCTGACTAAAACATGTCAGATGAGGGCATGGCCTTGCCATATGACTACAGAGGAATCATAGGGGAAAGTCATTCAAGAGTTATGCATTGAGCATAGCTTATATTTATAGCACAAATCCATTTTTAGGTGTTAATGTGTAAATTTCTAGAAAAACGTGGTTATTGCCATAAGGGGAACAGATGCCTTTGATTTTTCTAGTTTAAAGAAATTCAGCTTCTCTTCTAGTCTTATACCCATGTCCCTTGTCCTGCTTGATCTTTTTTTCTCTCTCTTGTGAGTCTCCACCTCCTCAATTTTTCGTGCTGCTTAAAATAGCGCATCATCTATCCTTCTTCACACATTTTGTCATTCTGCTGATCCTAAAGAATGAAAAACATGTATACACACTCGCACACTTAAAATCGCATGAAGACACCATATGTTGAACTTTGTGATTATTTTGTTATTTTAAAAAATCTGACTGTCACAATCCTCTTTTAAAAAGTGGTTCCAATATTTACATGTAGCAGCTTTGTACACCAATGAAAACTGAAGCTTTTCCCAACTTGTTAAATATGGTTTACTACTACACCATTTAACATGTGTAAAATGTGATTCTTCTTTTTGTTTTATTTTTTTTAAAGAAGTCCCAAAAAGTGTAGATGTTCAAATATAGCACTTCTGGCTTCTGTTTGTAAAGAGTGTGAAATGAGTAAAGATTTGATAGAAAAACACCCAGAGATGGCGCCTCCCATATTTTTTTATGACCGTGTGTAATAAGGTGCTTGCCCACTAGCATTTTTATATGACATTAAATTCCAGGACCTCACAGTGTTAGTTTTGATCTGACCTGAATGTCAAATTAGAGGCCAGAGATCCAATATATATTATTCACTTGGATTTTTTTTCCGTCTGAATTTCTTTGAATATTTCAATGGCATCACTCAAATAGAATGTTTTTCTCCCCCTTTTATAGGGCACAGTCATTTAATTCCAGCAGAATCTGTGTGTCAGAGTTGAGTGTTTCCCTTTGAGCTTCAAGGAAGTGCTCTAACTTATACAATTAGATGTCAAGATACTAATGACTCCTTGCTCTTGAAGAGTGAAAACTGTGACATCAAAGGTGACTTGTCTCATCAAAATACAGCAAGCTTCCTCTTGGGCCTAAGGGAAGATTATGGCTTAAAACTCAAAAGGACCAGAGATGACTCCAAGTCAACTTGCGGAGTAGAGGTGAGGAAGTGGTAGAGGGGGAAATCAAAATCCTTTGCCTTGTACTAGATCTGTTTAGAATCATGCCTTTAGGAAAATTGCTCTGAGAAAAAAAAAAAACGTGACTCCAGGGCATAGGCTGCTGACAATGTATTTTGTAAATCTGATCGGGAATAGCCTTCGAGACTGTTTTGAGAGTTAGGACTCTGCATTTAGTCTCTGGTCTGTCATAAACCCCTGCTGTAAGGGCATTATTGAAAGAGTGCTTTCAATACTTTGAATGTGGATCTTTATTGTTATCTTCATGACTGACTACTAAAGGGACTCTTATGAGTTCCTAAGGTTGAACAGCCTAGAGTGTAAAAGAGTCTCTCTTGATATTCTCATATGGAGTCTCACAGGGAGGTCTTAACATGAGTGGTTGGGCCCCTTTGCCCAATCAATGTCCTAACTCCTCCAAGACTCAAATTCCTCTTCCATAAAATAAACAGAATTAAGGAGATCTCTAAAATCCTTTGCAGCACCAAACAGTCAGCTAGGTTAGAGTAGGCTCGTTCTCACTTTTCCCATTTACAATCAACATGAGAATGGACCTCAGAAACATGAAAGAGGATTTTGCTTTAACTTAACACTAAATTTCCTATTTCTCACCACGCAGTAGTTAGTATTCAGTTGTAGCCCTTGCTTAGAGGGCTCTTTTTTCAATCTCTTCTTGGGTTATTTCTCTATACAATGATACCATAAGCATTTAGGAATAGTCCTGTGATTCTCTTGTCATCTCTTCACAAAAATAAGCAAGTGAATAAATGGTATTTGTAAGCCCAAACAAACAAACAAAAATGACCAAGACAGGATGATAAGGTTTGGCTGTGTCCCCACCCATATCTCATCTTGAATTGTAGCTCCCATAAATCCCAAGTGTTGTGAGAGAAACCCAGTAGGAGATAACTGAATCATGGAGGCAGTTTTCCCCATACTGTTCTTGTGGTAGTGAATAAGTCTCACAAGATCTGATGATTTTATAACTTTTACTTGGTTCTAATTCTCTCTAGCTTGTCTTCATGTAAGACATCCCTTTGCTCTTCCTTGGTCTTCCGCCATGATTATGAGGTCTCCCTAGCCAAGTGGAACTGTGAGTCCATTAAACCTCTTTCCTTTGTAAATTACCCAGTCTCAAGTATGTCTTTATTAGCAACATAAGAATGGACTAATACACAGGAGAAAAATCTGAGATCCAAACTCTTATTTTCATAACTGTGACTGACAGCACAAACAACTTCATTTCCAAGGGACATCTAGCCTATGGAGACCACTGTGTGCAGCTCCTGGGGCCGGTCTAGGTGCTCCTGATCCTTGACACTGTCCATTCAAAGTCAAAGACATCCCAGCAAGCAAGGAGAGGTCTTGTCCTAGTGATGCTGGTGATTATTAATCCTATCCCACATCCACAAAGAAGCAAGCAGTGAAATGAACATGTGTAAGGCAACCACAGCTATTATCATAATTTCTAATTATGACTGTTTAGAGGTCTCTCAAGAAATATAATTAAGTTTAACATGCCAAGTGATAAAGAAAAAAATATTAATCCATCTTCTGTCCTTTCCTACCACCCACCAATAAGTCCTCTCTCTTTCTGAATTATGTGTAAGATCTGCTACACTTGCTCTGTATTTTCACAAATGGCACTGTCAAAGGGAATTGATTCCTCAGGGAACAAGGCAGTTGGTTGGGAAGCCCACAGCTGCTGCAGGCAGCCCAGGATTTCAGTTAAAGGGCTCTTGATTGCAAACCTCAAGAACAAAAAAAAAGAAAAATAAAAAATAAAAAATATCAAAACATGATGGGTAAAGAAATGAGGGTTCTTGTAAAGTAGGCAGGCAGGCCTTTTAATGCCATCAAAACAAACAGGGAAAGGAAGAGAGCAGCAACGTGCAATGCAAAAGACCTTTGGGAATCCAGGGGAAAAGGTAAAGGGGATGAAAAGATTTCAGGCCTGGGCAGGGGACACATTGCTTCTAACCATTTGGCTTGGGAGAACATTTTATTTAGCTCCACTGTCTACTATCTCTCAGAAAAAGAAACAAAGATAAGTGCCAAGAAATGGCTGAATTTGGAATGGAAGGACCCCAGCTTGCCAACTTACTACCGTGTCATCCCATGCTAAGCACAGAACAGGCCTGAGGCTCCTGACACTCTCTTAACCCTATGCCATGAACTGAAGGGCAGGGATGAATGGAAACTAACATTCCATCCCTTCCCCAGCTACAGTCATTCTGAAGACATGTCTCTGACCCAGTAGCAAAGTGGATGTATGAGGTACAACTCTCCCCCAGTTATCTCTGATCAAGAACTCTGAAGACACAAGGCTGGTTTAGAAAGCCAGCTACCACTCTCCACCCTCACAGAAGGTTCAGAGTCTTAAGAAATCAGAATAGGAATTTGCTTCTAGCTGGGCTTCAATCCTGGAAAAAAGGCCATTATGCCAGACCAGAAACTGACCTCCAAGGGACTAGAGAGGTCTTGGAGTTGTCTGGAGACACTACAGCTACTCCTGGGTCACGACATTACTCTTTCAGCTAAAGCTACACTGACCCAGAGTGATACATCAGACAAGAAAAGGCAAAACAAGTACTCAGTTCACTTTCCTCTCTCAGGGGATCAGTCTCTGCAGCCCATCAGTAATAAGGAAGGACATCAGGTACCCTAGGTAGAAAGCCAAGAAGAGAGGAGGGCGGGAGTGAGGAAACAACAATTCAGGCTCCAAGATCCAGTGATGGGCCACCTGGGAGGAGAAGGCTTTGCTTGCTTTTGAAGGTAGAGTTCCTTGGAATTAAAAAGAAAAGCTAATGTGAAATGCGAACCAAACGTTCTATCACAGAGAAGCCTATATACCCTATATGTATTCAGAAAGAAATTGTTTTCTGAAGGGGATAGCACCAGGAGTGATTTCTGGAGAATTAATCACTGTGAGTGTTTGAAAGGAAGATGACAGAAGACCTTGAAACTCCTTGTGAGCTACAGGTTAGCACCCATCTCAGATGACTTCATTGTGATGCATCCAGAACAGCAAATCTTAAACCTGCAGTTCATCCAAAAATACCAGCCTGACATAGGAAAGCAATTCCCAAGTGACTGATAGCATTTTCCTAACCTAAGAAATGACCAGACTTTCTAAGGTAAAATATTTATCCTTGAGGAGACACTCAAGGAGGGAGAAATTTAACTGAGCATGTTATGAACTAAGACTAGAGGGAGAATAAATAGAATAAACCTTTTTACCAGTTGTACCTACTTGGATTGGCAGAACAGACCGAGATGGCAGAAGAGGAGGGTGCCAAATAGAATTCATTTTCAAAGAATCAGGATTTTTCAGGCTATAGAAAGACAAGAAACTTGCATGAAGGACCACCCTCAGAAGCTAGCCATCATCGGAAATGTATTGCCATAAAGAAATTCTACATTTTACTTATAAAATTGGCGTATGACCAAAAAGAATGGCTCTGGGTATCGGTTGAGACCTTCAGAAAGTGAGGTCATTGCAAATGGATGTTTTTTTTTAAAGCCAAAGAGTTTTTGTTAGTCCTTCCTATGTCACGGATATTACTGAAGTAGCGTGTTGGAAGGTTGTCCGTAAGAACACAGATTTTGTTAAAATAAAATTCAGCTGCAAAACCGTATTCAGGTTTTCTTTTGGGGATTAGCATGCAGCTCCTGGACACAGGGAGGTAGATGTCAAAGGTCAGATTGAGGTGATGAGACCCTCAACTAGGGCAGTAAAATAGACATGGAGAGGAAGAGTCTGTCTGGAAAGGTATTTGAGAAGTAGAATTCTAAGACCAGTGACAGAGTCATGGTAAAATGGGGTGAGCAAGAGGAGAAAGTCTAGGTTAATACTGAGTGATAGAACGGACAGAAGTTTTTCTTTCTTCCCATTCATTTCTATGCTTCTAGTGAGGAACAGAGAAGTGACTTTTGTGGAGCAGAGGATAAATTCTGGTTTAGATGTTTGTTGTTTGAGGTACCTGTGGGACAAGTAGGTAGAGGTGTCTAATAGAAAGCTGGGGACACAGATCCAGAGCCCTGGAGGGTGATCTGGGCTGCCAATTTGGATTCGAGACTCATTAACATTTAGGTGGTAGAGACTTTCCAGAAGGATAATGTTAGGGGAAGACACTGAGCCGAAAACAGAACCTTCAGGAGCACAAATCCTTGATGAGCAATGAAAGGAAGCAAATCATTAAAGATGGATAAAGGAGGAGGACAATCAGGTGTCACAGAAGCCAAAGGAAAATAAAGCCGATCTACTTCTCAGCTCTGTAATTAGGTACAAACATTGGGAACGGTATTAAACGGAGTTGGGGGAGCCCAAAGGGACAAGAGACTCACATTTTTGACTTTATGACAGTATTGTAGTAGGGAAGGCTGTATGAGTGTAAGATACATATCTGTAAGGTGGGGCTCTTTTAGCACCAGCTGATAGGAGCCACCTGTTCTCTTCAAAGTCCCAGCCATCCTTCCCTATTTGTGCTGCTGTATAATAACCAAACTGAGAGTGAATAAGCTAGGCCAAAAGTAGGTGTGTCAGACACTAGAGTGTCCACTGTCAGACACCCAAGACCAGCATCAATCCAGGACAAAACTGGGTAAGAAGTGAATATGTTCCTCTGGCCCCCTTGGTCCCCTGTCCTCCCTGTTGGCACTCCTTCTCTTATGTGTCTAAGGGACACTTGGCTGAACCCATTTTAAGGTGGCACTTCTGCCACCTGTGAGCTGAGGAACAGTGGTGGGACTTGCAGCGCAGTGAAGTGCTTCTAGAAATTTCTTAAGTCACTTTATTCCACCTACCATATTCCACCTATCACCTGATCCAGCCTACAGCAATAGCTGGTGGTGCTCCAACTTCCCCAACACCAGCCAGCAATCTTTTCATGGAACCCTGTTCCCTCCTCCCTATTATTTCCTTTTTTTTTTTCTATCCATTTAACCCTGTCCCAGCAAATACTTTAGAACACCACAAGTATCTCTGGCATTTTGGCTTATGAGGGCCTTCTAAGGCTAAAGGGATTTTTGTATGGAGTGAAAAAAAAAAAAAAAAAAGAATAATCTGGTTAAAAACTAATGTTAGGCTGTAGGGACCCAAAGTCTGCAGGACTGGGTGAATGACTGAAATGGAGCTTCACGGTGCCAGGGGTAGACATGAGGGTTGGAGGGGTACAGAATAAAAGAGGAATCAGTGGTGATTCTGAAGGCTGGAAGACAAGAAGTGTGCAAAGAGCGTGAGTTTGGGTTTTGTAGAACTGCCTACGTAATGCTGACTTTTAGGTAAATTGTCACTAGAAGGTACCAGATTGCTATGTGTTAACTATAGACTGAGAAATAAGACTAAATTTCTATTATGAAGCAAGAAAGGTAATTCAAGCACCTCATTTTCAAAGGAAGAAATGCAGCATGCTATAAAGCAAATCATTTAAACCCTCAGTCGCTTTGCCAGCATAAGTTGCATTCCAAACGTCTGTAGGTGGAAAGCTGCTGTGTTTCAAAAAAGCCCTCTTCCATGCCATGAAATGTCTTATTTCCCCTCATTTCCTTTCCATGAGTTAAACTGTTAGAAGAGGAAGTAGGAGCAAAGTTTTGCCAAGTAAATTGGGGGTTCTTGTCTCAAAGGGTAAAAGGAGCTGACACACTGCACTGAGCTTTCTCCCTGCATGTTGCACCTCTTCTCATTCACTCAACTCTTTCAGCCTCTCCATAAATCAATCCTCTTGTATTATTGCCCGTTACAAAGGGCAACAGTCTGGGTAAGAAGACCCTACTAAAAACCCTCTGCCTGAGCCAACATCAGCAATGCACATATGGCCTTCGATGCACATACGATATTGTAACCAGAGACCAGAGTTCTAATCTCCTTGAAATAATCCCCACCTAGACCCACCTTCCAGTTCACCTGAGAAATCGCTTGAAGACCGCACCACAATAATACATTCTGCAAAGACCCTGAGTTTCACAGATGGCACGTACCTCAGACTGCCTCACTCCTCTGCATACCTTAGCCAGTTACTAAGATACTGGCTCCCTCTGCTACAACTACATATAACCCTCTCTTCAAAGCCAAATGTTTAAAAGCCTCATCCACATTAACCAGCTCTCTTTGAGAAGTGTTAACTAGAAAACCACATAATGGTATCTGTTTGCTAGAGACATCAAACTGAGGCAGAAGTGACACCGCAAACATGTGACTGTGACAGCAGACCCCAGGTGCCTTAGCTGCCCCAAAACATGGGCATGCCACCTCAGACGAGGCAAGAGTGTCCCAGCGCTGCCGCTGGGTACAGTGTTCCCCAGGAAGAAACAGGACCTCTGTGTTACAGATCTGACTCCCAGAAATAGGAACGATGATGTGCTCTCTCTTGCTCTCCTTGTCTCTGTATAATCTCAGGTCAGGAGTTGTGCTGGAAGGATTCCCTGAGCCCTCTTCACCTTCAGTGTCCCAGGAACCCTTTGCTCACGAGTCAGCTGCACCACCAAAGCAAGTGTGAGGGGGTGCTGGGCATGCAGCTGCATTCTAGCCACTAGAGGGCAACAGAGTCACATCCACGCCTCTGGCTCTGGTTCCATCCCCTGAAAGGAGAGTAAACAGCACACAAATCACTGCCATGTTCCTCAGATTGAAGGCTACAGTAATTATCCATGAAAATGAGGAATTCATAATCTGCTACTCTGTAAGGCTGTCTGGGCTTTGCTTTATTTTGTCCACTTGCCCTTCAAGGTGGCCCAGTGCTGTGAGGCAGAGACCTTCTGAGTTCCGCATCTTTGAGGGTGAATCCTGAAGTCTTCCTGCTTTTAATCCTACTGGGGCAGCTGTAACCCAACCCTCACGTCTTCCTGAGATGGCAACAATACGCAGAGAGGGAGATCGGCCAACTGTAGTCATCACGGGCATCTTCCTGAACCACGACACCTTGGCCTCCCGTTGACGAATGACCACTGTTCACGTCCTCTTCAAAGGACACCGAAATATGGGAAAACACACAGCTTGAACAAAATGGAAAGAAGAAAAGCCATCCCCAATCCATAATCTTCTGAGACAGGCCCCCGGAGATATGCAGTCCAACACCTCAGCTTCACGGGCAGAGGAACTAAGGCCCTGAGAATTCTGATTCCTCTCCAAGGTCAAACTATCGAACAGCAGAGCCAGCTCGAGGCCTGAGGCCTCCAAGGTCCTTGCTATGTTCTTTCCTCTACCCCAGGAAGCCTCTATGGGGCCCTGTATAGGACACAAGATGGGGATGGAGATAGAAATCGGAAAAAAAAATAAAGAAAATGGATTCTTCAGTTTTTGTAACCAACATGTAGTACTGTAGGATAAATTAAGACAGTATTACTTCTCTCTCCTGGGAAAAAATAGAATTTTATCTTTAATTATAGAAAGAAAATCTTTATTTTTTCAGTTGCCAGTGAACAGTGTGGAGGAGTATTTTATTTAGGGGGCTCATCTACATATTTTTAAAGTCAGACCACAAAGCTCGTCTTTCTCTCACCTCCCTGTCACTGACCCTGCATTTATTCCAGCTTCTCAGACCACCTCATCCCCCACACAGTCTCCTCCAGCAGTATGCTGGCCTGGTTCAGATGGCCAGATATTGCCCTTAGATCTTTCCTAATCTTTCAGAGCAGAGAAAGGAGAAGTGAAGAGGAAACCCCTAGTATACTCTGTCTGCCAATCGGCAATCCTGGGACTCTCCCAGGCCTCTGTGCACTGCCCAGTGTCAAACAACAAGGAACGTTTTTGCAGCTTCCTCCTTGATCTCCCACAGCCATCACTTGAGCTATTTTCTCTTCATTTTCATTAATTAATTATTCTGTTTAGACTGTGCCCTCAGAGCTCTGGAGGGGTGGGAGGAGGAGAACTTTATTAATGTAGCTATTATATTACTTCTGAAGGCAATGATGATACAAGGAAGTGAACAAAGGAGAGCTGAGTAACTGAATAAGACACCATGTGTCTTCCCATCTCACTTTAATCATCCCCAAGTGGCTCACGGCCATCTTCTACCGCATGACCTCTTGAGGTCCCTTAAAGTTCTCTCTATGGCTCTTTAAGACTGTAATGGACCAAACTCTAATGGTTCAGCAAATTGGTGTTGTCGGGGGTAGAATAATGATGGTTTCATTTTATTCATGGTATAAGAATTGGTCATAACACATGTATGTAGTACTTTTTATGAAAGCACTTACACATCATGGAATTCTCACAGCAAACCTGAGAGGTACTATCACCTCCACTTTACAGATGGGGAAGCCATGGCACAGAGAGCTAACAAGTACCTCCCACTGGACCCCTGCAGTACCAAACCAGAGCCTCACCCTCCCCACTCCACGCCAGAGGGACTCACTTCCCTGGAGATCAAGCTTTCCACCTCCCTTCACTGACCGCTTAAATAGTGAAGAGCGCTCGGGAAAATAAAAGCAGGATCCAGATGGAATCTTAAATTTCCATTTTGATTTTAGTCCTGTCTCTAGAGATCCAATGTGTCAGTCAGCCCAAGGGCAGCAATAGAAGGAAGACAGGGAAGCAGGGAGCTGTGAGCACTGTAAGACTTTAACCGAAGGCTTCTCAACCTCAGCACTATTGACATCTGGGGCCGAATAATTATTTGCTGTGGCACTGTCCAGTGCGTGGTAGAACATTTAGAGCAGCATCCCAGCTCTCTACCCACTAGATGTCAGTAGCGCTCCCAGCCCGTCCCCAGCGTGACAAGGAAAAATGTCTGCAGCTCTGCCAATTGTCCCCTTGGGCTCTTGGTTTAACCCGTGATATTATGATATCTAGCCTGTCTCAGTAGCTCTCTCTCCTCTGCCATCCCCTTTTATTCATCCTCAACCAGGATGGCCAAAGTCCCATCTTTCTTACGAGTTTGGACTTCAATTCTGTCTCCCCAAAAGAGCCATGTTGGGAGAGTCGTCTTATCTCTTGGAGCCTCAGTTTCCTCATTAGTCACATGCAAATTATAGCATCAATCTTGCAGATTTTTATAAGGATCAAACAAGACAATGTATATAGAAGCTGAGAATAGGATCTGGGTCAAAGGACACATCCAAAAATATATGGGCAGTGTGATCTGGAAGAAAGAAAGGGTTTGGGCGAATGGTAAGTAACTGAGGATGATCCTTCTTTAGGGAGAGTTTGCATCTGTCACCGCCATTCCATCTTGCTACGAGACACTGCCAGGAGTCAGCACTCCAGCAGAATTACTGTGTGCCTGGGGAAAGAGAGTGACCTTGCTCCCATGAGTGCACACGACGGTACTAGCTCAATGAGAAGCTCTGTTTCTCGTTGGGTTGCAGATCAGAAGTTGTCACTAACCACTGGAATATTGCTCCTTAGGTATTCGACCTGGTGGCCTCTCTAAAGCTTCACATTGTAATTAAGTTCTGAGGCCAACTGGGCTTTACAAGACCTGACACTGCCCACTTTTATTCTTCTCATGCCAGGCCACTTTCCCCCTCGTTTACTGTTCTTTCTGTTCCTGGAACCTCCAGGCTTATCCTGAATCAGGGCTTTGCCCCTACAGGTGCCTCTGCCTGGATCAGTTTTCTCCTAGAACTTCTCATGGCCATATCAGCTCCACTGAAGTCTCAGCTAAAATGTTACCTCTTTACATCCCTGACCACCCAGCCACAGTCGCCTCAATCACTAACCACCCTCTATTTCATTATCCTCTTTCATTTTCTTCTTGGCTCTCTTGCTGTTTGTCTGTATCTCCCTTTACAATGTTAGCTTCATGAGACCAGGAACTTGTTCTGCTCACCCCCCTAGCCTATGCATTTAGAACAGTGTCAGAACTGCAGTAAATAGTACAGAATGTTTATTGAATACGTGAATCAAGTTATTTATGGACTCAAAGGTGTGGAGTTACTCCGGTGGTCCCAACTCTGGAAGACTACAGGTAGCTACTATTTATTTAATTGACCTGAAATATTCACGGGGCACCAACTGTGATTCCTGGAAGTTGCCAGGCCTCCAAAGACTTTTCCTGAGAGGCCAGGTTTGTCCTGGAAAAGGAGTCTTATTAAAGAAAAGAGAGCATGGCCCACAGTGGCCTCTTGAATTCTTCCATCCTGCATTGCTGACATTGCCAATGACACGAAGTCACAGGAAGTAGACTGGAACGGGAACATTGTGGGTGGACTTCTGGCCCAAATATGAATCTTGAATTGTGCTTAGGAAGGACCCCTGAGGTTTATATCCTTAAAGGTAAGCCATCAGTTACTGAGAAAACCATTCCAATCCTCAACAGTAGTCATATTGACTGAAACTCACCACGACCTGGGTAGGTGGTCCTGAGGTCCAGATCCTCACCTACAAGCTTCTTTGCCCTCCCCACTAAGAGATCCCCATTGAAGAACAGAGGTCAGAACTGAAGTGGCATTTGGTGGGTTCGGGGGTAGGGAACAGACGTGACAACTCAGATCCTGCCAGCTGATCTCTACCACCCAGACCCTGCCATGTGAACCAGCCACCTGCACGAGGTCTGCGGCACCCCTCAGCGCCTCGTCCTTCAGACGGCTGGCAGGAGACTCAGGCTTGCTGAGGAGGCACGCCCTCGATGCTGGTACTGCTGCATCCACATTTAGACTGCATTGCATTACCTCACTGCCAGCCAATCGGCACCTCCTGAGGCTCAGCACACACTCTTCCCTTTGCCACGGACATTGTCTCATGTCACTCTCTCTGCCCCTGGAACATGCCGCTTGCTGTGTGCAGAGGGCATGCTCTGGGTGGGATGGCCTGGGGACATGAGGGAAGGAGCAAGCTGATCCTCAGGGCCATAGGGACCCGCAGCCTCTTCCCTCCAGACCCTTCCGTATCATGCACATGAATCCAGCATCACCGGAATGCAATATTCTGCATGCCTAGGCCTTTCTCCATTGGAGTAGGGGGCAGCAAGAGGGTTGAGAGTGGTGGTGAGAGATTTCAGCACCCTTTCAAGAAGCTGAGCCCTAAATCACGCTCAGAGCTCCAGGTGCATCTGCTGGTAAGATCAGTGGTCTGTTAAGCCTCTTTAAACCAGGTCCCCTGTGCTGGGTTAGGATGACAGTTTCCCCAACCCCTGCCTCAACCTCTGGCTCTCTCCCACCCAAGACTAAATTATAGCTACTGGCATCTCCACTGACCAAACAGAAGAGAAAAGACAATTTTAAGGAACCCAGAGAATGTATTTTGGCCAAGCCACATCCACGTCATTAAAGCCTCAGGACTCGGGTCTCAGGAAAGGCAACAGCAAGGTCTCACGAGGGCCAGATAACTGCGTGGTCACAAGGCTGCTCAGCCCATGCTTGAGAGCGCTGACTCCCAGTAGGGACAGAGAGTGGGGAGAGCAGAGCCGTCCTGCCCCTGTGCCTCAGGTGGCTCCCTGGCCTCTCAGAACGCCTGCACACTTATTCTAGAGGGACATGTTCAGAGAAGGCATTTTATCTTCACGCAGTCTCACTTCAAAGAGTTTTTCCTCCAGGTAGAGCTAGAGATGTTAATATGTCTTTAAATAGAGAAGAGGGAGTGGGTAGGGGACAGGGCGGGAAACCATTATAAATCTTCACAGGGTGTTCAATATTTTACACAAACACAGCTATCCAGCAGCAATAATGGCTCCACAGATGTGCCGCGTGTGTGCATTGCTAATAGCTTTCCATGCACCGAGGAGGAAAGTGTGGTCAGGGAACACAGCAGAGAAATACTAATGAGCAGCAAAATCAGATGATTCAAGGCTCCCTCCATTCAGTGCCTGTGCGCACAAATGAGGAGCAGGGTCGCTCTGGCAATGACGAGGACGTCAGACCTCAGCCTCCCAGATCTTTCCACTTTGCGTGCCAACAGAACATCTCCTGCAGATGGGAGGAGACTGGTCCTACTACAGATGAACGGTTGAGACTTCCTCAGCCCCTCCCTGGACAGGGGGATTCTGTGTTCAGATATTGTTTAGTTATCCAGTCCCCAGTTGTCACACACAATACCCAGCAGGAGGTATCATAAACCCATCCATCAGAAAACCAGTTACATTAGAGCAGAACAATGGGCCCCTTACACACAGAGCAGAATGCACAACGGCTAAGCCAATCTGCTAAATTCAAGTGCTAATGAAATTTTATGGAGACAAAGAGGTGGTGGCCTGTAGTGTCAAAAGGAAATTGATCCTGTTGTCATGCTTAGACAATTATATCCTCTCACCCTTCGTCCCTTAGTTGATACATCCGGGCAGAAAGACATGCTTTTCCTTACTACAGCCACAGTGCCAGTTGGAAAGGGTGTTTCTGATGGGGAAACAGGCAGGCATGCAATATGCTACATGCCTGGGCCCCTCTCTGTGGGACCCTTGGGGAGCAAAAGCCACCCTGCATCAGAGAACACATGATACTATCTTCTTGAATCACACTCCACACCCAGAATAACTACCTAAGGACCTCTTCTTTTGCATCAGGCCAAAGTCTCAGGAGAGACTTTGCACAAGAATTGTACAAGATGAACTGGGTCCTTAAAATGGGTTAAAAAGAAATCACTTGCCACCAGGTTCTTAAAAAGTAACAAGAATAAAAAAGATGGTGCAGTTAGTAGAAAAGCTTCAGCCCCACTTTGCAAAGCTGATTTATTTTCAGCCTTTTTCATTTCATTTATTACCTAAAGAATAATGCATACATTTTCAAGACCTGTTTAAAAAAAGAAACCTATTACATAACTGTAATAGGTCTGGCAACTATTGTTGCAGTGAAGAAACTGGACATCTCATCTCAGAGAAACAAATTCAGAAGTCTGAGGCCTACGCATTTTTTAGGGTGGTCCAATGAGCCTGCTTCCTAGGCAGGAAGGACAGGAAAATGCTAGGGGTCAAAAGTGTGAATCTAGACATTCCATAGGGGAAGAGGGGGAAGCTATTTCTGAACCATTAGAGGAATGGAGATGGCGTAAGTGTCACGGAATTGCTGTCTCTTCTACCCTTTTCTTTCAAATGACATAATAATAGAGTCTGGTATCCACTCTTACAGGTGCTGGGTAGAAGGTGGTCAAACAACCCATGCACAGTGGCTCATTCAAGCACATTCCCATGATGCATGGCCACTGCGCACATCTCTAGGGCCAACGGTCTACTCTAAGGAAGAACAAGGAGAGGTCTAAATTCCCTGTGGCATTGCAACAGAAACACTGCATCATAGGACCAGAGAGAGTCTTTCTAGTTCATTTCCCTTTTTTACTAGTATTGCGGTAATTGTGAGTCTTAGAGTGGCAGTGACTTGCCCGGGGCCAGACACACTGGGCTGAGCTAGGGTAGAGCTCAGGTCCACACCTCTTCCTCCAGTGCCCACTACAGCACGCTACTCAAAACGTGGGCCACAGCCCAGCAGCATGGACAGCACCTGTTAGCTGGTTAGAAACACAGTCCTGGGTCCCACTCCAGGCCTATGAAATCAGAATACATAGTTCAACAGGACCCGGGGCAGGGGGTGACGGTAAACACACTAAAGTGTGAGGAGCCTCGCCCTACCCAACCAACACTGTCCCTGAGCCACACAGACAGGGGTGACTTGTCAGCAGGAAATCTCTGCTCACCATGGCAACTGACTACTCTACTCCCACAGGCCTTCCTGCTCAGAAACGGCCACTGGAATGCTTTTGTGGGGACAAAGCTCAGCACCTTTGAAAACAAACTTCTTCCTACTGATAAGTAGGTCTCCAGAGTACCAGTATCACCAAGGCATGGGATAATTAAAGCCAGGAGTCTGTACACATCACTGTGCCCTCACCTCTTTTTTGCAGACATAGTAGTTACTTCCCCAGTGACAGTTGCTGTCCACCATTTGTTCCATCTCCTGTTGTTAATTGGAGTTTATCTTTTTTTTTTTTTTTTTAGACAGAGTGTTACTCTGTTGCCCTGGCTGGAGGGCAGTGGCATGATCTTGGCTCACTGTAACCCAACTGCCTCCCAGGTTCAAGCAATTCTCATGCCTCAACCTCCTGAGTAGCTAGATTACAGGAACATGCCACCACACCTGGCTAATTTTTATATTTTTTAGTAGAGATGGGGTGTCGCCATGTTGGCCAGGCTGGTCTCGAACTTCTGACCTCAAGTGATCTGCCTGCTTTGGCCTCCCAAAGTGCTGGGATTACAGGCATGAGCCAGTGCACCTGGTCTGGAATTTATCATTCCTAAAGGAAATGGGCCTATTCTCCATTTTCAGATACATGCAAGCTTTCCTTTCTGTTCTTAAATGCATAGGGTTTTCATTCCCAAAGAAAAAACGATCAAACTTCCCTTTAGGAATGGTCTAGCTTTTGACCCCAAGCCTCCAGTGCTCAGGAAAAAAAAAAAATGTATGTCCAAGATGCTTTTTGAAAGTATTCCTTGGAAGATCCAGTCATTACAGAAGACATTGATCTGCTCACAATTCTCTCAACTCGTTTGTTGGGACCTTGGAGTGAGAAAGGATTGAGTCTCATCCCTGCATTGTACAGCTGAGGGGAATGGGATCACGGTCTCTTTGTGGACTGGGACCAGAAGAAACGTCATTACTTCTACAGGCCCCACCTTTAGAAGCAGACTATGATGGAACTGTCCAACCTGCATGAACCCTTCCAGAGACATGACCTGTTTCCACACCACAAAGAGCACCACAAAACAACAAAGAAACCTCATACCCCCGGCAGAGGATCCTTCACAGCCTGAGTCTGAGCTACTTGCCTGACTTCACAAATCTTCGGTTTTGATCCCTCTTCCTTCCTTGGATGAGACGCTTGGCAGCAGTAGCCAGGCATTTTTTTTTTTTTTTTTTTTTTTTTTTTTTTTTTTTTTTTTTTTTTTTTTTTTTTTTTTNTTTTTTTTGAGGGAGTTTCACTCTTCTCGCCCAGGCTGGAGTGCAATGGCGTGATCTCGGCAATGGCGCGATCTCGGCTCAGGGCAACCTTCTCGTCCCAGGTTCAAGCGATTCTCCTTTAGGGCCAATCAATTCTTCCCTCTGGCTCTCCTGCCCTTGGCCTCCCTCCCACAGAATCCAGCCCAGCCCCTGAGACACCGTTCCTCAGTCTAGATGGAAAAGACACACGTGTTGCCCCAGGCATGTCCTGGCCCAAGAGCAGAACCAGGGTTTGTAAGAACTTGCCCCTCCCCCAAGATGCGGACAGTCCAGCTGAGGAAACAAGATAAAACACACTCAGAGTAAATTTAACTAATGAGGCAGCAGATGAAAAGACTTAAGAGAATCTCAGGCAGTAAGTACGAGAGGGGGCCAGAGGCAGGAGGGGTCATGAAGACTAAAGGCTTTGGTGATTTCATCGGTAAGGTCAGACTTAAACTGGGTTTTAAAGATGGATAGGATTGGCATAGGCAGCAAGGAGATGAAATAAACTGGGTTGGCCCTTCCAGAAGCTTCATGTGGAAAGCTGGAAGTGCACAGAAGTCTTCTTATGAGTCCTTCGGGAATAGTAGCTGTTATCATCGTCTCCCGTGGAGAGAAGCCCGCCCCTCCCCGCCCACCCCACTACCAGATAGACTCAGCCAAAGGCAGCGGCCTGCTTAGGAATGCATATGTACTGGATCTCAGTGGTGGTGGGCTTTTGCGGGGCTTCTTAAGGGCTCCTGTACCTGCTCACTGCTGAAGTCTAGAAAGGCCTTAACCAGTGGAATGCGTGTTCCTGCCTAACTGAGACTCCTGGCTAGCAGCCTAGCTCTGGAGACCCTAGTCCTTTCCAGGAACCTGCAGGCGCCAAGCGAGATGTTGTCTAAACACTTGGCATTCCCTGCATCTCAGAATGCAACAGATTCCCAAGCAGCAAGTACAGCCAAAACACCACATTACACACACTATTGTGTCTTCCACAGCCATAATAAGCGTTGTTTGTGAAGCTGTCATTGAGTGTTTTTGTCTTTCCCTCCAACATTTTCTATGGTGAATATCAGCCTTCTCTTTGTGGCTTTATTTTATATCTGCGTTGATTTGATACACTCTAAAGCATGACAGAAAACACAGCACAGTCCCAGACTCTCTGAGCCAAGGCAGCTGGATATGGGGGGACAGGGGACTGAGAAAGCAATCTCGAGGTCTACATGGAGCCAAATGCCCTGGATAGACCTTAAGAATGATGCTTCACATATGTAGATTGTGTTGAGTTTTCACTTGTCCTATTTATTTGGATTCTTGCTCTACTGCTTCAAGGAAGGAGAAGCGGGCATTATCATCCCGATTTATCGCGTTGCAGCTCATGGCCCAGAGAGGCCAAGAGATTTGCCTAGTTCTGCATAGTCACTTAGTGGCAGAGCCAAGCCTAGAACCTAGGGTTGTTCATGTCTCAGCCCTGTACACTCTCCCCTAGACGTCATCAGGAGCCCAGGGATGTGGAACAAAAGTTAAAAAAAAAAACGGAGTGAAAGAGGGAATACCTCCCATTTAGTTATGACCTTTTATTCCACGGAACAGTAATTTACTTGTGAGTGGATGATAGTTACAAATTGTATCATCTAGGAAAATGTAAATGTCAACAATATATGCAAAGAATAGAAAGGTATAACATGATGAAGGCAGAACATTCAGGAGAATGACTGAGTGGTGAGTATGGTACAAAAACTTTTCACTTATTCAAAATATCAGCTATTCAGTTACTCAAGACAACTAGGACATGTTCAGAAGTAAATAGTAAGGCACCCAAGAATCCAGACTTTATGCTGCAAAACTCAGATATGGAAGCTAATGCTGTTAAAAAAAATTCCTCTCATTTACCTCCTCTCAATAAATTCTTCTCATTTATTTACTGTTATGTTTACTGACTTATTCTTGCTTTGTGTACATTATTCATCATCTTGGTTATTTCAGTCCTTGTGCAAAATCAAGTTAAAAGTAAAAAAATCAGAAAGTCATGGGGCTAATACTAGATATACCTATAAAAATAACAGCTGATATCCAGACAATGAAGAAGAATGTAGAAAACGAAAGAATCTGTTTTTTTAAGAAACAAAACAACTGGTGAACAACACAAAATACAGAAATCTGACAAAGCCCTGACATCCAATATGACAATAATTATATTCACAATGATGTCCCAAGTCTTTAAGAAAAGGTTTAAAATGGTTGATATCCTACAAGATTTTTTTAAAAATGGGAGAGTATTAATTCATTTTGGAAAGATGATTGGCAGATTAGCTCAGATTAAAAATAGTTTGAGCTGTGTAACGGGATAAAATCTGAAAATTTCTTTTAGCAGGAACTTCTAATTGTCCAAAAATGGGAATCTTTTAGAAGAGTCTTCAGAGGAATGGAACTGTAGCATAATCAGAATCACCTGGAAGACTCATTAAAATCATCTCATTTAATCTTTACAACACTCCTATGCTATTAATGTCCCCATATTCCAGAGGGCAAAACTAGATTTCAGAGGGGTTAACTAATCTGCCAAAGGTCACACATTAAAAACAGATGATTCCATGAATGGGGGGTGCACTGAGGATTTGCATCTCTAACAAGTTTCTAGATGATGCTGATCCTACTTGTCCACAGAAGGCACTTGGAAAGCCACTGTTCTAGAGGCAAACCAGGGAAAGTAGCAATAACAGCAAGAGAAGGACCAATAAGAAATGTGAGAACATGTGAGTGGGAAAGGCCAAATTCTCTTTTATGACATTCCTGAAAGAACAAACACTCCCATGGGCCCCATGACTCTTAACTAGGAGCAAAGCTGCTAGGTTGAATGCAGAACCTGGTATATGGATGCAAAGCATTTCTTTCCCTATTCAAGCTTTGGACACAGAATCTTTAGAGGAACTCGAGTAAATCTAACTCCCCTCTTCAAGCTTCTCATTCAAGACCCTTCCTGGGAGAAAATGTCCCAGGCCTCAGTAGGATACCAAGCTCCTTCTCCAGCATCACGGACATGTTGCATAATTCCTCAGGCGAGCACTGCCAGCCAATGTTGTCACAGGCACAGCCCCGCAGGAGCCTATAAAATCCTGATACACAAAATGTGTTGACATTAGTAATCTCATAAAGATGGATTTGCTGTTTGCTCAAAAGCTTTCCATAAAGACTGTTTGTCAAAGATAGGAAGGTAAAAGCAGATGCTGAAGGGCTCTCCTTCAAGGTCCTCTTGGGAGACAGGGTGTACAGGGTCAGGGTCAGGGGACATGGCTCACCTTCCTCCTTCTTCCTCAGGTCCCCGAGGAGCACAGATCATGGGCTTACCTGATCAGGGGGTGGGGCTAATCCTCAAACATCCTGATTTGCCTCTAGTACAGAGCCTCAGCTGAGGACTACAGGCTAAGCAAACAGAAGTAGATGCTCTAAGAGCATTTACTGAACACTTACTGGACACCAGGGACAGCTGTAAGTGTTTCACATGCATCATCTACTTTAATTTTCATGCTAATCCTGTGCTACTACTGTCCATATGGGTGAAGTAACTTGCCCAGTCTCACATATTCTAATTCTGTGGATTGAAACCTTGGCACCATCTTGCCTCCAATGCAGAAATCTTGGGACTCATCTTTCCTCTCTGGCTATTCCTTCTCAGCCTCCTTTGCTGGATGCCTCTCATCTCCCTGATCTCTAAATCAAGGGTCAAAAAAAGGCCTGTCTGTAAACAGCCAGATGGTGGATTTTGTTGGCTTGGCCAGCCATGAGTCTTTGTCGCAACTACTCAGCTCTGCTGTTGTAGCTCGACAACAGCCACAGACGATAGATAAAAAAATGCAGATGAATCGTTCCCATTACACTTTATTTACAAAAAGAGATGAAAATCTGGCCACTGTCTGACAACTCCTGCTCTAAGTAATAGTTCCCCCCACCATCTGGGAAGGAAATTAATGCTTTGGCCTCTTACTAGCTATACTCAATTTCTCTATGCTTCCATCCAGTCTAGAGCCTCTAAATAGCATGTGTATGCTAGTGATCCTCAAACCCATAACTTTAGCCTAGATTTTTGTCTAAACGCAAACCTTACTCATACAACTACCTATTTCATGTCTCTACTACAGTATCTCCTAGACACTGAAATGCACATCCAAAGCTGAACCCCTAATTTCCAACCCTTCCCCCAAAACTGCATCTCTCTCAGCCTTACCTATCTCAGCAAACAACAGCTGATCATTCCAGGTGCTCAGGCTTTGACCACATGCTTGGTATCACCCTGGCCCCTCCCTTTCTCTCCTACTGCAAATCCAATTATCAACAACGCTATTAAGCATAGCTTCAAACTATGCCCAGGATCAGACCTCCTCTGCCACTAACTTCATGGCCAAGCCACCTGGATTATGACAATAGTCTCCTAAGTAGTCTCCCTCCAACCTTCCTTGTCCCTAAATTTCTATCCTTCACACTCAGCAGGAGTGATCAGCCTTTAACATTACGAATCACAGCATATTCACTCTGCTTCAATTTGTCCATGTCTCCATCTCACTCTCAGACCTTCTGTTTTCTGGCCCCTCAGAAGCTCAGATCTCATCTCTGCTCTCAGGCTTCCTCCCTCTGTCCCAGACACACAGGCCCCTTCCTGTACCTCCAACTCACCAAGCACATCCCCACTCCAGGGTCTTTGCATTGGCTGCCTGTGACCATCTCCCCTGATAGCCTTTTGGCTCCGGCTCTAATGTCCTCAGGTATGAGCCTGAATACTGCTTCAACACTGAGGCCTTTCCTGAATGTCTGCATACATTAATTACGCCCCTCCTTATCC
Source organism: Cebus imitator (assembly GCF_001604975.1). NCBI lineage: Eukaryota > Metazoa > Chordata > Mammalia > Primates > Cebidae > Cebus > Cebus imitator. Next base: position 532,680 of record NW_016107369.1, read on the forward strand.
TTCTTTTTCTCCATAGCATTTATTACCACTTGATAATGTATTTATTTACATATTTCCTTTTTGTCTGTCTTCCTCAAATAAGAATCACCCCCATGAGAACTAGGGCTCCGTTATGTTTAGTTCACTGCTGGAATCCCTGAAGTGAAAGCTGTGCCTGTTATGGATTAGACACTGAACATTCTTTAAAGAAATAAACATAAACCACCAGGCGCAGTGGCTGACGCCTGTAATCTCAGCACTTTGGGAGGCCAAGGAGGGCAGATCACGAGGTCAAGAGATCGAGACCATCCTGGCCAACATGGTGAAACCCCGTCTCTATTAAAAACACAAAAAATTAGTCAGGTACGGTGGTGCATGCTTGTAGTCCCAGCCACTTGAGAGGCTGAGGCAGGAGAATTGCTTGAAACTGGAAAACGGAAGTTGCAGTGAGCTGGGATCATGCCACTGCACTCCAGCCTGGTGATAGAGCAAGACTCTGTCTCAAATAAATACATACATACATACACACATACATACACCAAAAATAAATACATAATACCATTGTCTCACGTAACTCTGCAACCATTCTTGCAAATTGGCTAATGAAGAAGCAAAGGTACAGAGGTAGAGTGACTTGCTGAAAGTTACACAAATGATGGATGATTTGATGCTAGAACACCGTCTTTCTGATTAGAGGTTCTGTCAGCTTCTCACACAAGAGGTAAAATTCATCAATTTCCTCCGATAACTGCTTCTAAGGAGAAGGAGGTTATGTTACAAAGTTATTTTTGTATTTCAACAGATGACTCCCAAAGCAGTGCTTATCTATTTACCTCACCAGTGTCTGTTTACATCACAAACAATGAGAGACCATGCCATTTGATACTGGGGGAGACACGACGGAGATGGACGAGAGCTGGCTGAGAAAGAAGTGGAGATGATGTGTGTTTGATGACCAAATCCTTCCTCTAGAACAATGATGTTCAGTCTTTGAGACAATGGCCTTTTCAGAACAGCCAACTACTTGGAGGATCATCACAGGAGACGAGTCGCATTTTAGATCCACTGATGGAGAAAAGACTGATGACCAAAAGCTGACGTAAACTCAGCATGGCTCTTATACGAATTTGTTTGTTCAATCTCAACAGTCTCTACAAATATCTGGAAAACAATCACAGGCACACATAACGACAGCCAGCCCACATACAGGAGATGTCATCCACTTATCTGAGAGGTGAGGTAGTTTAGTGATTAGGAGGTGGCTCTTTTTAACCACGACCCCACCTCCTAATAGAAGAGAGACCCTAGACCATCTTCTTTGCCCTTTGTGTTTCAGTTTCCTCAACCATAAAGGGGATCAACATGCTATCAGTGTTACTGGGTTACTGAATTGGATAAGTAAATGCATGAAAGTTCTTAGAACAGCGCCTGGAACACAATAAACACTCAATAAATAGTAACTGTGGTATTTGTGGCAGATAGTATGTTGGATTTCGAAGGGTCTACAGTTCACCAGCAGTAGTATTCCAGGCTCACAGAGGCCAAAACCCACAGCACAGGAAATACTGTCCTAGAGAGTGATTTTTCAACAAGCAGGGCAAGCAGGGGATGGAATCATGTGCTGCTTTGAACACCCTGGGAGATCCTGTTACCCACCGTGCTCATCATAGTCAAGGAAAGTTTCCAAGGCACTCTGCTAATTTAATGCAGATGTACCCAGAATCAACTCTATTTCATTTCTAATTTCTGCAGACAGTGACTTCCACCACTATGCTCGTTAGGACCCAATTATACCACAGCAAAACACTGGTAGTAGTTCCCTGGGGTTTCTTATAAAGAGATTTTATATCTACTTCTAACCAATAAAAGCTGTATTAGCACATTTAATAAGTTGAGAGCTTAAGATTCTACTTTAGTGGGGACTGGCAATACTTTTTGGATTTTTTTCATGTATTGAGGTTTTTTTCATTATAAACAAATTTTTTCATTATAAATATAGAATCCTTAAAGTTACAAAAATATTTTTAAATAGAAAATAATCATCCATAGTTTTTCCTTCCTCTCCCCTCTAACTTTTAAAATTTTTATTTAAAAATTTTTTAATTTTTTATTTATTTTAAAAGTTGGAGGAGAGGGTAGGGAAAAACTATGGATGTTTTTTTTAAAATTTCTTTTAAAAGGAATAAGTCCACGAAATAAGTGGACAAATAAGTCCATAACATTTTCTTATTGTACCGAATATTTAGAAAGAATAAGTCTTACTTCCATATTTAGGTTTGTCATTTTTCCAAGAGCACCATCACTGTGGACTTCTGTGAGAACTGATGTCCTAAGCTTTGCAGAGTCTTTTTGATGGTCCTGGGTGGGCCCCTGAGGTGTCGGGAAGGGAAAGTACATTGCCTGTGTGAATGTTAGTATCCCAGAGGCTCTAATGAGAACCACAGGGCACCTGGCAGGAGGGTCAGCAGCTGGAATCTCAGCAGCATTCCAACCAGTCCCATTTATAAAGGCAAAACAGGATGACACACACATGTATGTGTACTCCTGGGAATTTTCTAGTAAGAAGTATCATATGAAAGATATGACGGTTCTTAGCTCTGCAGAAAAGGACACAGTGTCCTGGATAACAAAGGCCTTCTTTGCTTTGTATTTATTTCAATGCACTTACTTCCTACATCATGTATTGTATCATATGGATGGGTTATTGTCTTAGTCCATTTTGTGATTTTGCAACAGATTACCATAGGCTGGATAATTTACAATGAAAACAAATCAATTTCTCATAGTTCCAGATGCTGGGAAGTTCAATATCAAGGTGCTGGCATCTGACAAGGGCCTTCATGCTATGTCATCTCATGGCAGAGGCAGAAGGGCAAGTGACGGTTAGAATGAGACATAGACGGGCCAAGTTTGTTTTTATAACAACTCACTCTTGAAATAATGACATTAATTTATTTACAACAATGGAGCTCTCATGGCCTCACCACCTCTTAAGGATCCCATCTCTTAATACCGTCACAACAGGCAATTACATTTTACATGAGTTTTGAAGGGGACATTCAAACCACAGTAGTTATTCTCTTAATGATAACAATTTAGAAAGAGATGCCGCTGCTGCCCCTTTAGTAAAAGATAAAGAATCAACATGGCTGCTTCTCTCTCAGGGTAGCAACCTAAGCAGTAATGGAGGAAAAGAGCAGAGGTTGGAGAGGAGAGCACACCATAAAATTGCAGACATGCTTTTTAAGATGCAATGCAAGCTGACTGACAGCTGCTTAATACCTCCTAGGCTTCCTAGACTCCAGATCTCCAAAATCACAAAGTAGCTCTCTCTAGTTCTGCAGCTGCAGGAAACCATGAGCTCACCCACAAGCACTCTGAACTGTCTCCCACTGATAAGGACACGCTGGCTTTCTATATTCCAGCCTTACAGATAATGGACAGAACAACATGAAGCAGGATGGTGTGAAAATTAATAAGTACCTTATGGAGGATAGATATGCCATCAAAGAAAGGCACAAACAGATATTAATAAAGAGAAGCTAATGCTGAGAACATTTAAGCCCTATCGGGGTTGGGCTTTGGATAAGCTGAACTAGGGTGTGAACAAAATACAAATTGCAACAGGTATGGGCACCTTTGGTGTTGATTCTTTCTTTCTCTTCAGTTCCTCCTGCTCTACGGTAACCAGTAAACTATCATATGGGGTACAGGGGCTAGCCAATTATATATTCTCAGTGTTTATATATACACATAAAATCGCTGCAACCTTGGAGAGCACAGGAAGGAATGTCCATAAATGTGTCCCTGTCTTCAGAGAAGAAAATGTACTCTCAAGCAGAAAAAATAATGAAAAGATATACAAGATGAAGAAGTATTTTTATAAGCCTGTAGAGAAGAAATGCTATGGTCTGCTTGTCCCCTAAAATCTATGTGTTGAACCTTAACCACCAATGTGATAAGTACTAAGAGGTGGGGCCTTGGGGAGGTAATTAAACCACGAGGGTGGAACCCTCATGAGTAGCATTTGCAACCTTTATAAAAGGTCAGCTATATGAGGACACAGTGTGCCTCCGCTTAGGAGGAAATAGCAACAAGCTGCCCTCCTGGAAGCAGAGAGCAGCCCTCACCAGACACAAAATGTGCCAGCACCTTAATCTTGGACTTCCCAGCCTCCAGAACTGTGAACAGTAAGTTCCCATTACGTATAAATTATTCAGGCTGTGGTATTTTGTTCCAGCAGCACAAATGGACTGAGATAAGACGTTTAGAGCAAGACAAGTTAGCTACAACAAGTTAGTGTTAGATCGAATGGCTTATGCTAATTATTAACCTTGTGATCTTGGTCAAGTAGCTCTCTAAGCGTTTTTTTAACTTTAAAAATGGAGTGAGTTATACCGTAATTCACAGAATTGAATGAAAAAATATATGTAAGCTACCTTCTTTTAGAGAGTACCTAGCACTTAGTAGATGGCTTACAAAGTGATCCATGACTGTGGTGTTTGTAGAACAGTATGATGTGGCAGGAAGTGTCATGGTAAGCAGTTAAGGATAAACATAACTTTCCCCCTTTTCAAAGACTAAGGATGTAAACATTCCAACATCCAGATAGGGCAACTCCAATCCAAGAGGGATGAAAAAAGGCCTTTGGGCCCCACAGTCCTGGCCCAGCCTCAAAGAAGAGTTACTACTTTTCTTTTGTACAATGATCAAAGCTACCAGAGTATGAATCATGTATACAAGTGAGGGACTCAATGAAGGACTCAGGTAGAAGGACACTATTTGAGATCATTTCCATAAACACCTCTAATAGTCGCCTCTCCAGTGAGTCTGAGGTGGGTGCTAAGGGGAGCTCGTGGGTGAATGAAACCTGACCTACCTTAAATTGAGACTAAACTCCTTTGTGTGCAGAATACTGAACTGAATGCCAATGGTGACAGAGCGAGGGAGGGAAAGGACACACAGGGTAGCTCTTCCACAAAAAGGAGCTCACTCTTGAGTTGGAGATAAACAGAGATTGCTTCTTGGGGGCCAACTAAAGAATATTTCAGATGGGAGAAGTGAGTCCACAATTACAGAAGAGCCTGGTGTCAACTGAGGACAAGTTCTGAGCAGTGGTAACAAAGGGGTAATTTGAGGATAGTCATGAAAACTGATGTGTCGTGAGATTGGCAGCCCCCAAATGCAGGCCACTAAGTGCAGTTAGGGCAAGCAGGCAGGCATGAGTACATTTCAGCAGTAGTCAAAGTGTCTCCACCTCCTAACATTCATCAGTAGTACCAATGGCTCCCTTTCTCCTCCTCTGTGTCAGGAGCAACCCAGAAATTACAGATGAAATATTAAAGACTCATATGAAATGCAGCTGCCAATCCAACACGGATACAGCAGTTAATAAAGATAACAACAACTAGCATTTGAAGACCACTTACCATATGCCAGGTGTGCTTTTCAACATCTTCAGAGGATTAACTCATTTAATCATCCCAAAAAGCCTATGAGATACATACTATTCTATTATTACTGTAGTAATTATTACCATAATTTTCGACAAGTAAAAACAGGTATAGAGAGGTTAGGTGAGGAGCTGGGGTGACTTGAAATAACTTTTTGGCAAACATGCAAGGCCCTGTTCACAATTCCTTCTCAGTAACTAGGATAGGTATTTTCCAGTGAGGATGTCAGGATAAGGTGCAGACGGTGGCGATGAGACTTAATAACATTAAGCTATTGGGTGAACTTTCATGCTCCTACCTCTGCCTTAGGAGCACTCTCTTCCAACCAATGAGACAATGGAGCACAGACTTGCACTTGATTCTATGAAGCCATCACATTGACCCTGAAGGCAGTGATGAGAAGGCCTCACTGCAAGTTTTGGCCTCATATAACCCTGTGCCCCCAGCCTGCCTCCTCGCTCTTTGGCTCTTTTATTTTTTTTAAGCCACTACCACTCCCAAATGTCTTAATCACACCTTGAAACTACCCTGGGGACCTCACTGTGGTCTTAAACGATGGTTAGCAGTTGAGTCTGAATTCAGACAGAGCTTGGAAACAAGGGCTAGTGATTTTCATAGCACCGGTGAAGTGGAGAAGGCTGAGCTTCACCCTAAGGGAGATATTAACTGAATCGGTTTCATCAAAATCTATTTATTCAGTTCTGGTGACATGCTTGTTTAAACTGGCTGTAACTGAACACTTTGCCATCAAGAAGCAGCCAGCAATGATCTTTAAGGCACACACAAGGTATTTTTAAGTGAGTCTACAAAGTGTAGACTACAAAGTGTAGACTCACTTAAAAATACCTTGTGTGTGCCTTAAAGAATGTTTATATTCTATACTAGTTGAAGGTGTCCAGGTGCATATGTACGTGCCGTGAGAGCATGTGTCTGGGTACGTGTAGGATCGTGGGCTAACAGTGACAATCGTGTTGTGCTTGAATCCTGGTATGATCAAGCATGAGTCCCTAGAGTCCATCCAGGCACAGAATACCTAAACCCTCTCTAGCTCAAAGACTCTTTCTGAATTCTATAATAGGTTGACAGTTCTCCCGGCACTTGTAAAACCTCAGCTTCCAGGGCGGGCAGTCTTTTTTTTCTGCAAGCCAAGTGGCACAATGAAAAACAAACACCACGGAAGCACTAGGAAAGATAAGCCTCTGTAGATGCTTATTCTCAGGGGCCGAGATTCCCACGCCTCTGGCTTGGTGAAACAACCTCAGGTCCCCTTTCCTATGTACCCACTGGTTCATGTTCATTTCTGTGTCTATTCCCTCTGTGATCTGCATAGTCTCACAGCCAGCCTAAGCGAGTAAAAAATGCTAATTTAGTCACATTTCCAGCCCCCAAATGACTCAATTTAACATCTGACCTTAGATCAGAACAATATCCTCAAGACGCTAACATCTTTTTGGTGTTCTCCAGGTCCAGGACTCCCCAAACTGGGTTTTCTGTTTCTCAGCATCATGGTGTTACTTGAGCTAATCTCCACTCTCCAGGGGAAAAGTTTTTGTTTCTGTGTTTTTGAATATTCTTGAAAGAGCATTCAGGTGAAAAAGAAATAAAGAACAAGCAGGAAACAAACTAAAGACTCATTTCAAAGCAGACGAATCCGTACTTCCTATAGACAGATGTTGATGTACTGGTTTCCTAACGAGTCCTCAATTACTCAGCATAGCTCTAGTGAAGGTTCGCATCGGTGAAGAACACTCCATCGTAGTGACCCACCCTCAATTACTCATAGCAAGAAATTTAATCAATCTTACCCATTTAGATGTCCCTAAAAAGCTTATCTGATTCTATTCTAACTCTGGAGAGCTTACCTTTTTATGTACTAAATAATTAATATAATTACATAGAATCCATGTGATGCCTATGATAAATTATGTGTCCAGAACTCAGGATGCATCCACTTGGGAGCTTCAATGTGATTTAAAAGATAAAACCTACTATTTACCTGAACCATTTGTCAAATTTTGAAGCCATGGTAATTTATGCATACAGATTTTATGTGTATACATACATACGTATATACATGCATACTACATTATACAGCTGACTTAGATGACTCAATCATTTAAAAAATATTCATTATTTCCCTATGAACCCATAATCAGCAGAGCACTCTTGTAAACCAAAACAAACCACGAATGCTGCTTGGAATACAAAATCAAACAAAAGACAGCTAGGCCTCAGAGATCATATTGTGGTATTGTCATCAGAGAGTATTAAACCAGAAATCAGCAGAACTGGGCACTAGTCACAGTTTTACTATTATTTATCATTACGGTATGAAGTGAGCCATTTAATTTTTCTGACCCTCAGTTTCTGTATGCAACATTAAAGATTTTTAAAAGTTCACCTATGGGAGGCCGAGGTGGGGAGATCACATGAGGTTGGGAGTTTGAGACCAGCCTGACCAACATGGAGAAACCCCATCTCTACTAAAAATACAAATTTAGCCGGGCGTGGTGACACATGCCTGTAATCCTAGCTACTCTGGGGGCTGAGGCAGAAGAATCACTTGAACCTGGGAGGCGGAGGTTGTGGTGAGCCAAGATTGTGCCACTGCACTCCAGCTTGGGCAACAAAAGCAAAACTCTGTCTCAAAAAAAATCATATCACCTATAATTCCCATACACAGATGAATACTACCATATTAACAATGGTCAATGCCTTTCGATCTTTTTTCTATGCAAATTTCTGTCTATATCCATGTCTTCATCTATACAAATACCCATATTAATAGCTATATCTTTGGAATAGCACTAGATAAAAATGAGATTGGGTTCTAAGCTCTTTTCAGACCCTAAAAATTGCAATATTCTGGGAATAATGAGGACAAAGAATTACACTACTGCTGGTGTAGGCAGCGAGGTTAAAAGATGTGTAGTAACTCCTACCAACTTAGAACACTTGGGGATTAGGCCTTCATGGATTACTGAATATTCAGACAGCTAGGAGTTAGTCAGCCAAAGTGTGAGATAAAGCAGGCAGAAGAAATCAGGATGAAGAAGGTAAGCAGACCAGAGTCTTAGGGAGCTCTGGGAGTATTCCGCAAGAAAAGAGTCATCACAAAGAAACACTGTACAGCCTTAAAAGACAGGTAGAGATGCCAATCAAAACAGCCGAGATGGATGGTCATAAATCATTCCCAGAATCAGCAAGAGTAAAGAGAACTGGAAAGCCAGGAAGTCGTATACCATTAGTGGGTTTGGTTTGGCCTCTCTAGAGAGCAATTTGGAAACACCTATCACAAGCCTTGAAAACAAGGCTGTCTTTTGACCTGATGAGGGAAGTCACAAATTTTGCCTCAAGTTTTCACCCTTCCCTAAATGTATGACCTTTGCCACGTAACCCTGCAGTACCTTCCAATTGTGGGTAGGACAGAATGTCCTGCCTCTTGACACTGGGCTTCGTCACATGATTTGCTTTGTGATGTCAATAAATGTGATACAAATAGAGACTTAAAAAGCAGTTGTGAGAATAAGCTTGCCCATGACTCTGCCAATGACATGATAATAGGCTGGGGCCAGCCTGCTGGAGAATGAGAAACAGTGTAGAGGAATCACATCCCCTGAGTCATCCCAGCACCAGCTACCCTAGATCAGCCAACAGTCAGCCAATCAATCCTCAAGCATGAAACCAGGCCCACCTAAGATCAGCAGAGCCATCCAGCAGATCCCAGCCATGTGAGCAATAACATTTTAATGTTTTGTTTTGTAGCAATATTGTTCCAGTAGATAATTAATACTCCTATTCAGTCCATATCTAATAATTTGTCCAAAATAAATCATCATAGATAGATACAACAAGTAACACAACATTGTTTACAATATCAGAAATATAGAAACAACTTACATGACTGGAAGAAAATTAGTTAATTATATTATGCTATATGTGTATAACAAAACACCACCCAACCATTAAATATTATAGAAAAGCATTTACTAGGATAAAAGTATATATTTAATATGTATGAAATTGATCACTGAATTATATATAGAATAATCTGACATTTGTTAATGTGAATATGCATAATTATGGAAAAAAGACTGAAACACAAACACCAAAATAGTAACAGTAGTTTTCTCTGGGTAGTGAGCTTATGGGAGATTTTTATATTCTTGATTTTGCTTATGTATCATTTTTACAATATATTTTTGCTGAAATGAAGGAAAAATTAAAATATATTTTAAGTACTGCTGAAAATTAAGAAAAAAGCCCTCAGCAGACAAAGCTGCTAGTATTATTCATGAAAGGTGAAGGAAGAGCTGAGATAGATAAATCAGGACTGATACTGATCAGAAGCAAACGCCACAGAGATGGCTGAGCAGAGGAAGAGACAAATGGCAGGAGAAAGGTCTGATCAGGGCGAGAGCTGCTCTTTCACTTGCCTCTCTCTATTTCCTCCTTTAAAACTCAGAATCAGGAGAAAAAGGACAGCTGCATTATTAATGCATTAATTATGATAATATTCTGTGCACGACTAATACATGTCAAACCATCCTTATGCCAAATTGAAAACTGACATTTTTACTTCATGAATATTGCTCCATCAGTGACATTTATTGTACGTTTCCAATCTTGTAACAGTGAATGTCAGGTCAACTATCAAGCGTTTGCTTTCCTTCCACTTTATTTCCTATTTTAAAGCAGTACGCTGTCACTGTTAATTGGGGTGCAAAGTCAAATTGCACTCGGAGAATTTGAGGCCTCTCGCTTCCTGAACATCTTGGTTTGGTCCCTGGAAAACTATGCCACACCTGAGCTTTCTATCTATCCATATCTTCTTCTTTACCCTACTTAAACTTGAAATTACCACCATCACCCCAGCCTGTCCTATCACTATTTTTTGTTTTATTTTTCCTTTAGAGTACTATTATCTAGAATACTGTATATTTATTTATTTTGTAGATTACCTATGACTCTCCATTAGAATACAAACTCTAAGTAAACTTTGTTTTATCTACTGCTGTTCTCCTAGCACCTAAAATAATTCTAGGACACAGTAGGCATTTGTTAAAATATTTATTGAATGAATGAACCACTTTCATGAATGGGCTTCTGGGAATCCCCAGAGATCAAGTGTTCTAGTGAAAAATTTTATCCCATTTAAACCATACAATGATTTCCTGAATCTCAATTTATTAATGACCTACAAATTGACTTTTTAAAAAGCTGCATCATTCAGGTAGTTATTTTTGATCTCCCATTTTTCTCCTGAAAACCCTCAACTACATTCACTTTCCCCTCCATGCATCTATTATATTACCATCCTATGATCACTTCTTCGCCATTGTATTAGTCCATTCTCATGTTGCCATGAAGAAATACCTGAGACTGAGTAATTTATGAATGTATAAAGAGAAGAGGTTCAATTGACTCACAGTTCTACATGGCTGAGGAGGCCTCAGGAAATTTACAATCATAGTGAAAGACACCTCTTCACAGTATGGCAGGACAGAGAATGAGTGCCAAGCGAAGGGGGAATCCCCTTATAAAACCATCAGATCCCATGAGCACTCACTCACTATCATGAAAACAGCATGGCAGAAACCACCACCATCGATTCAATTATCTCCACCTGGTCCTTCCCTTGACATGTGGGAGTTATTACAATTCAAGGTGAGATTTGGGTGGGGCCCCAGAGCCAAACCATATCATTCTGTTCCTGGGACGTCCCAAATCTCACCTTGAATTATAATAATTCTTATGCAGTTTGCCATTATTTTATGCTTAATCCTCATATTTCAAAACACAATCATGCCCTTTTCATTGTCCCTCAAAGTCTTAAGTCATTCCAGCATTAACTCAAAAGTCCAAGTCCAAAGTCTCATCTGACATAAGGTAAATCCCTTCTACCTATGACCCTGTAAAATCAAAAGCAAGTTAGTTACTTCCTAGATACAATGGGGGTACAGGCATTGGGTGGAATACACCTATTCCAAATGGGAGAAACTGGCCAAAGTGAAGGGGCTACGGGCCCCATGCGAGTCCAAAATCCAGTGTGGCAGTCAAATCTTAAAGCTCCAAAATGATCTCATTTGACTCCGTGTCTCACATCCAGGGCATGCTGATGCAAGAGGTGGGCTCACAGAGTCTTGGGCAACTCCACCTCTGTGGCTTTGAAGGGTACAGCCCCCATTTGAGTTGCTTTCATGGCCCGGTATTGAGTGCCTATAGCTTTTCCAAGTGCATGGCATAAGCTGTTGGTGAATCTGCCATTCTTGGGTCTAGAAGAGAGTGGTCCTGTTCTCACAGCTCCACTAGGCAGTGCCCAGTGGGGACTCTGTGTGGGGGCTTCGACACCACAGTTCCCTTCCACACTGGCCTAGCAGAAGTTCTCCATGGGGGCTGCACCTCTGCAGCAAACTTCTGCCTGAACATCCAGGCATTTCCATCCATCCCCTAAAATCTAGGTGGAGGTTCCCAAACCTAAATTCTTGACTTCTGTGCACCCAAGCCCCAATACCACATGTAAGCTGCCAAGGCTTAGGGCCTGCATCCTCTGAAGCAATGGCCTGAGCTCTACATTGGCCTCTTTTAGCCATAGCTAGGATGCAGAGCACCAAGTCCCAAGACTGCACAAAGGAGCAAGGTGCTGGGCCCACTCCATGAAACCATTTTTTGCTCCTTGACCTTCAGACCTGTAATGGGAGGGACTGCCATGAAGATCTCTGACATGCCTTGGAGACATTTTCACTATTGTCTTAGAGATTAACATTTGGTTCCTCATCACTTATGCAAATTTCTGCAGCTGACTTGAATTTTTCCTCAGAAAATGGGTTTTTCTTTTCTATTACGTTGCCAGACTGCAAATTTCCCAAACTTTTATGCTCAGCTTACTTTTAAATATAAGTTCCAGTTCCAAACCATATCTTTGTGAATACATATAACTGAATGCCTTTAAAACTTTATAACTGAGTGACTATAAAACCACCTAAGTCACTTCTTGAATGATTTGCTGCTTAGAAATTTCTTCCACAACATACCTTAAATCATCTCTCTCAAGGTCAAAGTTTCACAGATCTCTAGGGCAGAGGTGAAATGCAAATTCAGTCTCTTTGCTAGAGCATAGCAAGAATCACTTTTATTCCAGTTACCAACAAGTTCCTCACCCCCATCTGAGACCACCTCAGCCTGGACTTCACTGTTTATATCACTATCAGCATTCTGGTCAAAGCCATTCAACAAGATTCTAGGAAATTCCAAACTTTCCCACATCTTCCTATCTTCTTCTGAGCCCTCCAACCTGTTCCAACCTCTGCCTGTTATTCAGTTCCAAAGTCACTTCCACATTTTTGGGTATCTTTATAGCAGAATCTCTCTCTCTGTGGTACTAATTTACTGTATTAGTCTGTTCTCATGCTGCTATAAAGAAGAATCTGAGACTGGGTAATTTATAAAGAAAAGTGGTTTAATTGACTCACAGTTCTGCATGACTGGTGAGGCCCCAGGAAGCTTACAAACTTCACAGGGCAGCAGGAGACAGAATGAGTGCCAAGTGAAGGGGGAAGCCCCTTATAAAACCACTGGATCTTGTGAGAACTCATTCACTATCACAAGAACAACATGGTAGAAACCAACCTCATTTTTTAATTATCTCCACCTAGTCCCGCCCTTGACACATAGGGATTATTACAATTCAAGGTGAGATTTGGGTGGGGACACAGAGCCAGGCTATATCAGCCACCAATATTCAACTGCTGTGTTCCTTGGAAATTTTCACAAACTTCTATCCACACAGTTCCTTTTTTTATCTTTTATCTTTTTTCTTTCTTTTTTTTCAGTGTCATGTGATACTAAATCTACATAGTTCCTAAAGCACCCATTCATAATCTACTATGTGCTCATCACTGGACTAAGGGAAGAACAAAGAAAAAAAAGCATAGCTTCTGATATCAAAAATACAAAATACAGTTGGAAGGAAAGAAAACTCTGGTGTGATGTTTTCTGGAAGTTCTGCTGTGATTTTAAACTTGCTATGTCCACAACTGAGCTTACTATACATACAATAAGCCTTCTTCCTTAGCTTTTTCTGTGAAAATAACATGCATTCAATAATATTATTTTAATAAAATTGTGTCATTATTATTTAGTGAATAACATTTTACTAATGATCACATTGATTATAATCAGCAATCATACAAAAGATAAATCATGTTTATTTGTTTGTTTTTTACCAATAAAGAAATCAGAAAGAAAATGAAAACTATTTTGTGTGCTGAAGAAATAAAGAATATGTGTGTGTGTGTGTATGTGTGTGTAATGGCCCCAGACATTACATTTGTGTTCAATGAATAAGCATAAAATAACGGCAAACTGCACAAGACAATTCATGACAAGCAGTTACTAAGCACCTAAGGTTAAAGGAATTATCTTTCAATCAGGAAGGGAGATGAAACTTAGGCTGGGCTACTGGGTGCCCAGTATTATGCTGAAAGTTACAGAAGACACAGAAAAATGAGACATTCCCTTGCTGTTCACCACTACCCACCACGCTCCCCATGAGGGATAGAAAGTCACATTGTATCATTTTCACTATTTCAAGAAATACCCTTCTCCCTCTCAAAAACAATCAGATTTTTAATCCTACATCTAGTTAATGTAAATAACTTTCCTTTACGCTGAATGTCTTTCTTACATTTTACAGTTAAAATGTCTTTTTCTTTTACTACATGGTGGTGATAAGGTTGATGAAACATTTATTTAAAAAACAATTCTTAGTTGACAATGCCATGTTGGTCACCATTATTAATTTTTAAATATTATTTTGAAACCTGTAAGTTAGACAGTCACTACCTAGACCATACCTCCCACCACCACCAACAGTGGAATTATAACCATAGGAAAAGGTTTCTAATGATCAGCTTAGGTAGGAGTGTGGACATGCCTGTAACCAAGTTATGATATATTGAATTATTAATTGGAAAGACAAATTAGGATAGCATCCAAGTAGCAAACATGCCCTCTAGAGAGATTAGAAGTCTCCACCATCCAAGCTTGTCTAACTCATGGCCTGAGGGCCACATGTGGGCCCAGGATAGCTTTGAACATGTTTGAATGTGGCCCAACACAAATCATAAACTTTCTTAAAACATTATGAGGTTTTTTTGTAATTTTTTCTTTTAGCTCATCAGCTGTCGTTAGTGTTAGCATATTCTCTGCGTGGCCTAAGACAATTCTTCTTATTCTTCCACTGTGGCCCAGAGAAGCCAAAAGATTGGACACCCCTGAAACTATAGAGTGCTTCTGGATTGGTCTGATCCAAGAGGTTTGGTTTTAGATCTAGATTTGGAGGATAGCTCATTGTGGGCTCTGGAAACTGAAAACACTAGCGATGTCTCTGTGCAAAAAGCCACAGAGGGCCCTGGCATCTTGACACATTGAAGGTGGCCAAGCTGTCAAGGCTGGGCTACCCAGTGGCTGTGAGGCCAGCTACCTTTCATGTGTGTAGCTTTCTGGCACACAGAAGAGCAAGCAAGAGAATGAGAGTGACAGCAAAGGAGAGACAGGGGAGACAGAGAAAGAGTGAACTTGCAACTGAAAAGGCAGAATGAGAGAAGGGATAAGAAAGTGCAGTCAGGCAGCTCAGCATCACGTCAGTAGAAACCCAGATGTGAACTGTAATTACTTTTTCCCCCAACTCTGTTCATGTTTTACAAACCAGCACTGACACTTGGACAAAGAGCTCTGAAAAAGCAGGCAGGAGCTAGATGTGTAAAGAGCCAGTGCTCTGTGTTTACCCACAGCCTTTTTCAAAGAATGGAGAAGACAGAAGTGGCAGCTTCCCAACAAACACACTACAAGGAGCGAGTGTATATTTTCAGCAGAGTACACATTCGCTCAGAATAAGCAGTGTTTAGTTGTGGACCCTTGAAATCACAGGGTTCAGGAGGCAAAAACTCAGTGGGTTACTTGTAAGTAAGAAGAAAGAAGAGAGAATGTTCACAAAAGGTAGCCAAGGACCTACGGTAGATTCCCTATTCTGGCACAGACTCATCGCATGGATCCATTTGGGTCCTTGAGGAATTTCAAACCAATATGTGGATGCACTTTGTGTTGCGTGAATGTGTGTGTGTGTGTAGGTAAAATCATGTGAGATTTTTCCCTATAAACTTTCACACCTTTTTCAACACCAAAATAAAAAATGCATTGTATTGTAAATACCCCTGACTGTCTGACATCTAGTAAGTGCTCAATGTTTGTTGAGTTGAACAGCCTTGAAATGGAGAAGATCCATTTTTTATGTCTCTATTATTAAACACAATTACAGGCATACTCATTTTTAGACTGCATTCTAGCCCGGGCAATAAAGCAACACCCCTGTTCTCTCTCCCTCTTCCTCTTCCTCTTTCTTCCTCTCCTTCATTCTGTTTTTCTTTTTCTTTTTTTATTTATTCTTTCTCTTTCTTTCTCTCTTTCCAAAAAAAAAAAAAAAAAAGAAATGGAGAAGATCATAGCCAAGCTGTACTGAAACACAGTCTTATTCGAAAACCTTTAATCGTGTTTCTCCACCCAGATTCAGGGCATCCACCTTGCCAACAAAATACATACTTATCCCCCAAGACAAAAGTAAAGCTACACCCAAAACCACAAATGTATTTTTGTCTTCTGAGTTCAAGGCTTCCAGTCATTAAACATAGCCAGTTTCACTCGGTGAGGGTTTCTTCCTTCTTTTCACCTCCATCATCACCTTCTCACAAGTCACCCTACCTTGAGTCACTCATCCTCCAATCCCTGCTCCAGACAGTGGTCAATTATCTTTAAAATAAGTTATGATTATATCACTTCCCTGCTCTAAAAACCACTATTGGTTCAGCATCATTGACTGGGTGAAATGGGAAGGGATTTGATGAGTGAGCTTGAGAATCATACATGGAAGATGAACAGAGAACAAAAATGCCAGAAGCTGCCAAGACAGTGAGGACAACATCACAGGATAAGCCCAACTGGGACTCTCTGCTGCTGGGACTGCCCCGCTGGGACCCAGCGGGGCTGCTGTCCCCACCCCTGCCACCATCAGAGGGGATTCCTCCTCTCACCCACTGAGCCTGGCTTTCATGGCTCACTGAGCTTGAAGAAAGTGAGACTAGGCTTTAGGGGCTTCAGACCTGGAATGAGGTCCCTGTCTCCCTTTTAGACACATACTGGTAAACTTCCAAATGCAGAAAGGGGGCTCAACTACCGGGAAGCTTTAAAAAGTCACCAATGCAATCACTTAATCAAATTGTAAATTACACTTTGTCTGCCTGTCTCTCAGAACATGGTGAGCACGGCAAGGAACATTCACCTCTGTTCCCTCACCTCAGCATAGCCCTTGACCAGATTGAGAAGACTGAGGGCCCCATTGTCTCCTTTCCCCAGGGTTCTATAAGACAGAATACTTCCTGGGTGCTGCTGGAGAACTGCTTGGCCACCCAGAGTCGCGTAATGGGCTTATTCTTAGGACTAGAACCTAGAACGAGAATTAACCTGCAGAAGTTCCTGTATTTCCCATCTGAGCTTTAAGCTGAACCTGTAAAGCACGACAGCTCAAAAACACTCAAAACACCAGGCGCAGTGGCTCACACCTGTAATCCCAGCACTTTGGGAGGCTGAGGCGGGCGGATCACGAGGTCAAGAGATTGAGACCATCCTGGCCAACATGGTGAAACCCTGTCTCTACTAAAAAAATACAAAAAAATTAGCTGGGCATGGTGGTGTGTGCCTGTAGTCCCAGCTACTCGGGAGGCTGAGGCAGGAGAATTGCTTGAACCCAGGAGGCGGAGGATGCAGTGAGCTGAGATCGCGCCACTGCACTCCAGCCTGGTGCCTGGCGACAGAGCAAGACTCTGTCTCAAAAAAAAAACAAAAAAACAAAAAACAAATAAAAAAACCACTCCAAACAGGTTGACTTGGTCCATCTGGGCTTCTATAACTAAGTACCACAGACTGGGTGGCTTATAAATAATAGAAATTTATTTCTCACACTACTGGAGTCTGGAAGTCTAAGGTTAGAGTGCCAGCATGGGCAGCTTCTGGTGACAGCACTCTCTGTACTGCAGACATCTTATTTCTCATTGTATCCTCACATGGCAGAAAGAGAGTGAAGGAGCTCTCTGGGGTCCTTTTTCTAAGGGCATGGATCCCATTCTGAGGATCTCACCCTTATGATCTAATTACCCCCCAAAGGCTCTATCTCCTAATATCATCACATTGGGGGTTAGGGCTTCCACATATGAATTTTGGGGAAACACAAACATTTGGTCCATTGCAAAACTATTTCGTTGTATATAGCATCCATTATCCCCATTCTCAAATGAGGGAACTTTTACATGTCGAAATGGAGAACAGGCCCTTATCCTCCAGGCCAGTGCCACTGTCAGTGTGGCCCTGGAGATCAACATCTCTTGAGCAAGTGTTAGAACTGGAAAGTTGCCGGGGGCATGCTTGTGGCTACTCAGGAGGCTGAGACAGGAGGCGCTTGAGTCCAGGAGTTTTAGGCTGTAGTGCGCTATGCCAATTGGGTATCTGCACTAAGTTCAGCATTAATGAGGTAACCTCCTGATCACCAGGTTGCCTAAGGAAGGGTGAACCGGCCCAGGTCAGAACTGCAAAGCTGGCCAGGCATGGTGGCTCATGCCTATAATCCCAACACTTCGGGAGGCCAAGGTGGGTATATCACTTGAGGTAAGGAGTTTGAGACCAGCCTGGCCAGCATGGTGAAACCCCATCTCTACTAAAAATACAAATATTAGCCAGGTGTGATGGTGGGCACCTGTAGTCCCAGCTACCTGGAGGCTGAAGCAGACTTGCTTGAACCTGGATGGTGGAGGTTGCAGTGAGCCAAGATCGTGCCACTGCACTCGAGCTTGGGTAACAGAAGGAGACTCCATCTCAAACAAAACAAAACCCTACAAAGTCATAGGTCCCACCACAAACCCGCTGAATCAGATTCTTTGGGGAAGAGCGAGCCATCTACCAGCATTTCTGGTAGAAGCTCTGCCAGTGTTTCTTATGCCCAAAAAGTTTGAGAACCTCTACCCTATAGCAGAGTCTCCAGATGTTGTGATATGTTTTCCCTGGAGGGTATGACAAACTTGCCACATGGATGAATTTCAGAAAAAATATTTAGCTGTTAGGTATTCACTTCAATATGTAGTCAGTACAAAACCTGGCTCACACATTGAACCCAGGATTTCAAAGACATATTGCTTAAGAAGATGCCAAATCTACTTATGTCAAACAAGAGAATTGGTGTAAAGGAAACCAATACTGTCGTAGAGAGTTATGGTGAAAATAGTGAACCTGGTATATAAGTTACTAAAGTCTGGGATATGCTGTATACCTTCAGCTCCGGCTATGAACTGGATATCTCAATCTGTTTAGGTGGCTGCAACAAAATACATAAACTGGGTAGCTTATAAACAACAAAAATGTGTATCTGACAACTCTGGGAAGTCCAAGATCAAGGTGCTGGCAGATTTGGCATCAGGTGAGGGGCTACCTCCTGGTTCCTAAAGGGTGGCTTTTAGTTCTGTCTTTCCATGGTGGAAGGAGTGAACAAGCTCTCTTGGGCCCATTTCACAGGAGCACTAATCCCAAAACCCTCATGACTTACTAACCTCCCAAAAGGCCTTCCACCTAACACCATCACATTGGTAATCAGGTTTCAACATATAAATCTGAGGGAGGGACACAGACATTCAGCACTGAAGATAACAACATGAGCCCCACTTCTAACTGAGCTCCCTGACCGGCATCCACTCCTCTCTCTAAAACCCCCTCTACATGATACCTACAGTTAACCTCAGAACCTCTGTTCGTGGCTTTCAACCCTAAATAAAATGGAGAATGAGAGGGATATGTAGTTCTACCTTCTCTGATAGAATGGGAGCATGAAAATCCTGAATGAAAGGAATGAGGGAGGAGGAAACAGGATGAAAGTGGACAGGGACTCAGAATTGGGAAGTTTTAGACAACAAAGATAAATTCTGCCATCTCCTCCAGTTATAGGTCCCAGTGTCACTCACCATCATTCCTGTGCACTTAGAGGCCAAATGACCTCTATGTTGACAAGATTCAAATGAGAAGGGGCAGTCAGAGCTCACATCATAATTTTTCTACTACTAATACTAACAATGCTTATTTACTATTATTACTATTCATAATAAAGCCATCTAAACCCCACTCAGTAAGAGGTTTAACAAGCCCATTAAGAACAGGAAACCTATTTCCTCCCTGGCACTGTTTACACACATCACTAGGAGACACTTGCTGGCTGGGGGAGCCCCATTAGCTCTAACCAAGAGTCTTGGCAGGAGCTCATGGAAGAAAATAAATCCTTCAAGCAGAATTACGTGTGGTCAGTGAGGTCATTGCTCTTGTTTGGCTGGGCTGCATGCTGGCCTGAAGATCAGGGGATGGAGCAGGGTCACCCTACAGCTATGCTGGAGATAGGCACCTGTCCTCTCTTCCAAAGCCAGCTGGGCACAGTTTACTGGCACAGCCAGCTCTGGGGAAAGTTTGAAAGTGGTGAAGCCAGTTTATTACCCACCCTTCTATGTACTCTTCCCGGCTGGGCAATATTCCACGCCCCCCAACCCTCCAATCTGGCTCTGTGTATTTTTCTGCTGCTTTCTGGTTGCTCAGAATCCCCACTCTATGATGGTTCCTTTTGAGCCAAGACACTTCCAGGCCCATCCTGCAGGCCTTTTCAAGACTCAACTACCCTTGGTCACCTTCCCTTGAGAAAGAGTTGTGTCCAGTAACCAAAGTCACCCATCGTGTTTAAGGGTCATCCGTGGTGGAGTCTCCGCACATCACGTCCGACCCAGGTAAACAGGAGCCAGGAGGCACCTTTCCCAGGGATGTTCCTCTTGAACAGAGAACTCGAAGGATTCAAAGTAATCCTTCCCTAACAGATTCCGAAGCCCTGCGCCCACCTGAAACCACTAGGGAAAAACTTTGGGGCAAGGGCTTTCTGAATGGCCCTATCTTCCCTGGGGCCAAATCACACACTGGCCACAGACTGTGGACTTGATCTGCATTAAGCTGGTCCCTGGTAGAGCTCAGCACTCTCCGCACCGAGTGAAGCTTTTTTCCCAGCAGAGGGCAGCAGCGGTCAGAGGCTGCAGCCACAGGTGCACAGCCATCTCAGAGGAACTTGATTAAACCGGGGGAAAGAAAGCAGAGAGAAGAGGAAGGGAGGAAGGTTGGGGCTCGGGGCAGGCACGTGGGGCTCGCTGCTCCTTCACCTTCCACCCACGGTAGGGTCTGGCTCTGTGGCCAGTGGCCCCTATAACCCAGCGCTTTCTGATTGGCCTGCCTCTCCCCGCACCACCAGCTTGGAAGGCTCTGGGTTATTAATCTAGCCCAGCCAGCCCCAGCGCGCTTAAACCTCTTAGCTTTCCCTTACTCAGCTGCTGATGCCACATGGAAAACTTGAAGGAAAATAAAAGGGAGAGAGATTTAAAAAAAAAAAAACAAAAAAAAAAAACGGCCCAACATTTTAGTCCGAGGTAGTCCTGCTTCCACAGCAGATATTTCTTGCATCCTCTTCCTTTCAGCAGGAGCGACATTTACATGAAAACAGAGCTGAGGACAGTGGCCTCCCTGGACCTGACTGTTTGCCTCTCCTGGGCTGCTGCCAACCCCAGCAGCAGTGTGAGATCATCGGGGCACCTGCTTTTAGAGAGTCTTTTTGAGGGGGGCGGGGAGGGGCGGATAAGTTTAACACAGGCTTTCAGGACAAATATGATCAGAAAGTTGGGCACAATTGATCAACCAAAAAACCAAAACGGCTTCACTGAGGCAGAGCTGCCAGTGTGGGGAGGAAGCCAAGTCATAGTGTTCAGAAATGCTGAAGGGATAGAATTTGTGGAAATCCAAAGTGTTCAAAGAATGACCGGGGTTCAATTTCTGCCGGTACTTCACCTCCCATCTTCCCTGACTTCATTGTTGCTGCTCACCTTTCAGATGTGGTTGCTGGGCTATAGTACTAATTCTAGCTTTCATCTATCTGGGAGCCAGAATTCCAGCCATGACGAATCCCAAATGCCCCTGCCAGTCTACTATCACATAGAGAGGCCTCTATCTACACATAGTGCAGGACTACGATACAGAACAAACCCCCAAGAAATAGCTGTTGCCTGTCTAATCCTGACATTCGTCATTCATACAGCGTTTTGCAATATTCAAAGTAATTTTACATTTATTATCACATTGGCACCTCATAGCAACCCTGTAAGGTAGACAGCCATTACTAAATCCATTTTACAAATGGGGAAGTTGAGGCATAGAGCGATTAGTAAATGGCAGAGACAAAACAAACTCTTGTGGGATTCTATTCCAGTCTGCTGTGGATTTGAACTTGAAAACACAGCCTGCTGTTCACAATCCCCTTCACCCAATGATCAAGACACATTGATTTTAAAATCACTGGATGTGCAAAACCCCAGATGCTTTCAAAATTCTCTCACACTGGAAAAGGTCTCTACCTCAACAATCAGTTTTAGGGTTCAGTCTGGAGAAAGAGCTTCTGAGAAATCCTAGTGATAGAACTCTGTTTATAGGGGAAACGGGAACATGAAAGGCCTTGTTTTAGGCAAGTTTGTGATTTCCAAATTGAACAGATTGGCACCAAAAGTCAGGCTTCTTAGGATCCTTGTTTTCATTTACCCCTTGATCTGCCCACTTAATCAATATATATTTTTTTTTTGAGATGGAGTCTTGCTCTGCCACCCAAGCTGGAGTGCAGTGGTTCAATCTCGGCTCACTGCAACCTCCGCCTCCCACGTTTAAGCGATTTTCCAGCCTCAGCCTCCCAAGTAGCTGGGAATACAGGCGCCTGCCACCACGCCTGGCTAATTTTTTGTATTTTTAGTAGAGACGGGGTTTTACCACGTTAGCCAGGATGGTCTCGATCTCCTGACTTTGTGATCTGCCCACCTCAGCCTCCCAAAGTGCTGGGATTACAGGCGTGAGCCACTGTGCCAGGCCTCAGTGAATATTAACTAAGCAACTTCTGTGTTCAAGGATGTATCTTAGAATCAAAGGATACGAAATACGCACAGGGTGCAGTTATCCCTGCCTGTCAGGTGCTTCTAATCTAGTTGTGTAGACAACATACGGTCATACAAAATAGCATAAGATAGTATATACCAGGCACCAAATGAGTGCTGCTGCGCACTTTAGAAATTCAGAGAGGGAATGGCACTGAGTGCTGAGGAGGTCAGAGAAGGCTCCAAGGAGGATGTGGAACGTAATCTGATCCCCAAGCAGGAATCAAAAATATGAAGAGAAGATCCAGTGGAAAGATTCTAAATATTGGGGAGAATAACGAGTGAGACCCTTACCTCCACCATATGTCGAGTACTGTGGAAGGCCTGCACAAGGTTTGGATGATAGGCAAAACCTACCGTGGAGGCCTTGAAGACCATAGCCCAGGGAAACAGCAGATAAGGATAGAAAGATGAGTAGGAGATGCAGCTGGGAAATGCAGACCAGATTGAAGGACCTTAACAGGCCAAAGACTTAATTCCAAGGAGAAAAGGTACAATGCATAAGTTTCTAACCCATATACCTACGGAGGGGAGGCTGGGGTGTTTCCATCAGGAGCTGCAATGTCCCATAGGTGAGGAGTAAGCAATGGTGCCTGGTAAATTTCTAAACAGAGATTCTGACTTCATGTAAACCTTCTCAAAACAAAGGAAGAACCAGGTAGTGAGTGAAGTAGGAGCCCAGTCAGAGCCCAGTCCTATGGTTAAATAGACATTCTGGGAAGCCTTGGTGAGCCTCCCGGGAAGAAGATGCGGGAGGTCGCTCTTGACAGAGCCAAACACTACAACCTTCACACTGAGGCAGGAATAGGAGGAGGGGGACAAAAGAGGGCGGAGACAAAAGATGTTCACTTAAGTCAGCCAGTTATCGGCATGAAAGCCAGAATTCACCTCCTCTCTCTATTATTATTGTGCTTTATTATTATTATAAGTGAGAAATTGCTATTCACTAGGCTTTTTTCCCCCCTAAGTATTTTAAATACTGCTGTAACAGTAAACATCACCTCTGGCATACTTGTCCTGGAAGAAAAGGGTATGATTTGGAATACCTAATTGAAATGTGCTACAGGAGATAAGGCAGCTGCAGAGACTGACATTTAAAGGTAGGAGACACCACAGAAGACATGAAATATTACTGTTGCCACCTCAAAGCCAAAAGCCACTTCCACAGAATGGAAACGTCTTCCAGCTCTGCTTCCTCCTTCCAGGTCCTCCCATTCCTCAGACTCACTGCTATAGGGTTCCAAGTCATCCCCACTCTGCCTTTACAACCCCAGCCTGTTGCATTGAGAATGCTGAAGGGCATCTAAAAGAGAATGATATCATCCTAATTCTCTTTTGCTCTTATGTACCCATCTCAAAATCCTAGGTCTTATTTCTTGATAAATAATTTACATGAAGGTGGATGGGCTAGACACAAAAGGAAAGGAAGAGATCTGTCAGTGCATCTCAATAGGTCTCACTAAAAAACTGTTTTATGCCACCGTAGCAGAAATATGGTAAAAGACTAGAGGTTACCTGTGCTTAATGGCCAGCAAGCCCTGCCCATTGATAACTGGACACAGTTACTTTCCAGGGGATGGATCTAGATAAGAGCTAATTCACTGTTATCCTCTTCACCCATACACCAGAATAAGGACAACTTGCCAACCAATCATCAGACCTAATACAATTCAGATTAGCCACATTTTTCATCAAACCTATTTCTGTTGTCATTTCTCTCTCCATCTAGGCAGCTTGTCTCCAAAGATAGCTCCCCAATAAACCATGACTTCTAATATTTGCCTTTGTGTAGTCCCCCAATCGATGAATATGGGAGAGCCCTTTGCCTTGTTTCTGATCAGCAAAATGTAGCAAAAGTGACACTGAATGACTCCTGAAGCTAGGTCATAAGAAATTTTATTTTTCCTGACTGGTTTTCTAAGAATAGTTGTTCTTTATATAACTCTTCCTGGAACCCAGCCGCCATGTTGTGAGAAGCCTTGGTCACGTGGAAGGTCATGTATAGGTTTTCTCAGCTATTTCATCAACTGCCAGCCATGTATGTGAATGAGGCACCTTGGATGTCCCATCTCACCAAGACACCAAATGATTGCAGCCCCAACTGATGTCACGTAGGGTAGAAAAACACTCAACTTATTACAGTTATTTCTCAAGTAGAAAAATTACTTAGGATCGTTGGGCCATATCTTATTTACACTCTTTGTTAGACAAAATGGCTTTCAAGAGTCTTGAGGACTTTCCTCTGGTACCAATTTCTATTATGGTTATGTATTATTTTATCTTTTTAAGAAAACTATCCCAAAATATAGTGGCTTAAAACAATGTTATTTCTCATGGTGCTATGAGTTGGCTGGGGTCAACTGGGTGGTTTAATCTCGGCGTCTCTCATGTGGTTACAGTTCGTTGTAACCTGGGCAGGATGTGCAAGCTGGCTTCTTCACTCCCATGCTTGGGACCTCCTTGGCCCCCCTCTTGCTTCAAGGCTTATCCCCTTCCCTAAGGCCCCTCCACCAAGCTTGGGCTTCTCACAGTGTGGTCATTTCTTGGTAGTCACATTTCTTACGTGGCAACTGGCTTCTAAGAGTCAGAAGATACAAGCTGCTAAGCCAGTTAAGGGCTACTCCCAGAGCTGCCTCGGCATTAAACCACCATATTTTACTGATTGAAGCCGTCATAGGGCCTATCCACATTCAAGAGGGTAGACAGAGTCTACCTCTTAATCTTGATGACAGAATGTCAAGGATACATTGCAGAAGAGTGCGTGGGCTGGGAAATATTATTGTGACTATCTGTGAAAAATACAATCTACCACAATCTACTACCGTTTTTCTATTTTAAACTCCTATGTCTCCTTGGATTAGAGAAACCCATATGAGGTTTATAATGAGTCAAAGGTATAGTATGATTGTCAGAAATATGAACAAAATGTTAATTGTCAAAATAACTCCAAAGCAAGGACACCCAACAGGTCTTCTGGCCTCTACACCATTGAGACCAGGTATGAAAGATGTTCACGACTGAGAGCTGAATTTCAGAAGAGCCAATGACAAATTAGAGTACGTTCCATGAGAAGTGGAATATAGGACAGAAAATCATATCATTTTGGATGTATATGCTTTCCTGTGCTTCCCTATTTGAAGGAGATGTGTGGACGAGATTCCCATCTCAGCTCCTCACTCTTCCCCTCTGTGTCCCCTATGGCATAAAACTGTAGATTTCCAAGCTGTATGATTTGGATTCACTTGCCAAAATCTCCTCTGAGATACTTACAATTTTAAGAGTCTGGCTCTCTTCTCTTCAGGGGCATGTATATGATGCTCATTGTATATAATTTTCTCAGATTTATCAAAGTGTCACCATTTTCTCATGCCCAATGTCACTGTGGTAGATATTATTAATATTTTCTGTTATTTCCAATCCTCCTTTCTCTCTGGGAAGACAGAAAAATTACAGTTTTCTAGAACTGTGTAGGTAAGCATGGTCTTGTGACTTGCTTTGGCCAATGAAAGTGGTAAGAATATTTAAGATACAATTTATTTTTTGTTCTTTTTCTGCTGTAGAAAACCCTAAAGACTTATGTTGAGATGGTCACATCAAAAAGCAGCCAAGCTTCTGAGAGTATAGGTCCCTGAATGTCCATGGTAAGCATAGCCCCACTGTTACCACTGTTAAACATGTGATATGAGTATGAAATAAAGCTATGATGTTCTAAGACACTAAAATTTGGGAAGTAATGTGTTACTGCAGCATAATCAAGTCTAACTGGAGTAATACAATCACCATGATGCAAAAAAGCATCCTGAAAATCATAGCCCTGAAACGCATCTAATCTTTTAGGGATCTAGTTCTATAAATGAAGACCTGAAATCTAAAAGCAATTCTATTTCAGAGTAGCTCAGGAAGTGGTAGGACAAGACCAGCAAGATCCACTGATTCTCCTTTAAAGCCAAAAGTGGTAGGGAGTTTCCTCTATGAAGTTATCTTGAACAATCTGCAACCCCCCCAGATCCCAGTAAAGTGTCTCCAGACCTGCCTGCATTCCAACAGCTTTGGCGTATCAAGAAACTCTCCATAACAGAGCCTGGACTTCAGCTTCTGAATGATTCACCAGAGGTAGCCCTCTAATCCAGCCTGCTTTTAATAACTCTCACAGCATCTACTGCTCCAGAGGCCTGCGGCTAGTGAGGGGTGAGAATCTTGGAAGAGCAGTGAGCATCCAGGCTTGGGAGAAAGGTTATATGGTCTGTATCTTCAACAACAATTTAATTAAAAAGTGTTGCTGTTTGTTAAATTAACACTCATGCATTATAAAACACATCATCCACTCTGCCCAGCAAGGTTGGGATCCGAGTCCCTGGTTAAGAGAAAAGTGTACTTTGTAGTCTCTGGAAATGTCCCTTCCTAATCACAAACAGAACATTACCAACAAGGACAATGAGTCAATAGCATGGCATAATTTCTACTTGTCAATTTAGGTGGAAAATTCTATTTGTTCAAAACTTTGGTTTTACCAGAGCAGTTTCATATAGTTCATCTATCCTAATGCAAGTACCTCTGGTTAAAGGAAGCAGGAAAACAGTCAAGAAAAGAAAATAATAAACTGAATCACCCTACTAGAACAGAAAATAATCACTCTACTAGAATAGAAAATAATGTGATTTTCTGCTCCTAGATCCTACCCACCCTTTCCTAGCCAATGGCCCCTTATTGTCAGGCAGTACCTTCCAGAGATCAGTTTATTTCAGAAAACACTTACTGGAGTCTTACTACAAGAAAAGCATTGCAGGGCATACAAAGACGCAATTTACAATCCATAAGGTGCTCGCTGGAGACAAGCACACAAATAATCACTGCATATTGCAAAATGATGTTAGTTGTTGTAAAAGATACCAATGGCAAGGAGGGCTTATGGAGAGCCTGCTCCTCCCCTCCCTCTGCATTCACTCAATCAGCATTCCATCTAAGACATTCTAAGCAGCCTTAGTGGCATGTTCAAGTTCAAATCAACTTTTTCCAAACTTGCAGAAGACCTTTACTTATGAAATACAATGTTATACATGTCAAATGGCAATGAGTGCAAAGGTGATAATGCCAAGTATTGTCAAAAATAGGGACAGTTTGGAACTTTTTCTGGTGCATGGTTGGTGGAAGTCTGAACGGGTGTAGCACTTCTGGAAAGCAATCTGGAAGTATTTGGTGTGATTAAGCATTCTTTGCCCTATAATTCAGCAATACCACTTTTGGGAAGATATCCCCAAGCAATTTCTTCTCAGGGCCACATACCACACTACTGGTAATAGTGGACTCGAAGCAGAGTTTTAGCACTAGAGGAACAGATGTAAAGATGTGGTGGATGCATACAGTGAAATGCTGTGCAGCAGTTACAGAGAACCAACTAAATGAAAACATAACAGCATGAAAGGTCTTATAAACATAGTATTGAATGGAAAAAGTAAAAAATAAATACATCAAGATACGTAGCATGCTGCTAGTAAATTTTAAATACATAACAAGAAAAGTGTGTTGCCTATCTTACAAGGGTATATGCATTTTTTAAGATATATATAAAACCTATTGTAATGAGTATCTCTAGGGAAGGGCAGCTCAAGATATAATTAGGGATGAAGGGAAAAATAAATAAAACCAGAGAGGGCCTGCACTACTGATGATAGTGTGTTACAAATAGAAAGACTTGTATTCAACTCACAGAACGGGTTGAAGGCAACCAGTTCTTATGTTAAAGCATTAAGTCATAAGGTGAAGATGAAAGATAATAAAAGCTTCCCCAGTTAAGTCTGTTTACCTCACATCCTTTTGTCTCTACTCTGACTGTTTACTCATGTAAACTTTGTGCCAGATGGCCCTCTCAAGAAGTTGAAAAAAGGTTATCCATTAGTGGTGTTTGTTCTAAGCCCAAGAACCAAAAATTTTTGTCATTCGTAAAACCACTCTTTTAATCATGTTGATTTTCCACAAACACATTACCTTAGAACCTCTGTTATTAAATCTATACTGAATAAATGACAAGAAGAACAAAGGGTAGTAGTCAGTTAGCCGCAATCGCCCTCTAAGAGCAGCTGATGACCCCCTAGCCCGACTCTTACATTGTATTCTGGTGTATGAGCTTACTTCACTCATCCATGGCTAAGTCAAGGTCTGCAAGACAGACCTCTGCAGGCAGTGATCAATGTCTCAAATGGTGCCCCCATGTGAGGAGAACTAGTGTGATCAACACCACAGCCAGTGCCCAGTGTGAAGTGCCCCGACGTACTCAATGGCATACAACTCTCTTCACCTGAGGTCAAAAGGAGAAAATACACTTTGTTTCCCTGAGGCAAAATGCAAGGTACGTGTCTGAGCCAAATTCATCTACAGCGTAGTTTACAAGGACAGGCACTGATGTCAGAAAGACCTGGTTTTGAATTAGAGCCCTGTTGTTGTTAGCCATGTCTGCAAGGATTAAGAAACAATAATGTATGTAAAACACTTAGCACAGTGCCAGTGCAAAGTAAGCTATGAGCAAATGGTCACTATCCATAATAGATAATATAATTTATCATTTTTTTCCTCTCCCTCTACTTTAGTCCACACACCTTGAAACATTTTACATGGTAAGAAAATCATCATAAGCAGCTTATTGGCTTATGGTTTATACTGTCCCTGAATCCAAGAGATTCAGAGGTATTATATAAGATTAATCAATAAGAAAATAAAAACATGAGGGATAAAAACAGAAAAGATGCCCTCTAAAGGAAGCAGAGAAAGCAAATATCAGCAAGTATCTGGGCAGAACTGGAGACTATACCTGAGCACAGCAGTTAGCCAGAGTCATAGCAATGGAAATATTCATAGAAAGGGAACTACACAGACATCATAGTTTTCATTTCATAGCAAATAAAGGTAGAAAAGTTCTTTGCAGAAACACACTTTGTTTAGATACTTTAATACATGGATTTTCATGTTAGAACTGTTTGAAAACATGGAAGATAATATCTACTAGGAATTTTGGCTAAGACACAGAATATTTATCTAGAAAGGTGACTCAGTCACTGAAGGATGGTCATGAAGCTGTTGGAAGGAGGAAGGGAGTGCTGAAGTCACATGCTTGGGTCTCTTGTTTTCTGATAATTTCACTAAGCTCAGAGAAAGAACTTGAGGAATCTGGAAGAATGGCTGGTGAACGTGACACCGTGATAGTCTTTCTTACATAGTCTAGTTGTTAAGGTCCCAAACTCTGGAGCCAAAACACATAGGTTCAAATCCTGCTGTACCACTTACTATCTCTGTCATCTTGGAGGAGTTACTTACCCCTCTCTGTGCCTCAGTTCTCTCAACTGTAAAATGGGATGATACCTATATCACAGGTTTGTTGTGAGAGTTAAATAAGTTAATATACTTAACACTCTTAGAATAGTGCTGGGTGTAAACACTACAAGAGTTATTTAATCATATGTTCAATAAATAAATATCAGATGCATTCAGCAAGCCTCTGGCATGTGCTAGATTGTAGTAGATTATGACTGAATTATCTTAACAAGTACCTGGAGTGTAGGTATTCTTTGACACTTAAAGTACCAGCTTTGAGGGAGGTAAAGTTGTCTCTTGATAATAGTTAGATGTGAGCCTGTGTTCTCACAGAGATGAAATATATATATATATAGACACTCTTTTTACCAAGCACTGGAGGGAGATGTACAATCACAGTGACAACGATAATCCTGTAGCTGTCATAAGAACTGAAGACCACTAGGCACCTGGCTTTGTGTCAGGACCTTTGTGCATCTCGGTTCCCATCCTCAAACAAATTAATCACTACTGTTCACTCCATTTTATAGATGACACACTAAAGCTCAGAGAAGTTAAGTGACTTGTTCAAGGCCATGGAACCAATTAATGTTAGAGTTACTATGCTCTTTCCACTGTATGACACTGCCCCTTCCTCATTCAATTAAGCAGGAGGGAAGAGGAATATTAAAGATAGAAGCTCTCGGCCAGGTGCAGTGGCTCAAACCTGTGAACCCAGCACTCTGAGAGGCCAAGGCAGGAGGATCACTTGTGCCCACGAGTTTGAGACCAGCCTTAGAAACATAGGGAGACCCCATCTCTACCAAAAAAAAGAAAGAAAATAAAAGAAAAAAATAGCCAGGTGCGATTGTTTGCATCTGTGGTTCCAGCTACTCAGGAGGCTAAGGTGAGAAGATTGCTGAGCCTGGGAAGTTGAGGCTACAGTGAGCCATGATCAAGCCACTGCACTCCAGCTTGGGTAGCAGAGCAAATCCCTGTCAAGAGAGGAAAGGGGAGAGGAGGGAGGGTAAAAGGGAGAGGGGAGGGAGGAGGAGAGGAGTGGAGATCATCTGAAATAGTCTTGGATAATGAGGTTGGGGGATACGTGTTTTCTTTATATACCTATCCTCACAAAATCTCCTTTGTCTGAGGTGATGTGAAATGAAGTTAAGGAAAGCAAAGCAAGAAAATATGGAAGAGAAGAAAAAAGAGAAAAGAAAATCTCCTAGACATCTTTTCTTACCAACAACTGCTAGGGAGAAGCCCAGTGAGCACAATGCTATTTCTTGATGGTCTACAAAAATGGAGATCAGGTATTTGTTAATTCAGAGAATCTTAAAGATGATAAGTTTCTTTTTTCTAGTGTAACCAACATCATAAATGCTATTCATACACAAGGCACACTCCCACAGCAAAGAATCTCCAGAGAGCATGTCAGAATTCAGGTGCATGGAAATGACGTTATTTTAGTCATAAGCCTGAATCTGCCCTAATTTAAATTTTTAGTAAGTCTTTAGCATAATTTTAGTATATAAATTATTATTTAGTAACATATTACATATGACATACCATCAGTATGTCTCAGTGCCAAGATTGACATTGGCTAGTTTAAGAAGCTCCAGGGAAGTCTACTCTCAGGTAAATATTTCCTTTAGAGTCAGTAAAATGCAGTGCTCAATTTATACCTTTTGAACTTTAGTTGAGTTTTGAAGAATTTTGGAATATCAAGAGCTTTGGATTAAAATGGAAATGCCATCTATACAATTATTATTTAACAAAGAACAATTTCCAATTTAACCAGCCTCTTGGCATGAGTTGCGTAATAGACATATGAATTAGTGATGTCATGAGGACTGGAATGGGGGTGAGGGGAGCTGGGCAGGCTCAAGAATCAGAAGAACCAATGGAAACCATCATTTTATTTGGATATGCCTTGGAAAATGGTCTGAACCACCTCTTAAGCAGGCGCCTGTGCTAGAGGGGACATTCCAGGCAACAAGGGCAGGGCTCGGTCTGTGAAAGTGCACTCATAGGAACCTTGCCTTTGGAAAAAGGAGAGGAGAGCTCCTCACACACAGGATCCCAATCTCACATTTCAACATCATCAAAATTTAACATCTTTCCATAATCACCAACTGCATTATTCATTTTGTTAAAAAGATAACCTTCAAATCTGAAACAACAAAAGTATAAAGAGGTAACTTAACCTCTTCTGCTTTCTTCTTCTAGGACACATGGTTTCCCCACCCTTGCCACCATCTTGGCACCATGTTGGAAAGAATATTTTTCTTTTCCTCTGGGATCAACAATATTCCATTGTCAGCCCTTATGTTATTTCATTTTGAATTTCTATTTTAGCTCCCTACGTACATCTAAGATGCCCATATAAAGGGAAATAGTCACCATTTTCCATGTAAAAACTGAGGAACTAATTAACGTTCAGGCAGGTAGAATGATTTGTCCAAGATCACAAGGCATGGTGAGTGTCCAAGTCAAAAGTGGTATCCCCGGGACCACACATCTTTGGTGCATGCTGCTTTGTGGCATTCCTCCCTCTTCTCAGCACCTTGGCGCAGGAGTAGAGACAGGATGAAAGATGCTAAGGAATAGTATGAGCATGTTTACAGAGAAACAAATGAATAAGCAATTAAACTGCAACCAGAAGACCTAGCTCTGGAGCCAATTCTGTCCCTTTGTAGTTGTAAGCCGTGGGAAAGTCACTAATCCATTACATGACTCACCTTTTCCATTTATTAAAGGATAATCCTGAAAACTCTGTCCTACCCAATGTATGAGGACACTGCCACAGAATTGCAAATAAAATCTTTTTGAAAGTTGATTGTTAAAGTGCCATCCATTTTGTGTTTAGTTTATACCAAGCACAGTACTAACCGCTTTATAACTATTGCCTCATTAACTCTCACAATCATCCATCAGTGAATGCCATCAGTGATCTCATTTTACAGAAGGAGAAACAGAGACACGGAGGATGGTATGTGACTTGCCTGAGGCAACTCAAGTTGATGAATGGCAGAGTGGAGGGGTGAATAAGCTCCCAATGGGCCTCCCGAGCCCATGCTCTTGACTCCTCTATGTTGCACAGATAATGAACTGCCTAAGAGATTTGGATGGGCAAATGGATGGCTTGGTGGATGGCTGGGACAGGGGATTTAGATGCAACCCTGTTCTCCAAGAAAATGGAGTTAGTTGTTCAAAGTCTGAAAAGTGTTGGAAGATACTCCCCAGTACCTCCCCTCCTGATCTCAGAAAACTGGCCCACAAATGCTAAAATGTCAGCACCCAAGTTTCCTCTGTTAAGTTCCTTGTAACATGAGCATCCTATGGGTGAAAAAGATGGACAATCAGAGGTGATGCTTGAGATTTGGAATCACAGACTAGGTGTAGCCAACTTGGAAGTTCTCTATGCAGAAGTTTTGACAAAGATTATAAAAGTCATGAGAATTTTACTTTTATTTTCCTTTGAAGGCCAGATTTGGGGGCCACTAACCTGCACAGAGTCCTCTCTAATGTGTTCACGGGAGTGACTCAGAGACACACTTGAGATCCAAAAGCCAGTTTGGTCCCCAAGCAGCCTCTTTTGGGGTTGTGTCTCTATGCTGGTAAACCAAAGGGCAGCAGTGAGTACTTGGAGCCAGAAGGAAAGGAGCCTAGCAGAAGGCTTCCACCCCAGGCAAGGAACCCAGCACAAGGCTTCTGCTTGAGCTAGCGCACAAGCAACCACACACCCGACGGCACCTCCCTCGGTCGTGACTGCCGAACTGAATAGGTTCAATGTATTCTCTCCCTTCTGTCTTTGTCTGTAAGCAGCTTGCTCCCCTCAGTCATCCTCCTAATAAACTTCTCATTAATTAGGAGGAGGTATCAAAATGCTAACAAAATTAGCAGTTTCAATATATCCCTAAAGTGTGAATGTTTCAAAGAAAATGAAGGCTTGGTCACTCCCTGGTTATTTTTACTCTCTGCCACCCACTTACCTTTTGGGCAATCTGTTCCCATCAGAGTGCACCCTTCATCTCCTTCCACACACTCTTCTCTCTCTGCCTTTCTGGTTCTTTTTTAAAAAGTGTTATGCATGTCTTCCCTTTTCTTTCCAACTGTGATAAATCACAAGTAGGCTGCATTTATCCCTCCCCTGCACCTCCACCTTATTGCCTGGCAGAGAGAGTTAAACCAGTTGCTGTAGGCACAACTAACACAGGGGATTATTTGGAACCATGAGTTGAAGGATAAAATTAAATTAGCAAGAATGGAAGAAAAGGAGCAAGATTTAGATAAGTTGGCTGAAGGTGGGAGTAGAAATACAGAGCATATGCAAACAGGACTTGTGACAAAGCAGCTCTAGACTCAGATCCCTGGACTTACCAAAATTAGAACTTGGTTACCATGAAATCACAAGTATTCCTCCTCCTCAAGGAATAAGACCCACTATCAAGTGTCCCATATATGAATAACCTCTCTGGATTCTTGCTGATGGAGAGAAGCTTTTTCTACAACTCTGAGAAGGGATGGGTGGACAGGGCTAGAGTGTCCACTGGGCGGGGTGGGGGAGGGGCACAATGCTTTGGGAGCTAAGGTAAGGAAGCAAATCCAACATGGGTACCCTTAAAAAGAGCAGGTCTTTAACTCAGTGAGACTGCAGCAAGGCTCACCAACCGGGAATTGGGTGCTTCACAGAACAAGTGAGAATAAGCCCAGATAATCAGGACTGCACATGGTCCATGCTCTCAGCTCCTCACACTGGAGGTGGATTTTTCCTATTAGGTACTCAATATAGTATGGTTGAAATGAACACAAGACCCCTCAGTACTTATTTGGGATCTAAGAAACACAGACAAAGGATGGCATAAATGAAACAGACATGCAAATAGCAGCCAAAATTAAAAAGATAAAAAAGCTCTGCCTATAGACATTTTACCGAGTCAATGTGGTTAAAGATAATCACAGCATTTACTTCATAAGGTTGTTATGATGATTAATTAAAATAGTCCCAGGGAAGTGAATTCACAATAAATGGGGCTTCTAATTACTTTTTATTGATGTATAATAGATGTATATAGTTTCAAGATATAAGTGATAATTTAATACATTGATATAATCTGTAAAGATCAAATCAGTATACCTTGGATATTCATCACTTAAATATTTATCTTTTCTTAATGCTAGAAACATTCAAATTATTCTCTTCCAGCTATTTTGAAGTGTGCAATAGATTATTACAGGCCATAGTCACCTTACTGATCTAACACTAGGTCTTATTTCTTCTATCAAATGGTGTATCTGCACCCATTAATCAACTTCTGTTCAACCCTTCTACCCAAAAATGTTCTTTATTTATTTCTAATTATTATTTATTTATTTATTGGAGACCGCAATCTTTCTCTGTCGGAGTGCAGTGGTGTGATCACAGGTCACCACAACCTTAAACTCCTGGGCTCCAACAATCCCCCAGCTTCAGCCTCCTGGAAGCTGGGGCTATAGGTGTACATCATCATGCTTAGCTATGTTGTTTATTTTTATTTGCTGACTTCATTCCAGTGTCTGAGACTTCTCATGACCAAATTTAGAGGCAGCTGGGCAGGGGTCTGAGCATGAATAATGCTGCTGAATAAGCCCTTCTCCTTTTCTAATATGTACTACAAGGCACAGAAATACACAGGCTTCCCTTTATCACTATCCTGTGTGTTTAGAGAGATAACCAGGATTCTGTACCATACCCAAAAGGAAGGAAGAAAGGAAACAACGTTTAACACCTACTATGTGCCAGCCAATCTGCTGATTGCTGCCAGTTATTTGAGGAAGATACTATTTTCCACATTCTTATAAATGTTACTGAGGCTCTGGAAGTTTTAAGAGCTCAGCCAATATAGTTCCATTAGTAAGTGATGGAATTAGGACTGAAATCCACATCTTCTTGAATTAAAATAAATACATTCTGGTACACCCCACATAAATGCCACTCCAAGCCTCTATGCTGATCTTTTGATTCAGAACCACGGGAGGCAGGGCCTGGCTTTCAAATGCTACCCAAGGGTATCAGGACCAACAAGCCAAGTTTGGGGATCACTGGGCTACTTGTTCCCTAAGGGCACTTTTGGTTCTATAATGAGAAGAAAATGTTCTTTTTTTTTTCTTACAGAAAGACTTGGCTTTGTTTAAAAAAATACTTTAATAAGCCCACTTGAAGAAAAGAAAAAAGGAAGAACTCCAGGGAGGAATAGGGTGGGGGAGGTGGAGTGGGGAAGGGAGAGAGGCAGGAGGATAGAAAGGGAGACGAAAGAGGAGAGAGGAGTGGAAGGAGAGGAGGGACGAGAAAAGGGGAAGAGAAAGGAGAAAGGGGGGGGAGAGCAGGAGACAAGGAAGGAGAAAGGGGAAGAGAATAGAAACGAGAGGAGAAAGATAGGAAGGGAAATGAGAGGAGGGGAGAATAGAAAGGGGCAGGGAGAGGAAGTGAGATAAAGAAACTAGAGAAGGGGGAAGAAAGGGCAAGAAGAAAATGGGAGGGAAGAGGAAGAGCAACCTGTTGTATGCTGACTAAAATGATCCTCCCTGGAAGTCAGTATAGTCTACAATAATGACAAGCCTTATGAGAGTTGTGAAATTTCTTCTAGAAGTCAGTAATAAGACCAAGTTCTGCTTCTGAATTAGCAAAAAGGCAAGACAGGAAAAGCATACATAGACATAAATGGGGGAAAAAAAAAACCTTGTTCTGGGTTTTAGTTCCATAGGTCTATTCATAGATAGGAATACAGCAAGTCTTGATCCTTTAGCGAATGCCAATAGAGCCTTAAATGGACTCTTCTCTGATGACATGGGGGCCCCTACATCCACATATATTCCACTGTCACTTTGATAAGAGCCTCATTAACTGAATATTAAATGCTATTCATATGCATGCTCTTCTATCTGTGTTCTCACATAAATTATTTAATCTCATCTTTAAACCACTGTATGAGAAAGGTCTTGTATCCCTTATTGTATGGATAGAGAGACTGAGGCACACAGAGATTAAAAGCTTACACAAGGTCATTAAGCCTCAATTAGCATCAGGCCCAGAGTTTGAACCCAACCAATTGGACTCTGCAATACTCATGAGCCACCATCGCACTCTGCTGACTCCTAAGGCTTTATATTTCTTATGTCATCTATTTCTTATAACAGCATGGCAATATAGATATGTGTTGCCATCCTCATTTTACACCCAGGCTCAGAGAGGTCGGAACTACTCAAGTTCTCATCATTGGTATTTGGTGACTTATCCCCTAAATCTCCAAATCCATAAGTCCTGTGCTATCTGCCGTCTAACCCTTAGACCAGGCAAGGCTGTCCTCATGCATCCCAGGCAGAGCTTCCAGTCCTTTGTATAGAGCATGTTGAACCTTACTGGTGACACCCTGCTCTCACAAAAATGCCTTCTCAACTGGTGCTTGCCTGAAATTCTGGCATGATCTTTTTTAAGATGGAGTCTTGCTATGTCGCTCAGGCTGGAATGCAGTGGCGTGATCTTGGCTCTGCCTCCTGGGTTCAAGCGATTCTCCTGCCTCAGCCTCCCGAGTAGATAGGACTAAAGGCGCATGCCACCATGTCCGGTTAATTTTTTGTATTTTTAATAGAGATAGGGTTTCACCATGTTAGCCAGGATGGTCTTGATCTCCTGACCTCATGATCCACCTGCCTCAGCCTTCCAAAGTGCTCGGATTACAGGCTTGAGCCACCACACTCAGCCAGGCATTCCTTTAAAACACAATCTCCACCAACACTGTGAAGCCCCATTTCTACTAAATATACAAAAAAAATTAGCCGGCTGTGGTGGCACGCTCCTGTGGTCCTACTCAGGAGGCTGAGGTGGAAGAATTGCTTGAACCCAGGAGGTGGAGGTTGCAGTGAGCCAAGATCGTGCCACTGCACTCCAGCCTGGTGACAGAGCAAGACTCTGTCTCAAAAAAATAAAATAAAAACCACAATCTCCATAAAAAAGTTGTCATTTGAACTTTCCTAATAATTGAGTATGAATGATTTTAGTAGGTAGTCACTTTTGGGGCACTAACTCCCATATTGCACATGGGTTCATGAGGGAGAAGTGTTAAGGAGAAACCAAAAGAAAGAAAAGGTCATAGAAGTAAAAGTTTGCAGAACCAGCCAGGCATAGTGGCTTGGAAGATGTCAACCAGCACTTTAGGAGGCAGAAGAAGGTGGATCACTGAGCCAAGGAGTTCAAAACCAGCCTGGGCACTACAGTAAAACCCTGTGTCTACAAAAAATACAAAATTTAGCCAGGCATCGTGGCACATGCCTGTGGTCCCAGCTACTCAGGATGCTGAGGTGAGAGGATCACCTCAGCCTGGGGACACTGAGGCTGCAGTGAGTTGTGACTACACTACTGCACTGCAACCTAGGTGACAATGTGATATCCTGTCTCCAAAAAAAAAAAAGTTTGCAGAACTAGCTTTGTCTCCTCCTCTAAGAAAAGTCTTTAGTAAGTTGAAAGATCCTAGAGGTGCTTTTTTACTAGGTTACTAACGAGAAGAGTAATGATGATTAAGTATGGACAGTGGGAGCAGCCTGGTGTTCAAACAAGATTAGAATGAACAGATGAGAGAAAAGGAAGGAGTAGTCCAGGACACAAGGAAGAAATGCATTCTGGAATGAATGCACTGTGAATGCACAGTGAAGTAAAAGTTCACTCAGTATCCACACAACATGCTCATGTAGAGAGACCAGAGCTGGGAGGGCAATGGAATTAGAGAAGAAAAGACAAAAACAGATAGCAAATTATGAAATGATATGACTGACATCCACGCTAACAAAACATTTCTCAGTTCATTCACACATTTTTTTTGTTGTAGTGGTTCAAAAAATATTCACTGGGGTCACCTGTGCACCACTCACAGCCAGAGGCTGAGCACATCGATGAGGTGCTAACAGTCTCATGGGAGCAACAGACATGCAAACAGATAATTATCTCAAACAGTGCTGTAAGCTTGTTTATCAAGATGAACACAGGTTGCTGTGGCAGCTTGGTGGAGGGAAGCACGAGCTCAGGAAATGTTTCTCGGAGCAGGTGACACCTGAGCTGAAACCTAAAGACTAAAAGTTATCAAGTGAGCAAAGAAAGGGGGAAGGCCCTTCAGGAGAAAGGAAATAGCAACAGCAAAGGTATAAAGGTGAGAACTCAAAATAGTTTGGATAAATGAAGACTCATCTACTAGGTGCAAAATGTGATTCTGAATCCTGTACAAACCTGAAACACTGAAGGACACAAAGCATCCTCTTGGTAAGAGTATGAAACTGTTTAGGTTGAACCTGGACTCTCTGAATGAAAAAATAAAATCTATGACAGTATACCAAAAAACACCCCAAAACAACAACAAGAAAAAAACTGGCCTTCAAATCTTCACTCGCTATTTCCATGACAGAAATGGGGAAAGACTCCAAGAGGAAGTTAAACAATGTATATTCTGGGAGGTGAGAGTCCTGGTCCCTTCTTCTCTTTTGATCTCATGGGGCAGATGTCACAGAGATGCAGGAACAGATGTGGAAAGGAAAATGGGTCCTCCATTCCTAGGAGTGAAGAGACTGTGACAGCTAGAAAGACTTCAGGTCTTCAGTAGAGTGGGCTCCTGGAACTCCCACGGTTTGGGAGAGGGGACCTGGGCTTGGGTAATAGAACAAGTATTTGATGGGAATGTGCAGAGAGCCCTATAGGACAAATCAGAATTACATGAAAGAAAAAGGAATAGATTATGTCCAGAGGGGAAAGGATGGGCAAACAACAAAGGAATGTGCAAAACATGGGCAGGGGACAATGTGACAACCAGCTGGGACACAGTGTGGAACAGCTCAGCAGGGAGGGGGCAATGGAAAAGGGTCTGGGAAAGAATCGAGAAGAAGCAGGCAAAGAATTTAGATTAATCCTCTTAAAACCTAGGCCCTTGACTTCTGAAGTTCAGTTACATACAGTATGTGGGGCTTACTTACCAAAACTTCTGCCTATCCTCCATTTCTCCTGCCAGCTCTTTGAACAATCACCCTTGTTCCACTGGGTAGAGTCTAGTGCGGCTATACTAAGAAGCTTTTATCTCCCTGTCCAAGGCATGGGAAATGATCCAACCTATAGCTCAAAGCCGCCTTCTCTGAAATTTGAACGTTGAGAACTAAAAATTGTCAATTACTGATAGAATAAAGAAGTGATTAATATTATATACTCATATTCAGACCGCTTACCAAATTATCTCATTCATTCTGTAAGTTTTTAACTAGCGTTGTTTAAATTTCTTGATAAGGAATTATAGCAACAGCAAAAAGAGACAGTTTTACCTCTTCTGATATTTACACCAACTATTTTATTTTTGTGTTTTATGGCCTTGGAGGTTATAGCAAATGCAATGTTTAATATGGGTAATAATGGACATCCCTAAATGTGTTCTAATTTTAACTGAAACGATCTCCATGTTTGTTAAATCTGCTGCTGTTTTTAGTAAGTAATCTTTACATATCTAAGTATTTATTTTTTATTTCAACTTTGCCTGAATTGTATTAAGCAAAAGCTGAATTAATAGCAGCTGAAGTTCATCAAAAGCAGTTTCAATCTGTATTGACATAAATGTATTTTTCTTGTTTAATTAATGAAAAAAAGATTGTAATGATTGTTTTCTTCCTATGATTATATATAAAATAAATATGCAAAATCAATACCTTTTCTCTAGTGACAATCATTAAAGAATAACAATGAAAACAAACTTTTATTTATATCAGCAAAAACTTAAAAATATTTCTAAATAAATCTCACCAAAAAATTTAGAAGACAACACAATGAAAATATAAATATGTAAAAAGATATAAATTAATTTCTGAATAAAGAGAAAACATACTATATTTTAAATTTATGGAGTAATTAGTATGAACATGGCAATTGTCCCAAAATTTATATATATATATATATATATATATATATATATATAATTTTTTTTTTTTGAGACAGAGTCTTGCTCTGTCACCAGGTGCCAGGCTGCAGTGCAGTGGCACGATCTCGGCTCACTGCAACCTCTGCCTCCTGGGTTCAAGCAATTCTCCTGCCTCAGCCTCCCGAGTAGCTGGGACTACAGGCACGTGCCACCACGCCCAGCTAAGTTTTGTATTTTTAGTAGAGACGGGGTTTCACCATGTTGGCCGGGATGGCCTCAATCTCTTGACCTCATGATCCGCCCACCTTGGCCTCCCAAAGTGCTGGGATTACAGATGTGAGCCACCGCACCCGGCCAAAATTCATATATTAATTTAATATAATTTCAATTAGAATCCTATCAGCTACTTTGATTGAATAAAATATACATAAATTCTATATGAAAGTATGAATGCCTGGAAATAGCCAATAAAGAAATGAAAAAAGAAGAGCAGTGAGGAAAGACTGGGCTACATAGATATCAAACATTATGAGACCATGATCATCAAGTCAACAAAAAATTCTAGGAATAGATGAAAAGTTCAGGGAGCAGATAGAGAATCTAGAAATAAACTCTGGTATATGTGAGGATTTAATAAATGACAAGAGAAGT
Source organism: Cebus imitator (assembly GCF_001604975.1). Classification (NCBI taxonomy): domain Eukaryota; kingdom Metazoa; phylum Chordata; class Mammalia; order Primates; family Cebidae; genus Cebus; species Cebus imitator. The sequence continues at coordinate 574,056 of NW_016107369.1, forward strand.
AATGTTATTCAGTGGGGAAAGAATGGCTTTTTTCATAAATAGTCGTGGCCTAACAAGCAAGAGGCACTATAATTAGAGTGCATTTCAGTGCCAGATTCCCAGAGTTTAAATCCCGCATTCACAACCTGACCTCCCCTGTGACCTTTAGGCTAGTTACTCTATTTTTCTGTGCCTCATTTTCCTCAAGTGTAAAACAGATGTGGTAAGAAAATCTACGTTTTAAAGTTGTGAGGGACAGGGACCAAGTCAGCGATCCAATACGTGGAAAGTGCCTTTATGACAATGCCCACCACACAGCAGCAGTGTTAGCTATTGCGTTTATCATTATCACGAAGAACAAAGTAAACAGGGACCTCTAGCATCTATAAACACAAAAATAAATTTCTAAATGAATTAAGATTTAAATGTAAGAAATAAAACCAAAGATTTAAAAAGAATTAATCTAAAAACTAAACACATTTTTAAAAGGTGGGGACAGGGAAGACATTCTCTGCCAAGACTGGAAATTAGAAGATGTGAAAGTTAAAAACAGACTACATTAAAAAGTAATATATTTGATGGCAAAATATACCGTAAACAAAGTAAAGAAATAATACTTTGGAAAGACAAGAAAAAGACAAATATCTCCATTGTAGAAACAAGAAGTCATAAATAGCCCATTTATTGGCTAATCTCAGAGACTCGGGAGTTCTGAACACACAGAAGTGCGCAGCTAAATGCCCTACAAACAAATACAAAAATGCTCAGATTCACCAATAGTCTGGAAAATGAAAAATTAAAATAACAATGAGATACCACTTTACACTTCTCAGCCGGCACAATTTAAAAGAGCAATAATTTGTATCACTATCAGTGATTGCTTGTGTATGTGAAGTGTTACAATGTTTTGAAAAGCCACACTTGCAACATTGCACGTGGTAGAAAAAAGTAAGATAGAAATAAAATTATGATTTACAGGAAGGAGAATACCACATATATCACAGATATATCATCACACTGGAATATTATACCCATTAAAAAGAGTCAATGAGAGCACTGCCTTTTGACATGAAAAGATTTTTATAAGGTAATGTGAGCAACAGAAACAAACTGTAGAAAGAGAAACACAGGACTGATTCCAGAAAGTAGAGTTCTTGAGGGAAAGAGGAAAAAGAGACTGCAAAGTGGCACACAGCAGGTTCAAAGGCACTGGTAATTTCCTGTTTCTTTAATACAGTGGGTAGATAGATATACTACGAGTGTTTGCTTTATTATTATTTAAAGTACATAAATATGTTTTAAACTTTTTTGTATTTGTTCTATGCTATACAATAGTGTTTTTCTAAAAAGGAAATTGAGGTGCAAAATAAGTATATAATATCCCATTTTATAAAACAATGACCTGAAAAACTTGTATATATTTTCATATGTATAAATTATATGTGTATGAAGAAAAATGTGTCAGGATTTATTCTTGGTTATTAACATGAAATGTGCCAGGATTTATACGAGGTAATTAACTTGGAGTAGAGTTAGGGGACCAACATGGGCAAAAAGGAGAAGAGGTGAGACACTGAACAAAGATGGAAAGAAAAGAATGCACTTAGGAAAATGTGCTGAAATCATCACATGTATACATTTATGTAAAGTTTGTGTGTGTGTGTGTGTGTGTGTGTGTGTGTGTGTGTGTTTAAAGTAAATTAAGAAACAAAATTGGAAATCAAAAGCAAATTGAGAGAAGAGCCTAGGTCTTGCCCTCAGAAACTACCTTCCTATCTTTACTTCCCGTTGACGTCATAGCACAGGGTGCCAGTTAGCAATGCAGCCTATTGCTCCTGTCAGTCCTGGTTCTCCCAGACTCTCCAACTTCCTTCTAAAATTTACAAGAGAACACCCAGTTCATCGGTACCGCCAAGATTAAGTTACATCTATAGCAATGCCAATAAAGCAGCATCTAAAACTATCACGAAAGAAGAAACCAATGGAAATGAATTTTAAAGTTAACCAGGCTCCACTGCAGCCTGAGAAAGTACAATAACAAAAGAATGCTTCGTTGCCAAATTGAGACCCCCAACTCCTGTTTATGCTCAGAATCTCCCTGCTGTCTCTTGGGCAACCTCTTCCCAGTCACCTCTCTGCTGCCACCTCTAATCATGCTGTAGATCAAACCAGTTACAAGCAAAAGTTCCTTATATTTCAGATTTGGTAGGTCAAGCCTGTGTACTCTCCCAAGAAGACTGCGACTCTATGGATTCCCAATGAGCACATCCTTCTCTAAACTACTCTTCTTTTCTAGTACTGTGTTGCCAGAGAGCTGGATGATGTGAACAAGTGTGAAATAAGAAGAAATACATTCCAAAGTGTATTAACTTGGAACCCTAGTCAAGCCACACAGTTCACCTCTATGAGCCTTAAGTTGTTAGTGAAAGCATGAATTCCACCATGCACTTTACATAAATCTTAGGGCTATTTGGGAATTGAATAAAATACTCCATGGGAATGGACGTTTCCTGATTATAAAGTTCAACCCTCTATCTGCACTTCCCCATCCTTTTGATCCATGGAAATAAGTACTCAGGCAAGGGTTTGTTCACTTCATGTCCATGGTGCTACTTTTCACTGTGGGCAGCTAAGTGACCCACACGGGGATCAAATCCACCATTCTGGCTTCATTTATTAACACCGTATGCCTACAAGTTAAGATTACCATGGTCTCAATGAAGAGAGAGGCTAAAATGGAGAAGGTGTATCAGACACCTCTTGTGCCCTCATATCCTCTCTGTTCACTTTCGCACTCCAGGGATTGGTACTGCAAACACTGCCTTTGGTATAACTCGATAGCACTTTGCCTGAGCTGTATCATGTATCTCTCATGTTGTGCCTTGGGGCTCCTTTGCTATCAGCATGTGGGAAGCCTGCGGGAACCTGCAGGGCATCTGAGTAAACCTGGAAATGTAAGACAGTTAATGCCCATGAAGTAACCCTCAGCCAAGAAGAAATAGGCACAGTAAATAAATTCTGCCTTATTCCACCTTACAGGCAGACAATTTGAAGATGCATTCTATGCAACTCCTGAGAGAGTCCTAGTGACACTGAGCTTCAGCTGTCCTTCATAATATTCTATATGACAGATAACACACCCTTGATTTTGGCTTTGCCTTTTTTGTTGTTTTGCTCGAGCCTGAATAGGCTACCTGCACTGAAGACCATTTGAAGGAAACTAGGCTAGGATTGAAGGAAATGAGAAATAATTCCCATAAAAGCATTGATAGCCAAAGAAAAACAAACATATAACAATAACAACAACAAAGTCAACAGCAATATAATAAAGGGCCAGATTGCAAAATGGATAACTCATCACTGAGGTCAGCCATGGATTACAGTGTTACCTTAACCCCACTAAACTGGGCAATGCCAATTCTCCTCAACCTCTCTGTACCACCACAGACCCCCATCAAGAGGGACACTGTGCTTATTTAAGGGTGAGTTCTGGATCCCAAGGCTCCAAGTCTCAGCTCACCTGAGACCCTAAGGAGCACCATTATTGCAATTGATATGATTAGTGCTCAAAAACACTTCTGCAACAATTGTTAGCATTAAAATTGGATATCAAGCTGAAGTAGTTTTCAATATATTGAAGACACCTATTAAAATCCAAAAGCTCGTGACTTTTGTCCTCTAGGAAAACATACATATGCATTAAGTTTTACATAAATTATCAGGAGGTTAATGGACTCTATGGACTCCATTTATGATCTCAGGTCATAAATGCATCAATTTATGCAAACTTAGAGATTGGCCAAATTTAGAGATTATAGGAAATGGACATCTAGCCATATTGCCTCTACCCTTCCCAGGCCTTACCCATTCCTCAGATAACCATCACCTTAAATCAATGCAGCTAGTTTTAGAAAATCCCTAATTGGATGAACACTATAAAGTCTGGGTACCTATGGGGCTATGGTGGCCCTCAAAATCTCATAGTATGCCAGATATCCCTAGTTCTGCTCCACCTAGAATAACCTCAAGCCCTAAGTTTAGTTCTGGAATCAATGTGATGATCCTCTCTTACCCACCCTATCTCAAATCCACAATGTCCTCTGACAAAATCAGTCAGATGACATTCCCGTAGCCCCTACCAACTCAAGCACTCCAACACATCCTAAGACAGCTATTTTTTTTTTTTTTTGAGATGGAGTCTTGCTCTGTCACCCAGGCTGGAGTGCAGTGGCACGATCTTATCTTAGCTCACCACAAGCCTCCGCCTCCCAAGTTCAAGCAATTCTACTGCCTCAGCCTCCCAAGTAGCAGGGATTATAGGCGACAGGTATTCTTTTAAGAAAAATATATGTATGTCTCAGGCATATTTATTTCAACCTACATATTAAGCCTCAGACAAGCTAGAACTAGTTATGCTATAACCAGCTCTGTATAATATAATAAAAATCCTGGTATTGAGATCTACTTGTGATCATTCACCATAAACATCACTGGGCTGGTTTACTAGAGTAGCTTTATGTCTTAGTTTCGGTTTCCTCAGAAGCAAACCTTCAGACCAAGAGTGAAGTGCAGGTAGATTATTTGGCTCATGATGTAGGGATGTGACCTACAGACAGAGCAATAACCAGCCACCATTAAGGGAAAATGGAATTCAGGCTCACTGAGGAATGTCTAGGAGCCAGTAGAAAACACCACCAGCCATTGTTTGAGGAATACTGAGGAGAGAGGACATTAATTTCTCTATACTTCTGGCCAATAGCACAGGACTCAAAGCAGATCCATTAGCAAAGAGAAAGCCTCCAGGCAGAGATGTGCACACCCGATAGAAGTTGCACTGACATGGTAAGGATAAGGGAATATGGGAAGGGTCTGACAGCAACTGCCACATCGCAAAACTCTCAGGCACCATCCTTTGCTTTAAGAATTAGGAATCATGAGTCTGATAAGAACACAGAGAGAACAGAACACATGGCTTCACACAATTAAAAAAAAGTCACTTGGGAGTATCATAAATCACAGCTAAGCTCTGCTCAACATCAATGGCATCCCACCACAAATAGCATTTATGTGGTTCTTACTAAACAGCAAGATGTGGCACTAGGCACTTACACAGACATTTTCTTACCTAATCCTCAGAACTGTTCTATAATAAGCATGATTATCCATTTTTTTATAGATGTGGAAAATAATGAGTCTGAATGTTCAAATTGCCTTACCCAACACAATACAGATGTATAGGAAAAGAATACAGGGTTTAAATGTCTAAATGCATCCTTCTTCAACTACATCTTATCATCCTTTGAACTTTTTAGTCTCTTCCTCCTGCTCTTTCTCTCATAGACAATATTTACCCCTGACTACATTAGGCACTGAAGTAAGTACTATCTCATTAAGTGTCACAAAAACCATGTGACCTAGCCACTATCATTGATCTCCTACTACAGCTGAGATAACGACATCTTGGAATACTTAAGTAGCTTCTTAAAACCACAAATTAGTAAAGTGGCAAATTCAGGACCAGAAATTAGGTCTTTCTAACACCAAAGCTCAATTCTTTCCTTATTAAACTATTTTACTGCATAATCCTGAGAATAACACAAGTATGAATGGGTAGCTGCCTGTTGTCAAAATCAATTTGCCACATAACCCAGAGTGAAACTAAGCCTCAAATTCAACAGACTTCTTCCATTCCCCTCTCTTCTCTCCATCCAGGAATTTGCCCAGTAAATGGGGAAGCAGAGTCGTAGCTACCTTCATATTTGGCAGAAGCAGGGCAGCTCAGTTGTCAGTCTCACTCTACCTGAGGGGAGTGGAAACCTATTTTTTTAATTAAAAGATAAGACAGAAACATTTCAAGGAATTGCATCTCATTTTCTTGTACTATTGCTCTAATTTGCTCATTATACACAATTATTAGGCATGCTTTTTTATAATTAGATGGTCTTTACTTATAACAAAGGAATAATCAGGTCTGTCCTTGTTTGTATTCATGTGTGTACATACACATACGGGGAAAGGGAAAATACACTAATTTTAAAAGTGAAATTATTGTTAATGTACAAACAACTATTAGCACTAAAAGTACATATAATTGCCTATTACAAATAATACTGCACAAATACAGGTTGAAGAGCACCTGTTTCTGGTAAGTAGCAATGAAAATAAAAAAAGGAGAATCTGGGAGTCCTAGAGAAAGATCAAAGTGCTATCTTTTGTAAAGAGAAATGCAATCCCAGGAATGTTGAATGTGGCACAGTGATCATCTCAGAATTCTACACCAGAACCTGATTTAGAATTTTAAGTATGAAAGAGAAAGAGAGAGCCTAAAAGGGTTCTGAGGAATGCCATAACAATGTTGTGAGCAAAATGTGATCTAGAAATACAAATTACGGAAATGAGGATCATAGTATCTGGCTGGCTGCTCCGCATCACCTTTTCTGCTTATTGCCTTGTAGAGAGAGTATTCATTATAAATTGGGCAGCCATTCAGATGTACACTCATGCTTATTCCGCTTTCTGAATATGATTATGACATTCTTTAAAATCTTATTTTATACAATTTACACATGCAAAAATCCAGTGTGGCCCTCAGATCCACTGACGTCTGTCTGTGATTGACGTTTCCTTACAGCTGACAGCATTTATCTATAGTCATTATTGTCAGTGAACATTTTTTATTTATCTCAGTTTTGATATAAAATATCATCATAGGTTTAAAAGTCTCCACAGTGGATTCATGTTATTTAAGAGAGAGGCAGCAAAATCCATGTTGCCTCATTATCTCCCGATGGCGAAGACTGACTACAGACTTTCTAGAAGTCATTTGGCTTTCAATTAGCATTTACATAATTGGGGTAAATAGCCTGCCAAAGCTATCTTTAAAATGTTTCAGCCCATTTCTCCCAAACTGCACCATTACTCAATGGGGAAAGCCTGTATTTCTTCGAACTTGCTCTAAATTTGACATAAACTCATTAAACTTAGGTGAGCAGTTCCTGTGTGTCAAGGACCTTGCCCAGTACTATGGATACAAATGATGTACTGATGGAGTATGGAAACACACTGAGGAAAACAAATAGAAAAACAGATCACAACTCAGTACCATGACTGCAATGGCTGTAGTGGCCATATGCATGGCACTTTATACCAGCAGAAAAGAAGGCACCTCACCCACCATGGTAAGGCATGGAGAAAATGGGTGCAGAAATGCTGAGGGCTTCCTAGAGAGATGATACCAGAGTTGACTCTCAACAGATGATCATGAGTTAACTAAGCAAACAGGCAAAGGCCAATATTGACAGAAGGGAAAGCTCCCACAAACCACAAACATGAGAAACAATGTATCAAATACAGGAAACCACCAGCAACTGGGTGTTGTGGAGGGTAAACAGCAAGGTAAATGATGGTTGGAACAAAACGCATTAAAAATGGTAGAAGCTGGATTATGGACAGCCTTATAAAGAAAATTGGACAATTACCCTACAGGAAATAGGAAGGTAACAAGGATTTTAATCAGTTGTATTTTACACAGCAAATATTAATGAGGGTGTATTCTAGTGATATGGGAGGATGAACAACTAGAAAAGGGCTGGAGGTTGGGAGGCTGAGGTGGGCAGATCACCTGAGATCCAGGAGTTCAAGACCAGCCTGACCAATATGGCAAAATCTCATCTCTTCTAAAAATACAAAAACTAGCTGGGTATGGTGGCATATATCTGTATTCCAAGCTACTCAGGAGGCTGAAACAGTAGAATCACTTGAACCCGGGAGGTGGAGGTAGCAATGAGCCAAGATTGTGCCACTACTGCACTTCAGCCTGGGCGACGGAGTGAGACTCCGTCTCAAAACAAACAAACAAACAAAAAGAAGACGGCTGGAGGGAGAAATATCAGTTAGGAGGCTGATGTAGTGGCATAATAAAAAACAACAGAGCTTGGAATATAGGCAGTGGTAGCAGAAATACATAAGACAGGGAATTGAGAGCTGTTAAGGAAAAAAGTAAATAGAGCTTGATGGGTATGGAAGATGTGAAGTTTCTGAGACAGCTAGCTGAGACAGATAGCGGTGTCACATTCAGAAATGGCAAATACTCAAAGAATAGCAAGTTTGGTGGAAAGACCTAAGCATGATCTTTGACCTAAGCATGATTCATTGGATTTTCAGGAAGATAATTCATATTTCAGTGAGTTGTGTAATGAATGATGATGTGGATAAGAAGGAAAGAAGAAGAAAGCAAAGAGGAACAAGATGGGAGCTAGAGAGACGTGGGGTCAAAGAAAGGATAATTAGTAGGTGGGGACACAAGAAAGGTGATTCTAAGCTGACAGAATGAAGACAAGTAGAAAGAGAGAGGGAGAGGCTGCAGATCAACTAGTGGGGGTGGGGTGAGGGTGGAGACAGAGAATGAATTATAGAGAAATCTCCTGAAAAACAGGAGAGAAGGGACTGGTCTTGAATGAGAGAAGTCATCTCTAAGCCTAAAGAAAAGGAAATGAGAATTGGTGTGGAAGAAAGAGTGTTTCTAAGAAAGAGTGTTTCTAAGAGATACTACAAAATATCATCAATTTCCTCCATGAAGCAGGAACAAGGTTCTCCAATAAAATTGAAGATTGAATAAGAAAAATACAAAAGTAATGATATTTTAGAGACATTATTGAAGGAGATGGGATTGGGAGACCACCACAAAGTAGAAGTGTTAACTGAAAATTCTGAGAGCATAAAACCTTCCCCAAAAAGGTTTACCTCCTAGAAAAGAAGCATAAAATAAGCTTAGTCTCAAAGTGCCTGCAGTTTTCATAAGGACAGAAAGACAGTAAGAAGGCTAGATAAAATGTATTTGAGTACCTTTGGCCTCTACCTGCCACATCTTTATCTACCACTTAAAGGAGCTCCTTCCAATCTCATAGTGTCCCAAATTCCATGTCATACTCTAAAAGGCCAACACAGCAGACACCAGCACACACAAAAAAGTAAATGACACTCTGATTCAGTTCAGATGGATAGTGGAAGGTATCTGAGCTCTATCATGAGCCCTTTTGTAAAAAACAAAACGTAGATACTTCCGGGTAAAACCTGAATTCTCTCTCAAGCCAAGGTTTTGAGAAAATTCGTGGCTCAGGTAAAATTTCAGCTCCTGCCCTTCCATCAAGCAACCTCAGTTGTAGGGATTCTCATTGTGGTATGCAAATACCCAGCCTGGGATAACTGATTTTCTGATCATAGCAATTAGACACTGAGAAGGAGATTGACATAAAGTAAGTGTAGGAAGGAAACTTCACTCTCTCATTTCTTATTCCAATGTAAGCGTAGGGAGAAAATCTCACCTCCAGGCCCAGGTCAAAGGGCAGGCCAACTCTGATATTTGGCTAATCTCCATCAGCTCCTGTCCTGAGCTTCCTTGAGAAAGTAGCTCAGGATATCTATTGCCATGAGAAGAGGGCCAGCTCAGATTTGTGTGTGATGGCCACAAAAAGGGCAAAAAGAAAGAGACAAACTGTGAAAAGGAAAGGCGCTTCAAGAAAATGAAGGAAAGGCATCAAATGTTAGAAAGCAAATGGAAGTAGAGAGTCCAGAATAAAATAAAGTGAGAGACCCAATGGTTAAGAAGTCATTTTTTCTGTTCATTAGTAAAGCTCTGCATTTGAATACAGTAAATGAGAAGCAGAAAAATCGAGTTCTTAGGAAAGGGACAATGTATCACTTTGCTCCTAAAAGAATTTAACAGAGACTGAAAATTATTAGTCAATCTGGCTTTTGAATTTGACAGCCAAATTCAGTAAAACCTGAAAGTTTGGGAAAAGTTTATTTATCTCCATTAATGTGTATGTTTCACTAGTTAAATCTTGGCAGAGTTTATCTGCTTTTGCAATTCTTGCCCTGGCAATAGTATGACCCAGGTTTTAGGTCAGGTCCTAAAACCAGTGCTCCACGAACAACTGGGCCTACTCCTGTCTACACTTTTATGCTAGGTATGTATGCCATACCTAGCATAAAAGACAACTCAGCCATTAGCAGGGGCACTGGTGCTTCCCCTGTTAAGTCAAATTCAGAAGAAAATATCAATTTCCAGGGCAACCCTTCCCCATCCTCAGGCACCTAAAAAACAACTTGTAGAAGCCTAAGTGCCTTGACAACTGAAAATTCAACTTTTCCAAGGGAAAGTAGAAATAAAAAGATTCTAAGTAAATTTTCTTCTGTTACAAAGGGTGATTTTTACCATAGTGGCTGACAACTCTGTCCCAAACTGAGTATTTCTTTATCCCACTGTTCAGGGAGTTACAGACAAAAAGCAACCTGACACCTCTGTCCGCAGTGCTGAAAATCTCCAAATGAGCAGTCTGCGCTTGTTTAAAAAGATAGAATTCACAGCTCTGGTGTCTGGAGTGCATAATTGTTTATCAGGCCACATGCAAAGGGTGAACCTGTTTTTTCTTTCTTTATCTCTCTGATTAGCCAAGTCATGATTTTGCTATGAAATGTGGGGCTTTTGGCATCATTGAAAATCCCTATGTGAATTTAGAAGATGCCAAACTTGGAGTTAATTAAATTACTCTGTGTAATTATTTATTAATTCAATAAGTATTATTGACTTCCTACCTGTATAGCAGAGAACTATCCTAGTGCTAAATATTCAGTGCAGAGCAAAGCAAAGCCCCTACCTGCATGATTCTCTCACACATTCTACATGTGTGTTACTCTATAGAAAAGTTAGTTAACAAAAGGTCACATGGTAGCAAGGCGATTTGTTGATGGGGGAAGAGACAGCCCAGCATGGGAGTCAGAAAATGCCATAATGGGGATACTGTACAGTAATTGTGAAAGAGTCAATGCATTTCAGAGCAGAAGAGAGCCAAATCGAAGGGTTAGGAAATGCTGTAATTCAGGACGCAGAGCTACAGAAACAGGAAACTGAGGGAAAGATAAGGAAATGTGGGAGCAGTCTTTGTTGACTAAAGCTGCAAAGACAAAACAAAGAAGTAGGATCAAGGAGGTTCTCTGGAGAGAGAGAAGAGGATGATGCCAGGTTTGGGTTCACGTTGTTTCAAGAAGATGATTTTGACCTGAAATCAAAGTGGTGTCTGAGACCCAGAAAGAAAGAAAAGACATTGCTTCTCTAGTAATCAAGGTAAGTACAGAACTTAATTTCTACAATGATCTCTCTCTTCAGTTTGTCACAGTTGCCTCCAATTACATCCAACTCAAGGATTTGAATTTCCCACTCTTATCTTATGCCATTAGCTAGGAACCAATGTAGCCATTGTCAAATAATTCTTCTTTGAACCAAATCTATATTCACCTGCTGCAACTTGCAGCTATTTCTATGTGCTGGGTGAGTGAAAGATTTGGAGCTAACCTGACTTGTACAGTTTGAGGACGTTACACTTTTTTGCCCTGGCACATTTAGTCAGCCTCTATTATGAGGTTACAGTGAGGTTACAGTCTCCTGATGTTTATCTCTCCTATTATTGTAGCTCCACTAGCAATACTGTGAACAATACTGTGAGTCAGAGCCATGGGTTATTGGTGCTAGCTTTGTGATCTTAGGCCCCAGTTTCTTCATTTGAAAAATAAGGGGCTATGACTGGTAAACAGCCTGTGATGAGATGAAAAGCCCTCTCAGTTCATCCCAATTTGGGTTGTTTTTCTTCCATTAACTCCCTCAAACTCACATAAGAATTTGAAAAAGATAATCTGTAACTGGGAATACTTTGAAAAGCAAAGGATCATAATGAAAGTGAATTGAGTTTAATATTTATACAGGCCAGTTCTAATTAAATTAACACATTCATGGATATGCTAAGGAGCAGACAGTTTTGTGCTTTTCTTCTTGTTATCCTTCTCCACCAATTACTGCACATGTTTTTTTAAATTTTCAATTCTTCTTGATATAGTTTTATTTAACAGAGGAGGAAGAAAAAAAGCAAATGGCAAGGTGTTATCCTGTCATCAGTGACAAATAATAAATCAGCAATCAACACAGCCACTATTAGGACTAACGTCTATCTATATTAGTTTATCATTGACAAAATATTTTAATGTCTACTCTATTTATCCCCTACTCACCACCACTAGCCAACTAAAGATATTACTAGCCCCATTTTTCAGATCATAGAAATTGGAGCCTAGAAAGTTCAGTAAGCTGGACATAAAAACAACACAGGAAAGATGGTTGATATGGTTTGGATCTGTGTCCCCACTCAAATCTTATGCTAAATTGTAATCCCCAGTGCTGGAGGTGGGGCCTGGTGAGAAGTATTTGAAGCATGGGAGTGAAGTACTCATAAATGATTTAACACCGTCTTCCTTGGTTCTGTATAGCAAGCGAGTTCTCATGAGATCTGATTGTTTAAAAGTGTGTAGCACCTTCCCACCTCATCTCGTCCTCCTGCTCCAGCCATGTAAGACGTGCCTGTCTCCCCTTCCCTTCTGCCATGATTGTAAGTTTCCTAAGGCCTCCCCGGAAGCCGAGCAGATGCTGCTGTGCTTCCTATGCAGCCTGTGGAACCACGAGCCAATTAAACCTCTTTTCTTTATAAATCACCCAGTCTCAGGTATTTATTTGTAGCACCGTGAGAATGGACTACTACAAAGGTGTAAGGATAAATAAAGGGATAAATTTGGTTTATTGATATTCTTGGTAACTTTAGGAAGTTAGTCAATAAAGCCTTTACTCAAACTCTGGAATCCAAGTGCTCTCTTAAGTAAGTAGTTTCTATCCAGCTCTAAATTACCTGAATTCTGTTTCTCGTTGCCACTTCACTCGCTTTATTCACACAGCCCTGAACAAATAGTCTTCCATTTGGCACACACTGAGACTGAATAACTTCATACAGCCAGGTCTGAAAACTGAAAGCCACTTAGGGTATTTCTGGGTGACTTGGATATTCAGGAAGAATACAAAATATGAAGCCCCTTTCTTTCACAGACTTCATTCATTGCTGTTTATTTCACTTAGTTCAACTCAGCTTCCCTATCTACAAATAGTCATCATCCCTACTTACCTCTTAGGATTATTGTATAAAAATAATACAGCACAAAGAAGTGCTTACCCCAGTGCCTGGTGCACAAGTAAGCATTCAGTTAACTGTTAGTTACTATTAGCAGATAAAGCAGAAATGCTCCATTTGTATTGATATAGAAATGAAGACTCACAGAAAAACCCAAGGTCACCACTTGAATGAAAGAAAGTACATTAAACACTTAGCCTGTGCTTAAAGTAGAGAAAAGCTCACAGTTAACAATAACATTGTTAGTTTTCTTTGTTTTTGGCTAGATATCACACTGGAATCGAGGTCTTCTGACTCCAAATCCCATATTCACAGAAACGTTTGCATCATGTTGACATGAGAAAGCAAGGCCTGCTGGATATAGTGCTATCTTTGCAGATGTGAAGTTTTGAGACCCAGGGGTCTCTTCAAAGTCAAAAGAGAGATTTCAGACTGTGTTCAGACAGCCACTTGCCATCATTCCGCACGGCAGATGTCCACAATGGCCTGGCATCCTTTCTGATCGTATCAGCCTATTTTTCTGCTGTTGAGCTGTGACATCCCATACGATACTCCTCTTTTGCAAGCTCATCTCTGGAATGCAGCTGTTCAAGGCTTTCAACTAAGCAATTCTGTGGCTATCTAGGCTTCCTGTGGCTTTCATTCTCTGGCCACGCTCTTTGTTTCACTAGACCCACAATCATGTAGCCTGAGTTCCACGGACACAATGAGGAAAGCCATGAAGTAGGCAAGGCTCTTATCAATCTTCTTTCACTCAGGAATCCAGAAATGTGAATTTAGTGAATTCTCTCACTAAAACAGAACGGGAAGAGAGGTCAGAGATTCTATCACCGAGTTCCTTCACTGCATACATGAAAAACCCAAGACCTAGGGAAATTTAAGAAATAAGGTCACCCTGCTAATGATGAGCAAAACCAGGAGAACTTACTATGTCACTGCCATCTTGATTTCCATTTTTTGCCAGTTAATCTCTTCTAAAGTATTAATTGATAATTACAGAGTAAGCTGATAAAGGGATTAAGGTTAGACCCATCTCAGGGGTATTTTAATTTAGAGGGATTTGAATTCCCAATGGGATGAAGTTATTATGGCATGAAGTCCAGCCAGCCAAGGGACTTTAGTACTGTGGCAAGTGGTCATACCTTTGAGACCTCAAATTATTCTCCATAAGAAGCAGTGCACAGATAGGGCTGGGTCTACAGTAAGAGAATCCCTGTCTTTATCTTTGGTAAATGAAGGATACCCCTCATCTAATTCTGATTTTCTTGGTGACACAAATAAAAGCACTAATCAAGCTTATAAATGAAACTTAAAATCTGCTGACAAATGTTCTCCTCACCTAGGCATGGGGGCCAGTGCTTATTTTCATGACCCCCTGTATCCTAAATCCTCTGATTCGGCACAACATCTCCTGACCCATCCCAGAAATGTGCAAATTAAAATCCAGTTTTGAGACAAGGGGGAAAGCCTCCGTTTAGTCTCTCCCTACTAAGTTTTGAAAACTGGAAATTCTGCCCACAGATTTTTCACACATCTTCAGCCAGTGCAAAGGGTCTTCTTCGTTTTCTAAGAATTTCAAAACCAACTTTGCATGAAAACAGAGAAACAAGGTTGAATTTTCTATATGACATCCAGAGCTTCTCAAAAATAAGAGGAAGCTAGCAAACATAGGATTGTCAGAGAAGTAGATCAGATAAAATACTGATAGAACACATGCTGTTAAGAGGATTATGCCAAGCGGATTAATCCCACAGAATGCAAACGGAAAGAAAAGGCACTTACTGGAATCATCATTTCCTCTTCAGACAAACTCACATTCAGGCTTCACTCTGTCCTTTTTCATGATCCTCGCCCACCATCTCAAGTTAATGTGATTTGATTCACTCTGATGACATTTTAAAACATTTTGCCTAGGTCCAGGCAGAGTTCAAGAATTTTGAAAAGGGAGTTTATTAGAAAAAAAAAATTGTTGCTGAAAGAGGTTGCAGATATCTTTTTCTAAACCTCTTTGAATATAGGTTAGATTCTTATCTGGCTCATGAGGTTTCAGAGTGATGTGTTTTAACTTGAAGGTAAAAGATAAAGAGATCCCCAAAGGCCATTCTATAGACTGACAGAAAAATCACCTGGGGAAGTTGTTATAAAAAAATATTCCTATACCCTACACTAAAAGATCCTGATTCAGTAGGTCTTAGGTGGAGCTTAGGAATCAGTATTTTTAATAAACCCTCCAGGCATTCTGTCATGCAGCTGGGCTTGAGAATCACTGGGCTAGAAAGACAATCTCAAGTAGTCCCTTTGGAACCTTGGCTCTGGTTCAGTGATTCTGTTAATAGACATACACACCCTATAGAATGACTTCTTGCAAAATGCACAGATACAGCACTTTCCTCCAGTGGATCACTGTACCACAATGAAAGGACTTCTCTCCATGTTGGTATATCCCAGAAGGATGTGGCCCTGACAGAGCTCCACATACAGGTGGAAATATAAAACTATCCAGTAAGACAAAAAAAAAAAATACACTAAGATTTCTGAGATTAGTACAGTGATAACCATAATGTTGACTGCTTCTCAAGCACAGTGCTTGCAGCACATCTTTGTGTCAAAATCACTTATGAGGTGGATGTCTAGCATACTTTGTGATAATAATAAAATGCCAAAAACTATGAATGATATACTTCTTTTTCTCAATCTGACTGAACAGAATCCAGGACACAGATTGGGCTATTTCGTAGTGAAAGGATGCACTGAAATTGAAAGGAAATTCATTTGAGTATTGTTTTCTCCACTGTTCAGGAAGCAGACCCACATTTTTAGACTTAAGTAGTCCGAACCATGGATCACATTCTCTTGTATTCTTTACTAACCATTACTGGCCGCTGTGGTTTTACCACTGACGGTGGTATATAAGATTTGATTTATGGGACAAGGAAAGTCTGCTTAGATATGAGGTTAATCCCTGTGCACAAACCAAGTTATTTGGAGTTATGAACAAAAATACAATTGATAATAAGGCAGGACCTAATTTCTCCTATGGCATTATTCTTTGAATTTATAGCTCCTTCATGACTTCAAAGGGAAGGGAGATGACACAATCAAGGGAAATTCAGACATTCCCCTAGACATTACAAAGAGCCTGCGACACAAACAGTATTTGTTGGCCAACCAACTGATCCCTCAGAGCACTCCAGAGATAATGTGGAACCAAGGGCAGTGCCAATATCTATGCAGAGTTTGGATCAGATTTGTATCTATTGTCATGGTACGTGATTAGTGCTATCTCCTGGATTATAGATACATAATTTATCAGCCACATGTAAAATAACATTGTCAGAGTTTTATATATTTTAAAATCAATTTGGTTGCAAATAACATAAACCCAAGATAAAAGAAGAGCACTATCGATTCACATTCCTTTAGAAAAATGGTTCAGGTGTGGCTGAATCCAGGATCTTAAAGAATACCATTAGGTCTTGATTCTCTTTTTTTTCCCTCCATAGTTCAGACAAGCTCTTCTCTCTCTAATTCATGAGAAGAATGCCTGCTAGTAGTCTAGCCTTGCATTCTACTAGCTTAACAACCCCAGTAGAAAGAGGATGTCTTCTCTTATGATTCTAGCAGAAAGGTAAAATCACCTTGGAAAGATTAAAAATAAATAGCTATGGACAGAAGAATAACTATTCTGATTGATTGGACCTAGATTATGTGCCCAACTCTGACTACAGATGAGTTATTGGAATAAAGGAAGTTTTACGCCATGATTAAAATGTAATTTTTACCCATAAGGAAAACAAATTATATTGCACAAAGGAAAAAAGATGTTGGCTACATGACATGAAGATGTACACTAGTGTAATAGTGCCAGTAATTATTTTAATTAAACAGTCAACTATTTCTGATAATAGGTTCATAGAAAAGGCTAAAAGAAATCAATGAGTCTCCTTTACTATCTTGAATAAAAATGCATCTCTCAACCAAATTATTTATTAGATAACATAGTGTAATATAAAGAGTATGGAATTTAGAGTGAGGTACACCTGGATTTAAGTCCTGACTCTAATATATCATGGTTATATAATACTTATCAAATTATTTAGTGTCTTTGATTTTCAGTTTTCTCATCTGTCAGAATAGCCTAATTCACAAGATTGTTGATTAAATGATATTGTGTATATTAAAAAAGTATAGTAACTCACTCATACATATGTGGCAAATATTAATCCTCTGCTTTGAACATACCATCATTTCACTATATGGTTTTTCTAGTGATAAGATAATGCCTAAATCGTATCAGCCAGATAAGAAATGCTCCACTTGGAAAAACCTGGGATATAGGAAATAAACAATAAAAATATTTTATTGAAGTTTAACCTAAATCATTCATCTTCGTTACCTATTCTTTCCTCCTCATTTATCAGTGAAATTAAAAATCACTGGGCTACCATCCTTTATAATAAGAATTTTTCAAACAACAAAGGACAACAATAAGTTAATTCACATCCTTCTTTTTTTTTGGTTCCCAATTTTCCTTTTGTAAACCTCCAAAAATATATATTCCATCTTTTTTTTTTTTTTTTTTTTTTT
>NW_016107369.1:591667-607363 GCF_001604975.1 Cebus imitator
GATCTCGGCTCACCGCAACCTCCGCCTCCTGAGTTCAGGCAATTCTCCTGCCTCAGCCTCCTGAGTAGCTGGGATTACAGGCACACGCCACCATGCCCAGCTAATTTTCGTATTTTCAGTAGAGACGGGGTTTCACCATGTTGACCAGGATGGTCTCGAGCTCTTGACCTCGTGATTCACCCACCTCGGCCTCCCAAAGTGCTGGGATTACAGGCGTAAGCCACCGCACCCGGCCTATTCCATCTTTTTTTTAAATTTCATCAGGATATACAGATAATCTCTACTCACAGAGAGGTCCTCTTATTCAGTTATATATCATCGTGGTATTTTACATTATAAACCATTCAATGAAATTAAGGTTTTTATAAGTTTTTATAAAGATATAGGATTCATCCCCCCCAGAATAATCTGAGAGTGCTTTTCCCCAACCACAAACTTATATCCATCCCCCAAAATAATTAATACAAGCATCTATAAAATATTGCTCACCTACCAATTTGCCAAGTGGCCAATGCAAAAATTAACCCTGAGGTTCAGGCATGCACTTCTACATAGCATAGATCAAATAGCTCTCTGTGTATGTGACTTTTGAGAAAAGAATTAAAGACTCTAAATTTTTTTCTTAATTGTTTACCTTTCATGATTAATATCTAAATGTCCTGCATTAAATGTGGAAGTTTTCTTTTTTGAATAAATATGTTCTTTGGAGAGAATAAAATGCCAAATTAACTTAAACATTAAGAAAGATGGGCCAATCAGAGTAACAGCAATTATTTTCTAATTGGCTTATGCTCTTCATATATACAGAACTGAATACCAGAAAGAGGCAGGAAGAAATGATGGTGAAAGGAATTAGAGTAGGGAGAGAGGAAGAGACAGGGACAGACACACAGAGTACACAGGGAGCATGCAATGGATCTCCCATAAATTATTCCGCTTGAACTTCAATTACATTGATTGATATGTATTTGCCACTGATAGGAAAATGAAACTCTTGTTCTCTCCAGCTTTGTTTATCCTCCGAATAGCAAAGTAAAGCAATGTCATTCAAAAGTCATAAATCGGACTGGAGAGAAATCCCCACTGACAGCTTCTATACAGAGCTATTTTTTAAAAGAAAGAGATTAACTTCTCAGCACCATCATATTAATGCCTCTACCTCCTCTGCCCCCTAGGGTCTTCACAGCCCCTAACTTCCTCTGTGCTTACTGTGTGTGCATTGTCTCTTCATCTCATGAGGGGCACCAGTTGGAACCTTCCAACCTATCCAGTAATCATTCCTAACTGTATCACTTTCAAACTAATTTATCAAACATGAGAATATTTGAGTCTTAGCACGACTCTGTGAGTAGATAGGGAATCACCTATCTACATTTTACAAATAAGAATACTGAGGCTTCAAAATAAATTAAATGACTTTACCCAGCTTCTAAGTGTGAAAGCCAGATTTGAACTAGTAATTGCAAATCCAGTATTCTTTCTACTCTATTCCACAAATTTATCTGAGTCCTCTGTGCCACTGTGAGACATGCCCATTGATTGAGTCTATCTTCAAATATTCATCTTGAACTATAGTTTCCTGAAAAATCCATTAATAAATACATAATAAATATATGTGATCTAGGCTAAAAGGCTAAAGAAATTCAGATCCCAGCAATTAATAAATTGCATCCAGATTAGTTAAATGCTAAAACACATGGGAGAAAAACAAGCAGAAAAAAGTTAAAGGACTTTACTGACAGTCTCTGTTTCTACCCATAAATTCTTTCAGTTGATCAAATCCCCACGCAAGTTTTGTACAGGTTAAAGGAAAAATAATAAGCTCACCATTGGACAGAGTGTTATCCAAGTCAGGGTCCTGGCAGGGCCAATGAGTGAAATTGTCAGTCAGGTATTTACTGTATGCAGAATGAGGGTTAGGAACATGGAAAGGAGCCAATAATCCAGATAGATAGAAAGGCTTGGGGCTGGGCGGGGGGTGGTGGGGGTGTCAGCACCATGGAGAGGTCCACCCCTACTGTTTTCAGAGGCATTTGAAAGAGCCTTGCTTTCTTGAATCTCACAACTTAGATCTTCTTTGGTTGCCTTAATTCAATAAATCTTTAGGGTGCAAGTTTTTACAGTCTTTCCAAAAGCATTTCTCGCATTCCAGCATGCTTTTCAAACATCTCTAAACTTCTCTAAACCTGCTATGTCTTCTGTGTCTTCATACATGCAGGTCCTTTGATATTTATTCTCTTTCTTTACCTGATCTACCTAGAAAACTCCTATTCCTTCTTCAGGTCCTGAACAAATATAACCTAATCTGTGAATGCTCCCAACCAACCTAGACAGTAAGTTGCTAACTTCCTTAGCAATTTGTGACTCAATGATGGTATTTCTCACTAAGTATTACAATCATTTATTATTCACCTCTACAAATAGACTGAGATGACTTCAAGGATAAGTATAGTGTTTTTTTCTTTTGCTTTCCCAGCGCCAGGCACATTGTCTGTACTCAATTAATGTGTACTGAGTAAATAAATTAATGAATAAATGGTATTAAGTTATACATAATGAGGAATAATTTCAATAAAATGCTTCCTAAATAAACATGCAGAGAATGTTAAGTAGCTACAGAATGTAATAAAATGAACATTTTTATTGTGAAAGCATCTACCACAATGATGACTGCAGCAGGTTAGTAAATGTGGGGGATCTGACCATTATGTACATGGTTATCAGAGCCCAAGCTCTCCTGAGGCAGAATGATGGGTAGGGAGAGACTTTGGTTTGCCAAAGTGGTCTTTATCACAGGCATATGTTTATTAATAACTACAAAATGACCCAGTCTTTCTGGATCCTTTGCTACCATAAGTGTCATCTTGTAAGCTTTTTACATACTAAAGATTTTATTAGTTATCTACTCTGATCTATAGACAAGTTGGATAATAAATTATTCAGCCACTTCCTGACATATAGCAGAATAATATTATATACTGGAGTCTATCTAAAGGGAATATTTCTTTATAGGCTAGAGGCCAGTTGACTGTCCTACTGTTTGGAGATGAGTGGCAGTTCCTGGTTAAGGTTATTTTTTCTCAATACTAGGTTCCAGGGGAACAGAAGCTATTACAGAGAGGAAACCCACAGTGATCAAATGGGATAACCCATCACAGGCCTCATCTTCCAAACACTTCCAGAATGAGCAGTTCTTCTTTCTGGGGTATGCTTTGGTGTAGGAAAACTTCAGGATTACCCCCACCTGCCTCAGGATGTATCCAACTGTGAACCAATCAGGGCATGGGCTATGACCTCAATACTTTAGAGCAGAGGAAGAGAGAAAGACCTAAATTCAAAAAGCCTGACTTTTGATTGAGATCTTGCCTCTGGTAAAGCCTGCTCCCATATATATCAAGGATAAATGCCAAACAAGAGCTCTCATTCTGTACCAAGGAACAGCTTAAATCAAACACTGTTTCTGCTGGATCCCGGAGGTTTTGACAGTTCATGGAGATACTCTCATTGGTTCTCAAGCTACCTTTTCCTTTTTTTTTTTTTTTTTTGAGACAGAGTTTCACTCTTGTCGCCCAGGCTGGAGTGCAATGGCGCGATCTCGGCTCACCGCAACCTCCGCCTCCTGGGTTCAGGCAATTCTCCTGCCTCAGCCTCCTGAGTAGCTGGGACTACAGGCGTGCACCACCATGTCCAGCTAATTTTTGTATTTTTAGTAGAGGTGGGGTTTCACCATGTTGACCAGGCTGGTCTCAATCTCTTGACCTCATGTCAAGCTACCTTTTCTTTGGGACCCTCATTTTTTTTCCATTTTATTCCACATAAGAAACAAAAGCCAAATTAAACACACTTCCTGACCACCTATAGCTCCTGTAACTCTGGACTGAATTAGATCCCTGCCTGGAGATAAATTTAAGTAACAGAAAGTGCCACTAAACATAAAGACGGCAATCCTTCCAGGTGGATGAGACTCCATATAAATCACCGTTTCCTCAGAAACCAAAACCCAGCCTCCTTTCTGACCTACCATAGCCCTCCTTGTGGGCATCATATTTGGGTAATTGGTATACTATATTACAAGAGCTTTAAAATTGGCAAGAACCACTAAAAACAAGGTTCTGGGTGTATATGCCTCAACTCCCAAAATATATTGTAAAGGTCTCACTAGAGAGCAATATGTCTTAGATTTTTTAAACTCCATAAAGTAATCTTTTATGTTATCTGGGTTCTAACAACTTAACAAAAGATGATTCCTCTATTTGCAGCCCCAGCTCAGATATTCCTCTAAGACATACTTATCATCCCAAAAGGTCCATTTGTCTAGTCAGAGAGTTTACGCCCAAGAAGTTGGATGCCTGGTTTCTTCAGTAAAATACGTGAGGAGTGACAACTTTACAGATTTTGAACAAGCTTTTTTCAACAATCTAAACTGACAGCGAACATCATGTGTTTCCCTCTGACGGTTTAAGAACAGAATATGAACCTGCATTTGCAAAGGTGAAAATTTGATTTTTGACAACTAGATAGGCCATCTAATTGTCCTGGGTACTTTTCTTTATCGTGTGCTTTTTGGGAATAATTGAATTGAAGGCAAAAACACCTTCTTGGGCTGTACACTTTGATAATGAATTCCTAAATGGTTTTTCACCTATCTCTTAGAGAAACAGCAGCCTGTCTGGCAGCTAACAGTCTAGTTTCTGAACTTGACTAATGCAATGAAGAGAACGAGGTGAGCAAAATCTGAATTGAAGATAGCATATGGGCTTTTTGATAATGAGCATAGGGAGTCTGTTTCATGACAAATACAATGACAAGGAAAACAAGTGTACTTAAAAATCCATTTCTGTAACTGTGTTATAACCACAGTTGGGGCAGCTCAGCAGACAGCCCTCTCTCACCAAATTCTAGCCACCTATATGTACTAGACAAAGGCAAAGTTAGGACAGAACCTGTTAATGTGATATCCTAGTAAGAGAAGAGCCTTGTCACTACCGCTCATCACCCAGCATCACTTAAATCAACATATTAAATAGCTCATTCATCCTTTTCATTTTCTATTTATAAAGTTATTGGCCATACTCCAATAAATTCACCCTGATTTATACATTTCTACAGTGTTTATTTTTATTCACCCCATGAGAAAGAAAACCTAAATTATATTCAAATAAAATAAAGTGAAAAACAAACAAACAAACAAATGATTTGGACATGGCCTAAAAACGTAAAAGGTTAAAATACTTTCTCGCTTGTGCCTAAAGCCATCAACTTATCTGTACTCCATAGAACTTAACAAAATTTTAAACAAAAGATAGATTATCCATAATCTAATGCCCTTATTTTTTCAGACTGAAAAAATAAAGAAACTGAGAACTAGATAATTCAAATTGCTTAATCAGTGTAATTCAGTCTGGCACACAGCTCTCCTGGTTTCCAGTTGAGTTTATTGTATATCATGTTAATAATCAGATTTATTTTCTTTGCTAACTCTTTTCCTCAAAATTTATTGACTATAGTTATGTCCCAAGTTTCAGTGGGAAATATACTCAAAAATTTCTCTCGAATATTCTACCCTTATCCATCAGAGAACTCAAGTATGTATTTGGTGTTCATTGTTATTTTTTACACAAGTTCTCCCTGAATCTTTCATATTAGCTCACACCAATTTTTTTTTCAGGAACACAGACCTAGAATTTTATACTGCAACCATGGATATTGACCTTGGTGCTTTCCACCAACACCCAAGCAGAAGAGTGAAAGCCCCCTGCAGTGTCACTACTTCTCAATGCCATCATTACCTTTAAAGCCATCTCAGATTTCCCAAGCTCCAAGATGGGCAATCTAAGCAACAGATGACAAAAACTTTTCTCAGAGATCACCTGGCCTAATGTGTCATCTATAGCCTGCAAATCAATCTCTCCTCTGTACTCAGCCTGGCCCCCATTCATTCTTTTATATTCCACAGAATTAAAAGGGATAAGTATATTAGAGAGAAGCTAGTGACTAGTATGGGGTAGACCTGGGGTAAATGCCATTTGGCTGTTAATTGAGTCAAATCTTTATTCTTTTTGAATACCCAGGGGCACTACAGCTTTGAATTTTTGATGTATTTAACCCCAGCTCCACACTGGCCTTCTCGCTTTTATCTAGAAGCCATTGACTGTTGGTGAACATGACATGGGTATTGTGATGGAGGCAATGTTAATTATTATGGCCATTTTGACATTGGCGATGAACACCACAATGAGAACTGCCATAGAGTGTGGCCTGTACTAAGTGCCAGATACTGTGCTGAGCCTTTTATATGCAATTTGTAACATTAGTCTTCACAGCAACTAATCCTAGGCACTGTTATTTCCATTTTAAAGATGAGGAAACTGTGGATTAAAGAGCTTAAGGAGCTCATCCAATTTGGATTCTAGAGTCCTAGTTCTTGACTATTCTGCCTCCCTTGATGTTAAGGACGTCAAAGAAATGAGGATATTTCCATCCTTATCATGCTGCTTTGCCTATTCTGTTCCTTCCAGTCACATTTTATCTGTTTCTTTTCCCCTAAAGTTATCTTTACACTTAAGAGTCTCCTCCTTCGAACTCTATTTTTTCATGGAACTCATCATCTCAGCCCCAGTGGCACATCTCCTATCTGCCTGAAGCCAGTCTTTTCCCTCTATTGGATCTGTGCTCAACTCCTGCCCTCCTATTAGTGAAATCTCCCACTTTTTAACAGATTGTATAAGGCAACAGCTAGTTTTTAATGGAAAAAAACTGTTGCATGTAGAACTATATTTTGGCTGCCATTATTTAAACTGCTTTTTCACAAGCCACTTCCTAGGCAGGAGGGAGTATCTGGGAAAGTTTTTCCAGCTTGGGGTGAGCTGCCTATTCCCTAGCCCTGAGTGTTGAATCTCTGTGATCTGCCCAAAATAAATAAGCCAAGCCTGAACTCTTTAACTCCTACCATAGTTGACACACACAAAAAATTCAGGAAACTGACAAGGGAGACTATGTAAATAGCACAGAGATCCCACTCTTGTAATAGGTCAGTCTGGATTCCATTGATTACCAAGTCAAAGATGATCATCCCTCTCTCCCTAGCATACTCTTCCTGCAGAGTTACTCTTCACTTCACTCCTTTTCCATCGATTCCTCTAGTGTCCTCTGCTTTTAAAAGCCCTTCATCTTTTGGCTTTTCTCTAATACAGTCATTTTCAACCTTGGCTAACTGTTAGAATCACCTGGAGAGATGTTAATAGACCTCATCTCAGAGATTCTGGCTTAATGCATCAATAGCAGGACCAGACCTGAGCATATTTTTCAAGTGCACTACAGAGCAATGGCATGCTGCTCCTTGACTCTACCAAGCTCTTTCCCACCTTAGAGCTTTGCATTAGTTGTTCCCTCTGCCAGAAATACCCATCACCCAGATCGTTCACAAGAATGGCTTCCATTCTTCATTCACATCTCAGCTTAAGTATCACCCAACCGAAGTGGTCTTCTCTGCTTTCCTTCTCTACAATGGCGTTTAACCCTTATAGTCACTAGTGTGTTTCCTTGCTTTAACATTTCATAGTTCTATGGCTATACAAT
Organism: Cebus imitator; assembly: GCF_001604975.1. Lineage (NCBI taxonomy): Eukaryota > Metazoa > Chordata > Mammalia > Primates > Cebidae > Cebus > Cebus imitator. Next base: position 599,246 of record NW_016107369.1, read on the forward strand.
ATTACTGTCTATATCTTCTTATTTTTAATTGTTTGCCTCTACATTTAAGATGTAATCAGCATGAGGGGATGAACTTCTCCTGTATATTGCTGTATCCCTGGGATCTAGAAGAGTTATTGAAATATAGTAGGCTCTTAATAAATTGACTGTTTAATTCAATTATTGAATGAATGAATAAACAGTCAGAAACCATGCTTGGCAAAATAATCTCCAACATTCTGTCAAAACTGCTTCCTAACATAATGGATGTACCTTCATGTACTCATCTGCTAAACTTTGTGATTTAACCCAAAACTCCTTGCAACATTTATGCCACTACTGTCTTGGTTATGGCATTTTTTACCTTGACCTAGCTACCCACTAGAACACAGCTCAAATCTCACAACTGCCATGCAATTTTCTCTGACCTCTCCAACCCAAAGTGACATTTTCTTTCTCTATTTTTCTATAGCAATAATTAATCAATCAATTATTAGCTAATGTTATACTACATATCACTCTGGGACATCTTTTTCATTGCTGTCTTGGAACTCTTTACTAAACAGTTACTCCCTGAATTCCTGGAGATCCTGGATATTTGGTTATGAAAGTCACCTTCTGGTTCCCGCTAGCTTTGCAAATCATAAAAGAATATGAAGGGTGGCAGCAGAAACTCAGGTATAGTGCTAACAAATGTTCAGCTTAAAGCAAAGATGTACACAGATGACACATTCCTAGATCTGAACAAGAGTTTGGCCATAGATTAAAGAGAACTGACCCAGAACAGAACATGCTTTAAGAAAGACCAGTAAGCAATGTTATAGAAGCCAAGTTTACAGAGGTAGACTAGCTATGGACAGACAGGGAAAAATTAATGAAACAACCCAGTGGCAGTAAGCCCTCTGCATGTCAGGAAATAGGAGTAAATGAATTATGGGGATCTTAAATCCATTTTTATATTGACAATCCTGAACACCAGGTATTTAGAATGGGGTTTGCTCTATGAGCTCATGAGCTGATGGTAGAGACCACCATGAAATACTTCAATCCAACAAATCTGATTCCAAAACAATTGAATTTTTTTGCACATTGATTTTAAAAGTTACTGCAGTCTCAGTAACTCAGATGTTACTTAACTCCTCATGTGTTTGTTTTTTATCTGCCAAAATAGACTGCATGTTCCTGTGTCTCATAGAACTGTCAAACTAAATGAGATTGTCTAGATAACAGTCTTTTGAAAACTATAATTAACAATGCAAAAATGGGGTATGATTTAAATTGTGAAATAACTGCAATTTTTCACGATCTCCTGCTCTCTAATCTACCCTTCCATTTCTAGGCCACCTTCACCAATTTGTAATATTTCTCCTGTTAGACTAGGAGGCAAGATCAAAGGGAATAAGAGAAGCAAAATCAAGTGATAATGATGATGAGGATGAGGATGATGACAGCTAACATCTAATAAGTACCTATCGTGTGGCACACTCCTAGTAAATACAATTTTAATCCTCACAATTAAGACTTACAGAAGTTGTGCAAGATCATACAGAGCTAATTAATCTGGCAGAGGCAGAAATGGAAGCTGGATGGTCTGACTCCAAAGCAGCGTGCTTTCTGCACCGCCAGGTTGCCTTCCTCATCAGATTCACAGCCTTTGAGATTTCTCTTCTCGGACCGGAGATCCAAATGTAGACGTGGGATCAAAAGGAAGGGGCCTTACTGACAAATGGTCTGGGACAGGATGTGCTGGAGCAAATAGAATTGGGCTAGCTTGCCCTTACTTCGCTAAGCCTGTAGCAGGACTGCTTCAAACCCTATAGGGCAGAAAGCAAAATTGTATCAATAGCGCTCTCAATAACAGATGCCCTAGACTTCCTTCTCAGTAAGAATAAATGAAAAGTCTTATTCTAAGAGATCACAGCTTAAAACTCTTCCTACCTTGTAGTTTTTGCCTGCAGATTCCTTTTTTATCTCTCAGCATTGCAAGAGAACCTTGGCAGGAATTGATTTACCAGACAGCCTCTCACAAAGGCATCACATCTGCCACATTTCCTTTTTTCTATCTTCCTGTGACAAACAAATAAACTAAAAGTGACTGTCTAGTGGCCTGGCCCAAAGAACTTGCCTGGAAAGTTGTTACACTCTGATTACCACCTAAGGGTTTTGGTTTGGTTTTGTTTTTACAAAATAAAGGTAAATCAGTGTGGCAGATATTGGCCAGCTGTCCTGGGGCCTACTTCCTTTTCTTTCTGGATCCTTTATATTTTCCCATCTCTTTTGGAATTAGGTGGGGCCATGTGATGGGTTCAGTGAAATAACAGGCAGATCTAGCTCATATAAACTTTCAGACTGAGTTCACACAAACTCCTCAGTTGTGGTCCTTTCTGCATCAGCTTTTGTTTAGTAATAAACCACCACCAAACTTAATGACTTAAAGTAACAAACATTGGTCATTCTCACAGTTCTGTGGGCAGGCTGGATGGTTCTTCTGATCTAGGCTGCCTGCCTGGGGCCATAATGACCTAGGGTGGTGTTACCAACATGTCTGATGACTGACTCAAAGTCAGCTGAGGTGGTATGAATGACTTGGCTATGAATCCTTCATCATCCATTGAGTGATCCTGGGCTTATTCATGTGGTGGAAGTCGCAAAGGTCCCCAAGAGAGGTAAAGAACAGCAAGCCTCCAGACATTTTAAAAATCACTGTTTGTATCATATGAGCCATTATCTCATTGACACAGTAAGTCATGTGGCCAAGCCCAGAGAAAGAGTGTGAGAGGATAACCCTAGGGTCTGTATTCAGGGAGGGGAATTATTATGATCATTTAAAAAAGTTAGGATATTAATAATGATAATAAGGGTCTGTGTGTCAGGCATTGTCTAATTAATACAACTTCCTAATGAGGAAGTTGCTAAAATTATCCTTTTGCAGTTAATATAACTTGTTCAGCTCCTAAGTGGTGGAGCTTGGATTTAACCCTAACAGACTGATGTTCTCACAGAAGTGGGAAAAGAAGCACTTCAATTTGTCTAGGAGCCGGAAGTCCTGGGTTCTAGAACCAGATCTCCTGGAAGTAGGAAAATGAGCAAGTCAATTTCTAGACCCTTTCCAAGTCTAACACTCCATAATTCTAAGTAATGATGAATGAATGGCTGATAGAAAAATCTGTTGATTTTACCTTTTAACTCATTTCACTATAACTAACCAAAATTACATCTGAGGCTCCATCTTACAAGCTTATTATGACATTTTGAAAAATAAAAATTAAAAAAAAATTATGCATAATCTCTTTCTCCATCTGTATATAGATGTTTATGCTGAGAGCCACATTGGAGACCATTCACTGGAAATGGCAAGCCTTCAACAGCCTGGTTCTCTGAATGACTTTGTGGAACAAAGCCTTACTCCCACCTGGACTTCATATACATGTGGGAAATTAACATCTTTTTTGTTAAGCCACTGAGATGTTAACGTTCATCTGCTAATCATCTAGCATTAATCTAAGTAATACAAACAGATATCTGTGATTAATTTTTACATGCTTTCCCAGAGATGACATATGAGGCAATTGATGAAGACATACCAACTGAATCATGACACAAAGGTTATGAGCATATGGCTTAAAACATGCCCGATGCCCCCATACATGGAATCCTGGGACTGGCATGAGTAACCATTGGCTCTGATGTTAGATTTTTTTTTTTTTTTTTTGCTGTTGCTGTTGTTGTTTTCTTCTTTAGTTCTCTGGCAAGAAAGGCTATAAACATCTTCTCAGTGACATCAGATTAGGAGACATTGGAAATGAGACAATACTAGAGTGTGGAAGGAGTGAGAAATCGGGGCTATGCTTTCCTTCACTATTCAAACCAGAAATAAAACATTTTTATAATTTTAAAACCCTAAGCCATGCAAGAAGTCAAATTTTCTCCAAAGAAATCAAACACACACAACCATGGAGAGAGGCAAAGATTTGGTGCTTACAAGCGATCATGTCAAGTTGGAAGTTACTATCAAGGTAAAACATCAGTGTTAACAATGAGATGCTAGTCCCTATAGCACTTGGCCTTTTACAGCCCCTCCTAGCTAAGAGTCTCAGAGAATTTCCAGGAAATTTGGTCAGCAAGACTTAGAGGTCTTCAGGAAAAAAGCAAGAGACTGACATTTGTTTAAAGGCCAGGGATCAAACAAAAGAAAGCAAATTATCCAGAGCTAATAAGGAACAGGGCTTAGCTCAATCTGCAAGTCTTCCCCGAGCAATGTTTGAGTTTCAAAATAGTTTGATTAATTTACATGTGTGAGTTATTTTCTTTTTGTCGTCTAGCTAGAATTCTGAAAGCAAAAGGGTTAGAATTTCATAAAAATGATCAAATCAATAGGAGTCCTTTGAGATATGTGGACGTATTTAATATCCCATAAGGGACTCTTTAAAAAGAATTCTTTGAAAACATCCCAGAATCAATACAAAATGTAATAGTGAGGATTAGTCTGCTTCCCTGGACTCCTTGAGATTAGAGCTAAATGTAGAGTTCCAGAGGATTAAACTCTGAAGTTTGGTAATGTGAAGTAATTGTTCTTATTATTATTATAGCTTCCTTATTGAGTACTTTCTACATGCCAGATTATTTCAAGTACTTTTTGCATACGAATTTTTATTTAATTTATTTTTATAGTAAATTCATGATAAAAAAAAATTCTATTGTGATTTCTATTTTACAGATGGGGAAAACTGAGTCATGGGGACCTTATTCTGCCCAAGGTCATACAGCCAGTGACTGGCAGAGTCACGATTCAAACCCAAGCTCTCTGTCTCTAAAGCTCCCCTTGCAACTATTATATTACTAATACTCATCTAGGCATGGCCGAAAATATATATATATTAAAATTTTTTTGTCTTGTTCTGGCTGCCTTGGATATTCAGAAAACGCATTCTTTCCTTCCCCATATAGAAAAGCTCTTAGGCCATCCTGCTCTGAGCTTCAGATCGTTTACTTCAAGAGTACTAACAATTTGTGTTCCTTAGGGCAGCAAAGCCAAAGTTACTTGGCACCGAGTTTCACCTCCCTCATACAAAGGGTTGTCTGAGAATCTGGGCTGGCTGCATGCTGGGGTTCAAGCAGGTAGAAGAATCCACCCACAGGATATGAGCCTTCCGAAGTGATATAAGATCTTGCTGAGTTTCTGTGACTAATAGAGACCCACGTCCCCTTTGAAGCAATGCCAAATGTCAACGGGATTGCTGCAGTTTCCTCTGGAGTTAGAAACTGCACTGCAGCCTGGAGAAGAACAGAAAGTGCCCTTCTGGCCAAGTCTGTGGTCAGTAGAGAGGTCAATTACTGGAGCCTCTCTGACTTTCAAGTTTATAAGCCTAACAGTCAGTGAAGGATCAAATTGCTGAGTTCCATTGTTACTATGAAGGTAAAACATCAGTGTTAACAGTGAGGCAAATAGAAAAATGATTACAAAGTTTCCCATGGGAAGAATGCAGCTCTCCTCTCCTATTTTCCTGATCTCATGTAAGACTCATTCAAATTTTCAAAGACTCCTAAGAAATGGGTTTCCTTAAACATAATGCAATTGATCCTCACACACCCTTCCAGCAGATGAGAACTCGGAGCCAAATTTAATTTTTTTGTTGGTTTGTTGAGATGTAGTCTCTCTCTGTTGCCCAGGCTGGAGGGCAGTGGCACAATCTTGGCTATAACCTCTGCCTCCTGGATTCAAGCAATCCTCCTGCCTCAGCCTCCCAAGTAGCTAGGAATTACGATCATTTGCCACCACGCCCAGCTAATTTTTGTATTTTTAGTAGAGACAAGGTTTTACCATGTTGGCCAGGTTAGTCTCAAACTTCTAACCTCAAGTGATCTGTCTGCCTCGGCCTCCCAAAGTGCTGGGATTACAGGTGTAAACCACTGTGCCTGGCCCAAATTTAATTTGATTTAAGGAAAATAAAATAATAATTTTTGCACTTGACCATAACAGAGTAATATTCTCTACCCATACATTTATAGTACTGAATACAAAATATTGCTCATGCTCTATGAATCGGTCTAACAACCTCTGTGGTTGATTAGCTGCTTAAAAATCTATTTTTTTAATTGTGGCAAAATATATATACATAAAATGTACCATTTTAAGTGTACACTTCAGTGTCATTGTATTCACATTGTTATCAAGCTTAAAATCAAGTTGCTTGAAGGATTCACCATGGTGGCAAAGAAGAAAACCTGTAAGACCCTTTTGATACATTTAGGGCAGCTAGTTGCAACTGACCACATTTTTTAACATTTTTAATAAAAAGAAATACACTTTGCCATTTAGAAAGCTCAATAAAAGACTTAATACTTACTTCAGTGTGCCTGGTAGTATCAATAGGTCATATCCTGGATCATCTTTACTTATTTTCCGGCATACAAAATAAATATAAGAAAAGGCAACTATAAAATGCCTTGAAATAGCTTTAAAACACTTCAAAAAGTGAGATGAGAAGAGCTTATAAAAACCCATTCCACCAGGAAAGCCAGAGATCTGTAATAATGCAAATAAAAAGAAAACCATTAACCTCTGCCTTCACCCTTATGGGACAATGGTGAGCCTGTGATTATATACCATCATGGCAGTGACTTTGAGTAAACCTTGGTGTGACTTGTCAAGCAATCTAAGCTATATGAGATACATCACCAGATTCCAAATGGAGTCGACCTCGTTACAGAAGATTGGTAAATACTGGTATTAGTGTCAATCAACAGAATTTCTGTCTTAGTCACACCCTTCTGGTTTCTCTCTTTTCAGCATTTCAAGCTAGAAGAGTATGTGGGTTCCTGCCTGAGATTGACATTCATATTTACCCATGCATTCCCATTCACCTTTTCTTCCCTAATGAGGCAAGAAATCCAAGCAAACTCTGGATCTCAAGAGTTTTATTTCCATACCATTATCCTCATCAAAAAGCATTTATTAAACACCCAATAACAGATACTGCTGTGAAAGCCTTCATCTTTGTATAAAGAGAACTACACAGATACAAACCCAATCCTCTAAGAGTTCATAATCTATTCAAAAGCCAGTGATCAGCAGAAATTACAGCTTTGACTCTTTGCTCTGGTTTTGTTACAACTCAGAGAAACTCAAGGTGTCTCAAGAAGTGTCACAAAATTCCCAATATAAAATAGATGCTTATTTATTTTAATATATCAGTGGACAGACTTGACCACTGCAACCAATACACACACATTCTAATTAGGGGCTAATAGCCACATTTTCATTACAGTCTGAGAAGCTTAATTTCACACATGAAATATCAGAATCGAGATAGACTATGCACATGGACTTTAAGGGCATGGAAGGATGATTTTACAAAATATAATAAATCTAAGCTTGGCAACCTCAGAAAGGTGGATGATCAATCATGCTAATCAAAGGACAGCCAGCCCAGCAACTGCATCCCATACGAGTGGGACTAACCTTTGGAGAAAAGTGGAATGGCCCTGACCCCTGAGCAGTGACTATCAGTAGTAATGGAATACCCCTGATTAGGACTCTTTCCCCAGAGGAGAGAAAACATACCTTCACCAAATCTGCAGCTCTTTCTGGTCAAACCAATCAGAATTCAGACCTGCATTAACCATATGCAGGCTGTGTGAACCTGGAAAAACCATTTAACTTCTCTAGGCCTCACTTTTATCTGTAAGATGGGTGGCATTATTTCTACTAATGGGTTTGTTTTGAGAACTTTACGAAGTAGCTTATGAAATGTCCACAACACTATGGACACCCAGTAAATGAGTGTCCCCTTATTTGAGTGATATAGCATCTCTTACGTGTAGCTGTGAGAAGTCACTGACCAGAAATCTGTATGTTTTATTTGGCCTATGGAATTCTTTAAACATTCAAATTAATTGCAGCATTAAGGATGATTCCAAAAATATATAAGGAATGCCCACAACTCAACAGCAAGAAAAAACCTGATTAAAAAATAAGCAAAGGAGGTGAACAGATATTTCTCCAAGGGCGCAGTGGCTCACGCCTGTAATCCCAGCACTTTGGGAGGCCGAGGTGGGCGGATCACAGGGTCAAGAAATCGAGACCATCTTGGTCAACATGGTGAAACCTGGTCTCTACTAAAAATACAAAAAAAAAAA
>NW_016107369.1:607468-627559 GCF_001604975.1 Cebus imitator
AAAAAAAAAAAAAAAAAAAAAAAAAAAAAAAAAAAAAAAGCCAACAATTATATACAAGATGATCAACATTGTTAATTATCAGGGAAATAAAAATCAAAACTATAATGAGAACCAGGTGTGATGGTATGCATCTGTAATCCTAGCCACTCGGGAGGCTGAGGCAAAAGAATCGCGTAAGCCCAGGAATTTAGGGCTATAGAATGCTACAACTCTGCCTGTGAAGAGCCATTGCCCTCCAGCCTGTACAACATAGTGAGACCTCATTTCTTAAAGAAAAACTACGATGATGTAGAATGAGCTATGAAAAACAGCAAGAAGGCTACTCAAAAGATTAAAAATAAAACTATCGTGTGATCCAGCAATCCCACTTCTGGGCATATACCTAAAAAATTGATATTAGGATCTGAAAGAGATATCTGCACTCCCATGTTTACTGCAGCACTGTTCACAATAACGTATGGAAACAACCCAAGATTCCATCCAAACATGACTCTTAGGTAGCTTTTTCAAAGAAGGAAATCCTATCATTTGCAACATGAATGAAACTGGAGGACATTATGCTAAGGGAAATAAGCGAGTCGCCAGACAAAAGTGCATGGTTCCATTTATATGACATATCTATAACAGACAAACTCATAGAGTGTAAAAGAATGTAATGTTCGTTCCAGGGACTGGAAAGGAGGGAGAAATGGGGAATTGCTCAGTGGATATAAGGTTTCAGTTAGGCTCAATGAATAAGTTTTAGAGATCTGCTATACAACATTTTGCCCATAGTTAATAACATGGTATTGAGCACTTCAAAATTTCTTGAGGGTAGATCACAGGTTAAGTGTCTCATCCACAAAAAATAAAGGGGTACAGGACACTTTGGGAGATGTTGAATATGTCTATTACCTTGATTATGATGAAGGTATCATCAGTGTTTGCATATGTCCAAATTCACCAAATTAAACACGTACAGCTCTTTGTATATCAATTATATCTCAATAAAGCTGTTTATAAAAATCAAAAAAAACTTTCATAAAAATATGGATTTTCAATTGTTCTTTAAAAAGTTGAAATTTCTGAGAAAACAACAGTCATGTTTTCCACAAGCAATCTATTCACTGGATGCTAAAAGGGGTGGTCTACTTTATTTTTTGTTATTAATATTATTTTTGATAGATAAATCATGATTACGTACATTAATATTATTTTTGCTAGACAAATCATGATTGTATATATTTATGGGGTATCATGTGATCTTTTGACATATGTATACAATGTGAAATGATTAAATCAAGCTGATTATCATCTTTATCACCTTGCTCATCTAGCATTTTTACAGTAAGACATTTGAAATTTATCCTTGGTTATTTTGAAATTACAATACATTATTATCAGGAGTTCCCTTTAGAAGAGGCATGTCTTCTTTAGGTCACCATAGATCTCCCCCAGCAGGCAGTTCTGAAACGCCTTATGTTTCAAGCCCCTGTAAGTATTTGAGTTTGAAATCCTTGATGGAATTACAAAGATCCTGGGTCTTCAATAAGATTTAAAAAGAAAAGCATTCTGTGGCCCAGCTAAAAACAAGAAGCTGCTTATGTCACTTGTCTGGATTTGTAACTCCATGACAAAAGCAAAGCAAGTCTTTCACCACTTCTCTTGCTGTATTCTCTCTTCCACGTCATCTTAGAAAAAGACCTTCCTAGGTAGGTTGACTTTAACACCCACACTTGGTAAGGCCTAGGAAATCAATGCTTCATCATTCTCCCTGGATTAGCTTGTTTGATACTGACCCGTTCCACCAGGCAGAGAGATAAAATGCGTCAGCATATGGTCCTGTTTGTAATGGAATTGTCTCATGCTTGCTAAGTCTCCAAATGAGCTTTGTGTAACCTTGGGGCAAAGGCTCAGAGATTTGCCTTATTGCGGGAGTTTTTGAGGGGTGGGTGTAAGAGCTGTGACCCTCTTGTGGGGCCTGGATGGGACAACCTAATAAATCAGGCCCCTTGAAGCTCTATCTTTAGACATCTTTTGTAAAATGGGGCTATTACTAAATTTCAGAGTTATCATGAGGACTATTTTGCACAGTATATGTTAAGCACTCAAAGCATAAGGATAGGCTGTGGCACATAGTGGGAACTTACCAAGTATCAGATCACTGGCCATCATATCAAAGGACTCATATAATTAAAGAAATGATCGCTGTGAATGGTGTTTTATCACCAAGAATTTCTCATCAGAACCCCCAGGAAATGTTTCTCCACAAATGGTGTGAGGGCTACCTTTATCAGAGGTACCTGGAATGCTGGCTAAAAATACATAGTTCCTGAGGCCCCCTCCCCATACACAAAGACACACCATACACACCATTCTCTCCTCATTAGCCTTTCCTTTAAGAACATCACGCAAAGACTTAAATTCTCTTTCTTCCCATGCCCTAACTAGTCAGTGGTTTTGCCAAAGAGCTAGAAAACAAGTCATCCTCCAGAAAGTTACTCAGCTAGGGCTAGTCACATACTCCTCTGCTAATGTCAGTCCATCATCAGCAAATTGAAGATTTTGTCAAATTCTGCACTTGTTGTCTCCAGCAATTATTTACCTAATTGATGACTGCTGACTTCACCATCAGCCTTAGTACAGGAGGAGCAACAATCAGTTTCCCTTTCTGACCCCATGTTCAATTGGCCAGGGTTTCCTGAAGTGCATTCCACATAACAGTAGTCTCAGGAGTACCCAAAGTGCACCAACAGATCAACCAAGGATGGGAAACTAAGAACTCTATTTCCCTCTCAGAGATTCATATTATGCTTTAGCATATAAAGGCAGTGAGAAAAATCCTGCAGTGAAGAATCCTCCATTAAACTCCATTTCATTCTGGATTTTCCATACTTATGTGACTAGAGAACTCTGCTTGTATGGTCTCTGGATGACATTCTGCTAAAAAGATTTTTTATGAAACATATTCTGGAAAATAATTAGGGTAACTGTATAACTTATCACCTAGGTCAGTCACTTTGAAGTGAAAGGGGAGAACCATTAATTACGGTGCTGGAACAACACATGTAATGTGGGCCTGTCCTGGAGAAACTAGGACATTCGGCGACTCTAGTATGATGCTCCTCCTTTTGTTCATTGTCACATAATATCCACCTTCAGGCTTAGCCTTGTCCCAGGCCCTGGGACCAGCCCTGCCTCTGGTCAGGAAGAATGAAAGAAGCTCAAGGCCCATGAGCCCTAAACCCGATCCTGCTTATGGTGGTCCTGTCTAAGCCTTCAAAGCTTACAATTCTCCCACTACTTTGCCCTGACCTTATGCCTGACCCCAAATTGTTGCTTTAGGCTTGCCCCTCACTGGTCCTTTCTGAAGATCAAAATCCCAGCTGACAACCTAGACCCCTGCCAGCCCTCCCTGAAGCCAATCAATCATCTGTCTCCTCCTGAGCCTCTACCTGTTGCCTGTAAGTATCTGTTGGCTTCGGGATATTCACCTGCTGTCTGCTGCTCTCCTGACCTTTCCTTCCTGGTCTCTTTGATTTGCATCAGTCTCCAGTGCTGTCTATAAATCCCACCATCCCCTTATCAACCAAGCCTTGCTTCATTTTATAATTTATACAAGTAGCTTTTTAAAAATAACCTAAGGGCAAGCAAACAGTCAATCCAATATTTTGCTTTTAGGTATTATTCTGATATGCCAGGATTTGCTACTAACTAACTAAACAGATTGCAAATAATGTCATTTAGGCAGGTAAAATCTATTAACTTATCAATAGACATTTACCCATCCTCATACTTCTGCCGGTGATGTTAAATATAAAATATTTATATTATATACAAAATATTATATAATGGCACTGCTTCCTTCCCAAGTAACTCCACTCCTCTAACACATAATTTGTCCTTAGATATCATCTGATGTAAAAACAGCTCCTTTGCAAATACACATAGAATGTGGAAATTGCCAAAATCACACTGGACACAGTCTAATGGCACCAGGCCATGGGAGAGAGATCTTCAGAGCAGCCAACAACTGCTACTCCCTTCCCCAGCCACTCTGTATCCATTTACCCTCTGCCTCCTCGTCTCCCTGTTTGAGCACTTTGAAATTTCCAACAGCATATCAAAGGAATGGAAGGGTGAGGGAGATTAACCCTTGTATGAGATTTCTTGCAATTGCCGTAAGCAGCTAATGTCATATCAAAGTAGCTAAGGTACAATTGGGTCCATTTAGATTGCAAGCCAGAAAGAAAAGCTGACATTTTTGACAGGCGAGAAAAAAAGTGAACATAACAAATGTAAAATTATTTTATCAAGCCCTATGCATCTCCAGCGATTGCTATTCAAATACAGAAAAGAATATTCATAGGCTGTGGGACTGAGTCCAGTAAGCAGACCTATAGCATTGTTACCCAGCATGCTCATCCCGCAGCTCCAGACCTAGTGGTCCCCAGGAGGCAGCCAGCATGCAGATCAGTGATGAAATGTGTTGGACCAAGCATGACAGCTATATTAATTATATAAACTATTATTAATCCTAAATATGATTTCTTTTCTAGGCACAAGGCAGAATCAACCTATGTAACAAAAGTATTGCTAGGTAGCAAGCGGATGATGAGGCTCCTATGTGAGCCTCTCAACATGGCAGGTGTTCCTGGGCTGGGGGAAGGAGCTGAGAATACTGGTCACATGATCTCCCATGAGGCTCTGGCAGGGACCCAAAGACAGACAAGGCCTCTCAACATGGCAGGCGTTCCTGTGCTGGGGGAAGGAGCTGGGAAATACTGGTCTCATGATCTCCCATGAGGCTCCTGCAGGGACTAGAAGAGGAATGAGGACATCTTTGCAAAGACATCTCTGGGCCTTTGTGGTTCTCTGTGGAGATCTAGTGTTCTGTTATGGGTCAGCAGTTAGAACAGACCCCGAGGGGCTGCACAGAAGATCTCTAGGCAGTTTCTTCATTTGCATAAGGCCCTCTAATGCCCTTTCTGGATTTCATATATGATAATGCTTTGTAAAAAATAAAATTCTTAGTTTGGGCATGTAATCCTTTATTCCACGCTTCCACCCACTGTCCCCAGTCTCTGTGCTGAGACCACAGAAAATATAAAATGGGAAGACAACTATGAATGTACAAGAGGTAGCTCATGGGTAACTCACAGTGTCTTAAGAGTCTCCATATCGGATACTTTCCAGAATTGAAATATCCTTCTGCCCATAGTAGACAACTTCTCCAATGACTCACAAAAATCCCTACCTCCTAGTATGTATACCCAAGTATAATCTTCTCCACCTGAGTGTGGGCTAGACCTCGTAACAGGTGGGCTAGACCTAGTAAGTAGCTTTTATTGAATAGATTACAACAAAAGTGACGGGACATGACTTCCAAGTTTAGCTTACCAAAGACTATAGCTTCTGTCTTATTTATAACTCTCTGGCTTTTCCCACATTCTCTCTCTAGAAAAGCCAGCTGCCATGTCATGAACCAACCTATGGAGAGGTCCACATGGTGAGGCAATGAGGGAAAGGTCTGACCAACAGCCAGTGAGGAAGTAAATCCTACCAACAACCAAGAGAAAGCTTGGAGGCAGACCTTTTCCAGTCAACCTTTAAGATGACTGCAGCGTCAGTAGACAACCTCAATGACAACCTTCTGAGAGATTCTGAGTTACAGGACCCAGCGAGGGCATGCCTGAGTTCCTACTCCACAGAAACTGTGAAATTAATAAAGATTGCTGTTGCTAGCTGCTAAGTTCAAGGGTAATTTGTTATGCAGCCATAGATAACTAACATAAACTGCCTTTGTGGAAGCTGCGTGTCATAAGTAAAGGAAAGGGGGAGAGAATCAACTACAAGTGGGGCAATAAAAGAGGCTTCATCATGGGCATTTGCCTGCACTCTTTAGCTTCCCAGAACAATAAAAAATGAGCTGTCTATTCCCATTAATCATAGATGAGAAACAGAATAAAGATCTGGAGAATAATGTTTCAGCAAATAAGTTTTTGAAGGCTGGGACTATATCTTATTGTAACCCCATCACCTAACACAGTGGCTAGATTATAAAAAATGCTCAGAAGTATTTGCTGAATAAACAAAAGGGGCAGATGAAGCCCCGTTTCAGTTTAAACAGCATTGAGTAGAAACATAGGAATGAAAATAATTATAAGGAAGTTCTTCCTGACACCTCTACTGCCATGCAGCCAGCCAGCTGTCTTCTCTTAGGAGCCTAAGGTGAGATAGAGCAAGCCTTTCTCAGTCAGATGCATGTAGGGAGCTAGCCTGTACTTTCAGCTCATCTATTTGTGGGCAGCGGGGGTGGCGGGGGAAACCCTGGAAGTCTAAATATTCAGATTTACTAAACATGTAAATGAAGGACTAATCATCCCCACTTTTTTACTGTAGAAGGCAACTTCTCTTCACAGTGTTTCTTTAAATAGGAGCTCCCCAAGCACCTCCAAGGACTTGCTTCCAGATCATTAACCATTTAACAGAGAAGATGAGAAGAAAAAGAAACTTAAAACTGTTCCCTTTGTTAGAAGCTACTGCCCACTGACAATCAACCAGGGGGAAAACAAAACATCTCTGAAATTGTAGCATTCATTCATGGAAAGACAGGTTTCCATTTACAGGGGGAGAAAAAGTAAAGCAAAGCTATACATTTCTGGAAATTTCCAGAACTCTGCTGAATAATTAAAGCACCTCTGTACCACTTATACCTGTTCTAATAAATTGAATTATCTGAACTGTGGTAAAATATAAAATAAAATTAGGCAAAATAAAGCAACTAAAAGACAACCCATAGGTCAGGCATTCTATGGCAGACTACAATAGCCCCAATGGTCCCTACCTCCTGGTATCACATCCTTACATAATCCCTTCCTTTTGAGGGTGCTTTGAACTTGTGACTTATGTGCAACTAATAGAATACAGCAAAGTTGATGGGATGCCACTTCTGTGATTATTTTATATAAGATTGCAACTTCCATCTAGTTAGCAGGCTCTCTCTCTCTCTCTCTCTCTCATTGACTTTGGTGAAGGTGCCATGATAGGGAAAGCTCACACAGCAAGAAACTGAGGGCAGCCTCTAGTGGACAGCCAGCTAGGAACTGACACCTTCGATTCAACAACACTCCAGGAATGAAGTTGTGCCTACAACCAGGTGAGCTTGCAGGCAGATTCTTCTCCAGTCAAGCTTTCAGATGAGACCCCAGCCCTGGCTAAAACCTGGATTGCAACCTGTAAGAAACCATAAAGCAGAGGACCCAGCTAAGCTGTGCCCAGATTCGTGACTCTCAGAAACTCTGAGATAATAAAAGTGTGGTGCTTTCAGCTGCCAAGTTTGTGGAAATGTGTTAAACAGCAAAAGATAACTAATACAGCATTATAATTTTCATTTAATACAAAAATCATAAAAAGTTATGAGCTAGTACTGTTCTCTGTTACAGTGAGCAGTGGGAAGGTAAGGGAGGCCCAGATTATCAGCTAAATTGAGATTCTTCTTTGCATAAAAAATGTGAGTATCTTGCATTAGGTTTGGGGAAAATGATGAGAAAGTCCTTGAGACTTTACAGATGGACTTTCGTGACCCATGTGAAAGAAAACTAATGTTTTCTCAGTGCTTATCTGTGCCAGACCTGTGCTAGGCAATTACCTACTTTTATAAACATGATCTAGTTGTATCTTTATAATAACATTATTTGAAATAGTAATAATGGTAGTACTAAAAGAAAACAGGAGGAGGAAGAGGCAGAGAAATAATAGCTCACATTTACTGAATACTTATTATGAGCCTACAACTTAAGCACTTTAGATATATCATCTCATTTAATCCTCTCAACTTCCAATGAGGTAGGTTGTAATTATTGCAACCATTTTACAGCAATAAAATTAAGGTACAGAGAAGCTAACAACATTGTCCAAGGTAACATGGCTGATAAAAGATGGAGCTATGAGCCAGCCGGACACAGTGGGTTATGCCTACAGTCTCAACTACTTGGGAGGCTGAGGCAAAAGAATCGCTTGAACCCAGGAATTCAAGGCTAGCCTGGGTGATATAGTGAGAACCCCCGTCTCAAAAAAAAAAAGAAAGAAAAAAAAGAGCTATGAATCCAGGCAGTCTGGCTCCAGAGTCCCCCACATTTACTTCTCATGTGCTTCTGATACCCACTGAAGGCACCACTGAAATTATCCCCTTAAATGTGAAAACTTGCTAGGGGTATTCCTTTGCCTTTGCACTAAGATGAGTCACAATAAGTATATTTACCACCGCTACATTTTGCACAGCTGCAAGTCCTGTAAGCCAAACATTTACTACCCTTACCCCAAACAGGTGTTGATATTAAATTACCCACAAGTCAAAAAGACTAGCCCTCTCTGCCCAAGGTTAAACTCTTTCTGGAATACACAGAAATGGCATGCATAGTTCCCCACTGGGATCCCACCTGCCTGGCCTGCATATCAGGATAGAGTCCCAGAAACGTCAGACAAGTCACTCACACAAAGGCAGAAATACAAACCACAGAACAAAAGAGCCAGTCCCGAAAAGAAGTCTCTTCAGATGTTCAGGACAGCAGAAGCAGCTGGAGGACTGTCTCCCTCTGCCTTTTCTCAATTGTTCCTGCTCTGCTCCCTGTCCCTGGCTGGCTGCCCCAGTGACACTCCCATCTGGCACTGGCCTTTACAGACACACGGAACACTTTTCAAGGGCAGGGACTTGCATCCATTCCAGAAATACAGGGCGTTGGCCGTGTGCCAAGCACGGCGTAAGGTACCAGGGACACATCTACAGCCTCCATTTCTCAGAAAAACACCCCTCTCTTCATAATACTTAACACACACTAGGTCCTTGATAGGCTGCTGGATGAACTGCAAAGGAGTAAACTGATGAAAAAGTCAAAGGAGAGATGATTGAATACAAACTCAAACTACTAAAACTATTCCTCCGGGACAAAATGAAAGGGCCGTGAAGTAATTAACTTTGTGATTCTTATAACGACTCTTTGATACATGTGATTACTGCTCTCATCCTATAGAGGAAGATGCTGAGCCTCAAATAATAAAACTTACTTAAGGTCATATAGCTAAAGTAATGAACGGAATTTAATTCCAGACAGTTTGAGGCTACATACAGTTTATACATCCAACCATGAAATATATTGCATCCCAGTATGACACTTGACACAAAATCGTCACTTTATAAATGGAAATTTGGATGGATAGACAGATGGATGGACGGATGGATAGGTGGGTGGATGGATAGATGGATGGATGGACAGATGGATGGGTGGGTGGATGGATAGATGGATGGATGGACGGATGGATGGGTGGGTGGATGGATGAATGGACAGACAGATTAATGGATTTGCTACGTAGATCTGCAGCAGGAAACAGAGCAGCAGATAAAATGCAGTGTCTATTTCCAGGTTAATGAGAACAGCAAGTGATAGCTTCTTTCTTTACAAATCAATACAATTTCCCCAAGGCTGGGGCTTGTGGCTTCTTTTATTATGCAGGTGGTGGGCAGGTACATTCTTTAAGAGGATCATGGAAAGATGGCAATGCAGATTTATGAGGTAAGGGGTAATGAGGCCTCAGACTGCGTGACTGCATAATTTCATAACCACCAATTATGTTTGTGGCTGTATTGGCTTGAAATAATGACAAAGGTAATCAAGCCTTATGCTCAGGAGTAGAATGTATTATCATTTCTACTGTCCTTTCCCAGGCACCCTATGTATATCCCTGCATTTTTCCATGAAAATTTGCAATCAGAAAGCTTGGAAGGAACAGATAGATCTAGATGTTACAACACCTCATGAGGAATGAACAGCCACTGACTCAGTGTGATAGAGGGTGAGGAAGGAATGGTATAACTCATAGAATGAAGCAAGGAATGGCATGACTCATAGAAAACTGGAATCACAAGGCAAAAACTGATCTTGGTTCAATAAAGACACAGAAGCCAACACAAGCATGTTAAAACTCAAGTTAACTCACGCTAATCACATGAGTTAAGAGTATGCTCAAAACTCTTCGATGGCTCCCATTTCAACTCAAAGTACAAGCTAGAGTCCTTCCAGTGGACAAAAAGACCCAATGTGCTCTGGTTCCCAGCAGTTAACTTCCCCATCTTCCCTGCACTCCAGATGTACTGGCCTTATATTCCCCAGATATCTATATGACCAACCCCTTCATCTTTGGATCAGATGTCACCTGTCCTCCTACACAGCACTTCTATGCTCTTACCTTGCTCAGCTTGGTCCTCTCTTACAATCTCATCATCTTATAACATACTATAAAAGGGAAAAAGGAATGTAATGCTTATTGCATTGCCTCCTTCTTCCTTTACTAGAATGTAAACTCTATAAAAGGAAAGATATTTTTTCTCTCTTTTTGTTCATGACAGCATTCCAGGTTCCTAAAATGGTATCTGGCACATAGCAGGCACTCAATTAATATTTGTTGAATAAATGAACACAGTGTATATTTCCAATGAGAAAGAAAAGAAAATCATCTCATTAACTCTCCATTCTTAGAGAAGTGATCTTTCAAATTCAAAAGAAAATATTTTACATCAAAACTCAAAATATGTAGAAAAAAACTCAAATAAAACATTTTTTTCAACTCTAAAATTGTGTTAATCAAAGTCTGAAGAAATTTTGCAGGCTGACCTTTATTTTTTTCCCCCCAATTTCAACTATCATCTGAGGAGTTAGGCTTCTCTCTGGCTTATACTGTATAACGTGGAAGAAGCTAAGACGGTTGGCATTCTGGCATTCTGCCTACAATGTTAAAAATAATCAGAATAAAAATTAAATACATAAGCAATGCATGAGGACTCTATCCAGGTCATTAATGGAAATTGTATTAGTATCTTGTCCCTCCATTTTCTTCAATGCAATCCCCATTTGTCAGGGCTCAAGGCCTCACAACTCCTATAATCAATGTGCTATTTTTGTTAAGACTGCGGTATCAGTAAATAGAAGTAAAACATGCTGCTGAGGCGTAAGTGAGGAAGGTATTAGAGTAGATGGATGCAGTGGATGTCCTAATGGCCAGTGATAGCTGATTTATTGTTTTAGCAAATTTCTTTGGGAAAAAATGTCTGCTTAGGCTGATGGGGGCAGCAGCAAGGGGCCAACAGCCCTGATGCTGATCAGGGATCCAGGAGACTGTCTCCTTCACCAAGTGGTATGTAGTGATGTTGGAACCTCAAAGAATTCAATGGTTTTCCTTTTTCTTCTAGAAAGGGTCAAAATGACCTCCAAACAACAGATATCCTATCAAAGGCATATTCCTGGTCCCTAATACAGTAAGTCAAGAGTTATTTCAGTTATTCCCCCTCCTTCAACCACAAGATTCAAGATGTCACTATGGAAACTCTAAGATTTGTAGTTTTTGTTGCAACTTAGTGGAAACATTGTTCTCTTACTCACTTAAATCATTCAAGCTAATGAGTACAAAGCCTGACACATAGTAGGTGATCAACC
Source organism: Cebus imitator (assembly GCF_001604975.1). Taxonomy (NCBI): domain Eukaryota; kingdom Metazoa; phylum Chordata; class Mammalia; order Primates; family Cebidae; genus Cebus; species Cebus imitator. The sequence goes on from NW_016107369.1 coordinate 618,937, forward strand.
AATGCTACCTCAATTCCCCTTTTCCTGCTCTGATACACAACAGAAACAATTCAGTCTTGCTATTAGGATCTCTATGCCTTATTTTGAAAAATAAGAGATCATTTTTGATTTTGGCATTTGAGAAATCACTTAGTTATCTTCCTCTTAGGTAAAATTGGCTACCACTATGTACTTCACTTCCTAAGATCAAAGGCTCTTTCTAGGTGTCTAGAAACTGTCAATTTTGCTCATCCCAGTAGAAATGGAATAAAAATTAGTACGAAAAACTATAGTGACATCTCAAGTATGTACCAACGTGCAACTTCACACACACACACACACACACACACACATACACTCACATACACACATATACACACGTACACACACACATATACGCACGCACACACACATACGCACGCGCACATATATACACACACATATACACACACACACACACATACACACGCACATACACACACACCCACATACACACACACATACACACACACCCACATACACACACATACATGCATGTACACACATACATACACAAACATACACACACATACACACACACACATACACACACACACACACAGTTTGACAAAAGAAAAAAGGGCAGGCTGAAAAAAAAAAAAGTCAAGAATATTTTTTCCCCAGGGTACACCAGGGACCTTAGAAAAGGTACCTGAGCTTTTGAAAAGAAGCCCACTAGGCAAACGCTTCCATATTCCATGAATCAATCCATCCTGCTTTTACTTCGGAGGGAGTTACTTGGGAGAACCTGGCCCCAAATAAAAAAGCCAGTCTGATTAAGTTAAAGAATTGGTAAAATACACCTCACTCTGAGGCATCTCAGGCTATTAGGTGCTATTCCAAACCATTATTTCATTAAAGAGAAAATGATGAGAGGACAAATAAAAAAATCTGTGTTAATTTTTAATAGCAATGCACTTACTGTATTTCTGTGGGGACGTATTCATGTACTTCATAATAAATACATACAGTAAGTAGCCTGGAGATATCTCTATCTGAATCAGGGCAAGAATCACATATTTTATTGGGTAGGCTGTAGACAGACGGATGTATCCTAAGAAATCCAGGGGTTAGTTTGTGGGGCTGCAAATATTCCAGTGCTACAGTCAACTATTGTTTTCTCTTCCCCCACTTTAACCTTGACTTTAGGTGACAGTGAGACTATTCATGTGTGAAACCCAAATTCTGGTGACTCAGACATTTTTTGCCTACTCCCTCATCAAGGTTGAAAAAAGAAATCAAACAAAAAACTTCTGGTAGGCTTCTTTCAAGCCATGAGGTCTTACTCCCTTTACCCAAGTAACCAAACAGGCCAAATACGGGTTTCTAAGTGATGAGCATTTCCTCTGACCCTACTTCCATTTGAATTCAAAAGAATGGCTAAAAACCAACTTCCAAATACCTATTTTGGACTAATGACTTGGTGACCTAAGTGTAATATATCTTACATAGCAACAGCTCCAGGAAGGTTGGTTTTAACAGACATTGATGTCAATAATATCTCAAAAAGTACACCTTAATGGAAAGCATCTCTGCTATGGATGGAGACTAGGTTTTTGCAATTCTGCTAAGTGGTTCTTCTGGCAGCAGTCTCTTTAAAATGGCCAAAACCAAGAGACAAAAACACTGAGATCCATCTTCCAGAAAAGCAAGGGAAAAAAAATGATTATTTTTCTGCTTCCTCCATAGGCATCTCACATTCAAGAAAGGACAGTTTCCCAAGCTGAGAAACCATTGCAGCATTGCTATTTCAACCCATGCTGGCACTGTTTTTAAATGCTGGGACAAAAATCTGCATCTTGAGTAGGTTTTGTTTTGTTAGCCTGGTTTGGTTTGGGTGTTGATTTTTTGTTTGTGTTTATTTTGTCCTGCTTTGGAATGTATTAAGTAGAGTGTGTCTGTAAATATCTTTATATTGGGGTTGTGGGGTATCTGTATGTAAACACCCATTTATATGTCATGTTAGAGAATTTGGACTTGATTCTTGGGATGACAACATTAATACTATACCAATACTAAAACTAATATATCTAAAAGCTATACCTAGTACTTTTAAAAACGCTTATCAAAGCTAGGAACTACTATAAACTATTAGGTGCTTTATATGCATGACCTTATTTAATTTCCACATACTCCTTTGAAGGCTGAGTTCTTGAGGATGTTAGAATGTCTTTTTATGAAATAATGGCAATTGACAGTAATTAATTTGAAAATATTTTCATTTAACAAAAGTTTTGGCAGTCTACTTTCCAATATAAAAAAAATCCCCAAATCTAGGGATTATGCACTAAGATTTACCCCTACACAGCCACCTGCCCCTCCCACACTCTACACCTTGGATAACGGGAAGGTAAAAGGAGTCTCTCTGTTCTTTTATTATTATTAATTATTATTATTATTATACTTTGAGTTCTGGGGTACACGTGCAGGATGTGCAGGTTTGTTACATAGGTATACACGCGCCATGGTGGTTGGCTGCATCCATCACCATCATCTACATTAGGTATTTCTCCTAATGCTATCCCTCCCCAGCCCCCCACCCCCTGACAGGCCCTGGTGTGTGATGTTCTCTGTTCTTAAGTGTTTATCATGTGATAGGCCTATAATATATGTCGTATCTATTATTTTGTTTAATCATAAATATAAAACAACCCTGAAGAGTTATTGTTATTTATTCCCAGTTTTGACTTATGAGGAAACAGAGCTAAGAGAGATAAGTAACTTGCCCAGAGTCAGTGTTGCCCAAATGGTAAGCAGCAGGGGCAGAATCTGAATCTAAGCACCTGCACGGTCCCAAACGTCATATTTCTTCTGCAATATCCCACTGGTTCTGAGGCTTCCACAGTCAGATTTGAGAGAGTAGTTAGTCATTTTATTTAAAAAGGTAACAAAGGAGGAAACTTTATAGATACATTCTCAACTGAGAATTTCATAGGCTCTACTTAGTGATTCACGGATGCCATTTTTTGACAGAAAAAAGCAAAAAGCTCTTGCTTTTTGAATGGCCCACATCTATGTGATGTGGAGATGATGTGTTTGGTTTGGAGGTGGGGAGCTGGGGCTCTCCATCAGCATAAAAATGAATTCTTAGCACAGTCTTTGTCCCCAAAGAGTCACAAAAGATATGATATATACCAGATATCCAGAGCTTCATGCATGTGTATTTGCAAATATGTAGTCGTGTGGACATAAGACATATTACTTTGCTATTCTGACAATGATAGAAGACTAAATCTTGAATTTCTGTCTCTACAATGGATGTGAGAAGACATTCTGATCCAACAAGCTCCTGGGAGGCTTGCATGTCTGCTCATCTTCCTTCCTCTCTGCCTCACTCCTCACCCGCTTCATTCAGAGACGACAACAAAGAGCGCTCCAACTCCCTCTGGACATCATTGGCCTGTGACCTTGGCCACATGGTAGTGGCAGGAAGGACTCGACCAGAATCTCATCCATTTCCCTCCCTCTCTGGGTGGTCAATGAGCTGGAAAATGAAGGGCACAATGCAGGTTTACGAGACTCATAATTAGGTCACAGCTGATCCCAATTCCCATCATCTGGCAGCTGGGGCTGTGGACCAGCTCGTGCCATCCTACCACTTTCAAGGGGAGCCCTGCTTGAAAAGGCCCTTTCTTCTTTATAATTCTTCACAGCCAACTGGCAGCAGCAGGCCCAAGGGGACCCAGCAATGCAACTTTTTTCTGTGTAGGTCAAAACACCCTTGGAGAGCGGGACTTTCTTTGGGAAAACTTCAGAAGGAGGCACATGCAGAGGAAAGCACGGGAAAGTAGACGGTAGCCTGGCCAAGGGAGCACTCAAAGAAGACAAAGCAGCAGTCATCAAACACTTTGGGTCAGCTATGTACAAAAAAAAAAAAAAAAGAGCCAGCAGGTAAAAATTATAACCCTGTGACCTAAGGCAAGTCACCTACTCTGTGCCTTGGTTTTCTTGCATGTAAAACTGGAATAACAGTAGCCACCTTATAGGATTGCTAAGAATAATAAATGTAATAAATATTTATATCTGTAAAGTTCCTAAAATGGGTCTGCTGCAGAGTATACCTTACATGAGAGTTAGTTTATTGCCATTAGTATTAGGAAGACTTGGGCTCAATGCAAGTCTTGAGCAAAAAATTATAAATATATGTTTTTAAACAGTGACCTTCCTTAAAGGACAGTAAGCTCCCCAACACTAGAGGCATTCAACCGAGGCAGGACATGGGGACATAGAAACTAGCATGCAGCAGGGATGCTGCAGAAAAGATTCATAAATGGGTACAGCAAAACCAAGAAAGTAATACTACTATGTTTTCTGGCTCTTGAACACATTCAGAATATTTTTCCTATATGATTTTGTCTTCAAAGCCAACCTGTGAAGTACAGAAGGTAAGTAGTATACCCACTGTGCAGAAGGTAAAACAGAGGCTCAGTTAAGCCTGGCGTTCTGTCCAAAGTCAAACAGCCTCATCTAGAAGTTTAGAAATCTCCAGAGAGCTCTTGAGTGGCCTCTTAGAGACTGTGTCTTTCTCCATCTCACCACGATGCCTCATCTCAGACAGTGCCTCCTGACTTCCTCCAGTTTCTCCATGTAGCCTCCTACCCTAAGTGAATCCTTCTCTCTCAGCCTAATCCTGACATATGCTTGCTTGAGCTTCCAAAATCCTGTTGTTTCACAAATTTCCCCACCTAATCACTCATTTGTCTGTTACCGTAATCTGTTTACCCTGGGAGGGGAGGAAAATAGATTTTATTCTGAGAAAAGAGGAAGTTTCTGTTGCAGCCTAGCTTGAGCTTTGACTTCTAAGATTCAGGAAAGAGGCTTGGAAATCCTAAAACCAGAAAAGCAAAGGCCTTCAAGACAGCAGTTATGCCCACATGGAGGAATCAGTGAAAATACCCTCTGCATGTGCGGCCCTGGCTGTATACAACATGCTTTCCCATCCCTCCCTCTAAATTGCACATCCGCAGGGCACACTCACATTAGCCAGTCTGTCCCTGCCTCAGAACCGGGGGAAGTTAAGGCCCAAGTCAACCATTTTGGCAACGAGGAAAGTACCGGGTTCTGTTTCAATAATATCTGACAGAGGCACCGGGGAGATGAACGTCCCGACAGCAAATAAGAGCTTCAGGTCCATAAGCCAGGTTGTCTGAGAGAGCGAGTCAGTTATTTTCTCATTCATGATTTCCAATGGCACACATAAAGCTCGAGTCATCAGAGTCCCAGGAGAGACAGTTTCAGCCTATGCACACATTTGTGCTCGTTAATGTTGGATGGCTCTCAGCTACCCACACCAAGCCTCAACACCCAAGCTCTCGCTCTCCAGGGCCACCATTTACTTTCTGCTCCTGTTTGCATCTCTCTGATGTAGTCACTCTTATTTTCTTACTTAGAAGCAGCTGGGGGTTTCCTAAGAGAAGGAAAAGTGTGAACTGTCTTTTTCAACCCATGGGAAATGCTGCCTACACGAATTCCTCTCTCTTCTTCATCTCTGCCTTCCCTCATCTCTTTCCTCCACCCCCGTCTCCTATTCACTCCCCACTCCACCTGTCCCTCTCATTCCCCTTCACTTCTTCTCCTCTCCTCCTTTATCTCCTCCTCCCTCTCTCTCCCCCTCCCCTTCTTCTTCATCCTCCTCCTCCTCCTCCTTTTTTCTTCCTTCTTCTTTTCTTTCTCCTTCTCTCTCCATCTCCTTCTTTCATTTTTCTTCCTTCTCGTGTCTTTTCTTTGCCTCTAACAAACACGAAAAATTTTCCCTCAACACTTGATTCTTTCTCATCCTACTCCCAATTTTCCTACCCCCTCCACAATATTTTGGTAATTGTAATAATGCCTCTGAAACATCAAAATAAAATAAAACTTACAGAGCCATGATTGTTTTTGCTCACCTTTTTGATTCTTATTGTAAAAGCAGCTCTCTAAATTAATTTCCAGGATGTTATGACTATACCTAAATGCAAACTTTTAAAGCAATCTCTAGAATTGTTGCAGAGCAGGGCTTTAGATCATAGGGATCAAATGTTTTTGTTTTTTAATTGAACAATATTCCTTATCTTGTGTTATGAGCTGATTTATGTCCCTGCCTCCCACCCAAATTCATAGGTTGACGCCCTAATGTTCAGGACCTCAGAATATGACTGTATGTGGCAACAGAGCTTTAAAGAGGTGATTCACTTATAATGAAGTCATGAGAGTGAGCCCTAATCCAGTGTGACTGGTATCCTTATAACAAGAGGAAATTTGCATATGGATAAATACCAGGGATGCACATATGGGGGAAAAGTCATGTGAGGACACAGGAAAAAGATGGCCATCTGCTACCAAAGAGAATGGCCTCTGGAGAAACCAAGCCGGCACCTTGGTCTTAGACTTATAGCCTCCAGAACTGTGAGAAAATGAATTCCCGTTGTTCAAGCCCTCTAGCCTGTGCTATTTTACTACGGCAACCCAAAACAAACTGATATACTCTATGAAAAATAGGACATTTATAAAGTAAATACAAGTATTTACCAGTATTCTCTTTTGCATTTTGGAATATGAAAAGAAAAAATTATTCCATGTCTACCAAGTCTTTATTCTTTAAGTTTCAGGACAATTTTTTTTTTTTTTAGATGGCCACAAGCCTGCGCCCTTGTGGTCCAGGCTGGAGTGCGGTGGCATGGTCTTGGCTCACTGCAACCTCTGCCTCCTGGGTTCAAGCAATTCTCATGCCCCAGCCTCCCAAGTAGCTGGGACTATAGACATGTGCCACCAAGCCTGGCTAATTTTATACTTTTAGTAGAGATGGGGTTTCACCATATTGGCCAGGCTGGTCTCGAACTCCTGACCTCAAGTGATCCACCTGCCTCAGCCTCCCAAAGTGTTGGGATTACACTTGAGTGAGCCACAACGCCTAGAGAAGACAAATCTTTTTTGAGGCAAAATGGACAAAAAATAAACCAAGACAAACATCCCCTTGGCATTTTTCTTGAAGTACTATGGCCCAGAGATAAAGCCATAACTCCAAAAGCAACCAGTGTTCTGAGCATCCAGGAAGGCTGCCCTGGCCTCCTCCAGAGTTGGAATGACACAAAGCCACTTGTGTGTCAAAAGGAGTTCTTCAGGGTAGAATTAGAATTGATTTAAATTATTCTCCAAAAATATCAACCAGATTCCACATAGAAAAAAGTTATTGAGAAACTCAGCACAGAAATTTAAATACTTCAATCAGTTAAAAAATAGCTCATATCATAGATCTAAAGCCAGCCAATGTTGGGTACATTCAGAAGGTCAGCCAGACCATGGAAGTGACTAGAAATGGAGGATTATCAAAACTCAACCGTATGGGGACATACAGGCTTAAGTCTACTCTTGGGCACCTCTAGATTCTTATAGATCCCATCCAAATTGTAAATTCCTCTGGAAGCCCCTTCACTGAGAAATCTTGAGGTCTGCGCAAGAAGTCCTTTACATCTGTTTGGTGGTTAGGAAATGAAACAGAATCTCAAAGGCCCATAGATGAATCTTCTCTTGACTATAATCAAACCCCTCACCACTTTTATAAGTCTACCTGTGCCCAAATAAATCATTAATGCCAGTGATTACAGCCTCTGACATCACCCTCTAATAGAGAAAACCACAAAAGCTCACAGTCATGGATGCACATGAGCCTATGTGATGTACTTATCTCTAATAAGCTAGTGAGGACAAGGAAAAATCAGATTTAGGATCTCATTCGTGATCCTATTTTCTCTTCTTCCTTAAGCCCATTCTTTCACCAGACAAGCCCAGAGTCTCAGTAACATCTCTTCCACCATCCTAGGAGGGGAGAGGGAGGCCATCATAAGGGTTAACAAATCCATTTCTATAAATGGACTCTCCTCTGCCATTGTCTCCAGGAAGAAGTATCTCTACACTTGCCTCCCATGATCCTCTAGATCAAAGAAAAACCAAAGGCACTCTGAATGGGCAAAGTGTACATACACCTGGGCTATCAGTTGGCCTTCTGAGAAAAATTACAGATCTCCCAAGGGAACAGGAAGTATCTCATGTTAACACTGTCCTTAAAAGGTTATGTTGAGTCACACCAGGAATGTAAAACATTCACCATCTACCTCCCAACTTGGATTTGGAGGGCCAGGAGCAAAAGAGGCCCTAAAAGGTCATTCATCCAGGCTTACATTCCCAAAGGACCCTCAACACTTTAGCCTTTAAAATTGTTCTTATTACAGAGTACATAAACACTCACAAAAATAGTAAGCATCACCATAAGCAAGCCTATTGCTCAGCTTCAACAATAATTATCAACACGGTTTCAAACAGCCCTCTGTTTGTTGTGGTTCCAGGGTATTTTAAGAAAAAAAAACAAACAGGCTGGGCAAGATGGCTCATGCCTATAATCCCAGCACTTTGGGAGGCTGAGGCAGGTGGATCACGACGAGGTCAGGAGATGGAGAACATCCTGGCCAACATGGTGAAACCTTGTGTTTACTAAAAATACAAAAATTAGCTGGGTGCGGTGGTGCACATCTGTAATCCCAACTACTCTGGAGGCTGAGGCAGAAGAATCACTTGAGCTCAGGAGGCAGAGATTGCAGTGAGCCAAGATCACACCACTGCACTCCAGCTT